>NC_053399.1:91752108-92061274 GCF_905171765.1 Bufo bufo
GATAGATAGATATGAGATGATAGATAGATAGATAGATATGAGATAGATAGATAGATATGAGATAGATAGATAGATAGATAGATAGATAGATATGAGATAGATAGATAGATATGAGATAGATAGATAGATAGATAGATATGAGATAGATAGATATGAGATAGATAGATAGATAGATAGATAGATATGAGATAGATAGATAGATAGATATGAGATAGATAATAGATAGATAGATAGATATGAGATAGATAGATAGATAGATATGAGATAGATAATAGATAGATAATAGATATGAGATAGATAGATATGAGATAGATAGATAGATATGAGATAGATGGATATGAGATAGATAGATATGAGATAGATAGATAGATAGATAGATAGATAGATAGATAGATATGAGATAGATAGATAGATATGAGATAGATAGATATGAGATAGATAGATAGATAGATAGATAGATATGAGATAGATACTGTAGAGATAGATATATGGATATGAGATGGATTTATAGATAAATGTATAGATATTAGACATTTATGCATTGTGATAAGTATGATACAACATATATGGAAAGACTCCAAGATCCCAGTTGAGTGATTTTTTTTAATGAAAGATTCTTTTTAATACCAAGTTGGGTTTTTCATGTTATATTCTACAACAAATGCATCTTTTTCAGTCTCCACAGACACTGTCTGTACTTTCCACAAAACTTCTACAGATATTTAAAGGGGTTCTCCAGGAATAAGGAAAATGAAAATGCGTAAATATTACTTTATTATAAATACATTCTCAAATACCTTTCATTAGTTATAATGGCTTGTTTTGACTGGGGAGCAATCATCAGGGGAAACAAAATGGCCGCTGTCCCATTAGTTCACACAAAACCCGTCCTAATCACAACACTGAGGTAAAGAGCTCCTCATCCTCCTCTCTACTTGTCAGGGATTACGATCTTGAATACAGATGATAAGATCTTCAGCTGAATCTCTGGGGAATTTAGTTCATGAGGAGACATGAAGGACAGAGAGGACGGACAGGACAGACTGTAATTATAGAGACTGCATACAAGTGCTGCTGCTCATCAGACACATCTGCTCATGAACTCCATTCCAACAGAGATTCAGCTAAAGATCTTCTCAGCTGTATTCAGGATCATAATCCCTGACAAGCAGAGAGGAGGATGAGGCAGCTCTTTATCTCAGTGTTGTGAAGTAACTTGTCCTCCTGTGTGATCAGGACAGGTTTTGTGTGCACCAAGAAGATGACGGCCATTTTGTTTCTCCTAATCATTGCTCCCTAGACATAGCGAGCCATTATAACTAATGAAAGGTATTTGGGAATATATTTATAATGAAGTAATATTTAAGTATTTTCATTTTTTTTTTAATTCCCAGAGAACCCCTTTAAAGAAGTCCAACATCAGTTTAACATAAAGTAGAAGCCTTAATGATGATTTATTTTCAGACTCCTGACAAGATGCCATCCACTGTCCATTGTCTAGAATATTCAACAGACCATTCTCTATCACTAGAAACTGTAGCAATTGTCTTCAAGATAGACGTTGCATGTATTTTAAGTCCAGCTCCGACTGCCAGAACATGGAGTAGATGTTTTTTTAGAGGTATCACCAGAAATAATCCATTTTCCATCAGGACAAAAGGAACCAGAAACTTTTGCAAGGACTGGATGTTTAACCATTCCACATCATTAGAAGATGTTTTAGATGCCTTCAAGAAGATTTAAAAGGAACTGTACCTACACAGGATGTAGATGAAGTCTGTTTAGATGTTTGACAGACAAGTCTATATCATTAGAAGACTGTAGATGCCTTCAAGAACACTTTTGGCACTTATGGGTCCCATTTCTATTATGACTGGATGTGTTAGATGCCTTCAACAAAGACCTATCGGAGAGTCCAGCCTCCATCATGACATAGTTATCTTCTAGAAGACCTAAAGTCATATTTCTTTAGAGAGCCCTGTCTCCAAACTTGAAGTACAGTATAGATTTACAACCATGCAGTTCATTCACAGTGAGGACGAACCTTCCATTCATCTTAACTGTACCCCGAGCAAAAAGTGGGAACCTAATCCTGTTCACCAAGTCATTTCACAGATCAGGAAGGTAATCGCTGCATGAAGATCCCACAGGTTCCAGCTTGGGCTTCAACAGTGCTGCCTTATCAGGTCCAGTTATGGATATTTGATAAAAATAGTCCCTTGGTAATTATCATCGGGCTTTGCGCTTTGTTCCTGGCGATGGCGGATACTGTCGGACCGGAGGCATGTCATAGTGGCTGGGAATGTGGCTGTTTTTAGGAGAGTCATAATGGTTTGTCTGGAGGCTGTTACGAGGAGAACTGGTGGAGGCGGCTGCTGCTCCTAGAATGAAGCTGTCTACAACCAAGAAATCAAGTCTATGTTAAGTCTATGCTCTATATGCAAAACATACATACATGATACAAATGAAGTCATTATCCATCCCAAGGGGACATAGTGGTTTGAAGGACATCATTTGGCCATTAGACTAAAGGTTAGAAAACCTCAAAAGGTCTTGATCCTTTGAAGTATATGACAAGAGTAATATAATGTTGAACCTAAAAAGTCTACAAGACTAGCATCTATTGAGTATGCCCATCACTGACTCGCATGAGAAGATCTGTTGCCACTGGATTGCTATGGGTTTGTGGAATGTAAGGGATTCCCCACTGTTGACCCTATTCGGCGATCTGGATCTATTAACTGAGTAGCTGACACACTTGGGACTAAATCAAAAGTCGAAAGTTATAGTTAAATGGGCAGAATTCAAGTCTGGAAAAACTTGTGCATAACTGTAGACAGGCGGGGATCAAGGCAGATGGATTTCAAGCACCACAGAAGATCAGGACAGGCAGAAAACGAAGGAGTGGTCAGAAAACAAGCCGGGTCAAAACCAATGAATCAGGGATGAATTACACCTTAGCAGAACCCTGGACCAAATTGACCTATTGCTAAGGTACTGGAAGGTTGGAGAAAGAAGACTGTGGCTACTAGACAAGTGCTTTAGAAGCCAAGAGTCAACATGTCACCCATCAGCAAGATGGCTGCAGCAGTTATCAAGGCATCAGGGTTAGAGGAGGGACCAAGTAGGGGAACTGCAAGAGAGATCATGGGACTGGCACAGAGGGCAGGATACAAAAGACAGGAAAATAAAGTATGACACGGTACACAGAGTACCTGAAGTGGGATAGTGACAAAACCACAATTTAGCCACCAGTTCTGATCTAGAATAAACTCTTAAAGGAACCCATACTAATTTAAGGTCCCTGAGACTTCTCACCTTGCTCCTGTGAATCCACTTGGTACATGGCGTCTTCATCAAAGAGTCCAATCTCTGCATAGGACATTTCCCGATGGACAGGTGACTTCATCTCCATGTAGTTCCCCTCTGAGGTTCTGGACATCAGCATTGGAAGATCTTTAATGGTGGCATATGGATTCTCACTATTCAAGGAGCTATTACTAATGCTGAGTGCAGAGTCTTTCACATAATCTTGAAAAAAAAAAAAGGTTGTTCTTAATTACAGGCATCATCTGTCAGAGAAGGTACTGTATATGGGTTGGCCAATGGTTCCTGAGATGCCTGTGCTGCCAACTTATGGTCTACCAGAACCAATAGGGTCTTCAAGTGTCACTAAAATGTTTCACATAAAATGGGACTTTCCTTTATCATGAGGAGAGGGTTGTAGATGTTATAGACTATAAAACCCATCATTGTATACTCACCATTTCCCTTATTATAGTAAACCCCAACACTGTAACTTCTGTCAATGCCATGCCGCCCTGAAATTAAGAGAGGAAAGTTATCTTCACTTTTAGGTATTCAATGCTTCCTTCCCCTATTTAGGCCCTTTAGAGGCCATTAGAGAACCCTCTGTCCATAGTTGGCAGTGGAGAAGATGACTTTCTGGTTCCCTGTATTCTATAGATGGTAACCATTGGGACTTCTGGTCTTCAAGTGATAGCACTAGTTTCAGTCTATGCTCTTAATATGGCACCACACCACACCACCATGAATGAACAAGCCCCCAACCAGCTACCCACTGGTCCACCAGGGATCAAGACACTTAACTTCTGCTAAGCACCAGGAACTTGGCATTGATCGCATGATTGTCTTTCTAGACACTGAAATATAATGGTCCAGAGGATGTCCTGGAGTTCTGGTCATATTTTAAAAAAGGAGATCCATAGGCTGTAATTAAAATTGACCCACCTTCTACCTAGACTGCAAACTGTGTATACCAGGTTGATGTATGGGGTGCCAAAACCACTGGAAGATGACCACTGGACTAAGTGACATGTAATCTAGCAATATAGGAATGGGTTTATGGTGGGTATAAATGGGGAACTGTGCTGCCAGTCACTTTTCAAAATTTGGTAGAGAAACTCTATGTCGTATCCAATTTACTACCAGAAACCAAATTTTCAATGTTGCCCTGGCCACCAGATGATGGATAACGAATGTGTTTCTCTGGAGAACATAGCAAAGTAGTAGGGTGCGATAAAAATATTCAAGCAATCCTTGGTAGCTAATACAGGGAGTGCAGAATTATTAGGCAAGTTGTATTTTTGAGGATTAATTTTATTATTGAACAACAACCATGTTCTCAATGAACCCAAAAAACTCATTAATATCAAAGCTGAATATTTTTGGAAGTAGTTTTTAGTTTGTTTTTAATTTTAGCTATTTTAGGGGGATATCTGTGTGTGCAGGTGACTATTACTGTGCATAATTATTAGGCAACTTAACAAAAAACAAATATATACCCATTTCAATTATTTATTTTTACCAGTGAAACCAATATAACATCTCAACATTCACAAATATACATTTCTGACATTCAAAAACCAAAAAAAAAACAAATCAGTGACCAATATAGCCACCTTTCTTTGCAAGGACACTCAAAAGCCTGCCATCCATGGATTCTGTCAGTGTTTTGATCTGTTCACCATCAACATTGCGTGCAGCAGCAACCACAGCCTCCCAGACACTGTTCAGAGAGGTGAACTGTTTTCCCTCCTTGTAAATCTCACATTTGATGATGGACCACAGGTTCTCAATGGGGTTCAGATCAGGTGAACAAGGAGGCCATGTCATTCGATTTTCTTCTTTTATACCCTTTCTTGCCAGCCACGCTGTGGAGTACTTGGACGCGTGTGATGGAGCATTGTCCTGCATGAAAATCATGTTTTTCTTGAAGGATGCAGACTTCTTCCTGTACCACTGCTTGAAGAAGGTGTCTTCCAGAAACTGGCAGTAGGACTGGGAGTTGAGCTTGACTCCATCCTCAACCCGAAAAGGCCCCACAAGCTCATCTTTGATGATACCAGCCCAAACCAGTACTCCACCTCCACCTTGCTGGCGTCTGAGTCGGACTGGAGCTCTCTGCCCTTTACCAATCCAGCCACGGGCCCATCCATCTGGCCCATCAAGACTCACTCTCATTTCATCAGTCCATAAAACCTTAGAAAAATCAGTCTTGAGATATTTCTTGGCCCAGTCTTGACGTTTCAGCTTGTGTGTCTTGTTCAGTGGTGGTCGTCTTTCAGCCTTTCTTACCTTGGCCATGTCTCTGAGTATTGCACACCTTGTGCTTTTGGGCACTCCAGTGATGTTGCAGCTCTGAAATATGGCCAAACTGGTGGCAAGTGGCATCTTGGCAGCTGCACGCTTGACTTTTCTCAGTTCATGGGCAGTTATTTTGCGCCTTGGTTTTTCCACACGCTTCTTGCGACCCTGTTGACTATTTTGAATGAAACGCTTGATTGTTCGATGATCACGCTTCAGAAGCTTTGCAATTTTAAGAGTGCTGCATCCCTCTGCAAGATATCTCACTATTTTTGACTTTTCTGAGCCTGTCAAGTACTTCTTTTGACCCATTTTGCCAAAGGAAAGGAAGTTGCCTAATAATTATGCACACCTAATATAGGGTGTTGATGTCATTAGACCACACCCCTTCTCATTACAGAGATGCACATCACCTAATATGCTTAATTGGTAGTAGGCTTTCGAGCCTATACAGCTTGGAGTAAGACAACATGCATAAAGAGGATGATGTGGTCAAAATACTCATTTGCCTAATAATTCTGCACGCAGTGTAGTAAATAGCACATGAGTAAGAAAGAAAAATTCTGAGGTTTCATGGATTATCAAACATGAAAAACTGAGTTGCGGTCAATGAGCACTTGGTCAATGAGTCCACCAGATGTTCCTAACACATGAAATAGGTCAACGGGGAATATGGGCAATTCATTTCAGCTGTTAATGACTAGAGAAAATTGTTGTATATCCCAACATGGCTGCCAAAAAACATTATGAATTTTCAAATGTATGGAGGGAACATCTCTAGTGTACTTTCACACTAGAGTTATTCTTTACCGGCATTGACCTCTGTCCTAGGGGCTCAATACCGGAAAAGAACTCATCAGTTTTATCCTAATGCATTCTGAATGGGGAGCAGTCCGTTCAGGATGTCTTCAGTTCAGTCTTTTTGACTTTTCAGGACAGAGATAATACCGCAGCATGCTGCGGTTTTATCTCCATCCAAAACTCCGGAACACTTGCCGGAATGCCGGATCTGGCATTTTTTCCCATTGAAATGCATTAATGCCGCATCCGGCCCCGAGTTTTCCGGCAAAATGGATCCGGCAAACCGGAAAAAATGTGAAAGAAAATAAATGCCGGATCCGTTTTTCCAGATGACACCGGAGAGACGGATCCGGCATTTCAATGAATTTGTCATACGGATCAGGATCCTGATCCGTCTGACAAATGCCATCAGTTTACGTACGGTTTGACGGATCTGGCAGGCAGTTCCGGCGACGGAACTGCCTGCCGGAATCCTTTGCCGCAAATGTGAAAGTACCGTTAGACATATGTTTAGAGTGAAGGTACTTCACTGAATCTTGAGATCTTTCCAAAGTGCCACCAGACCTTCAAGCAAGAGACATTTTTGTAAGAATTTCCTAGCATGGATCCCGACCAGTAAGGTCCACCAAAGCAAGGCCATTCCAGCCATTGCTGGTCTGTAATACCAGAGATTACACTATTGGATTTAACCTACTATGGACAACCCCTTGAAGTTGTCCTCTTTAGTCTCATGTACCTGTATGCTAAAACTAAACAGGCATACAGTTCCTCACTTCTCCCTCCCCTGGGGGGCGCTGGTTTATCTTCAGCCAGTGTACAGACCCCTTGTATGCAGAGAACCAGCAGTGAGGCGCACAGTGAGAGGATGGTCTGAGGAGACTGATGACGCTCTGAGGGACTGTTTTAGCTGCGTGGGATGAGCTCTGTGCTCCTCATGGGGAGGACATCTACAACATTACTGACTGCATCACAGACTACATCAACTTCTGTGTGGAGAACACTGTGCCAGTCATGAAGGTACAATGTTTTTCTAATAATAAGCCTTGGATTAACCTAGAAATAAAGGCTCTCCTCAAGGAAAAGAAAAGAGCCTTTAAATCTGGAAACAAGGAGGAGCTAAAACTGTGCAGAAGGAGCTGAGAAGGAAGATCAGAGAGGGGAAAACCATCTACAGGAAGAAGATAGAGGACCAGCTGCAGCAGAAAAACACGCGGGGTCTGGAAAGCCTGAAAACCATCTCAGGTCACAAACCGGGTCAAATCCAGACTGCAGGTGACTTGGGGTGGATTAATGAGTTGAACAAGTTCTTCAATAGGTTTGACCAGATACCCACCCCTCCCCTGACCTAATCCCCCATGCTGCTACAAACATCTCCTTCCCCCACCACTACCATCACTGCCTGTTCACTTCTTAGCAATCTACCACCACTCTCCCCCTCTACACCAGAGGACTCCATCGTTCACCCCCTCCCCGCATGCCCACCTTGTCCTTCACCACACTCCAGGGGAGGAAGGGACTACAGAAAATCAAGGTGTGTAAAACTGCAGGACCAGACAGCATCAGCTCCAGGCACCTGAAGTGCTGCTCAGACCAACTGTGTGGCATCATGGGTCACATATTCAACATGAGCCTGAGGCTGGGGAAGGTTTCACAACTGTGGAAGACCCCATGTGTGGTACCAGTGCCAAAGAACTCACACCCGAAAGACCTCAGCAGCTACAGGCCGGTAGCACTGACCTCACAGTTGATAAAGACCATCTTCTCAACCATCTCCGCCCCTGGTGAGGTCTTCATTGGATCCACTGCAGTTTGATTATCAGCCTGGCATCGGGGTGGATGATGCCATCATCTACCTCCTACACCGAGCTCTAACTCACCTGGAGAGGCCTGGAAGCACTGTGAGGATCATGTTTTTTTTATTTCTTTTTAACACCATCCAAGCTGGGCTTCTGAGGGACAAGCTGGAGATGGCAGGAGTGGACCACCATATGTCACATTGGATACTTGACTACCTCACAGAATGCCCACAGTTTGATAAATCTCAGGGTTGTGTCTCTGACAAGCTGTTCTGCAGTACGGGGGCACCACAAGAAAGTGTGCTGGCATAGTTTCTCTTCACCCTCTACACTGCAGACTTCTCCATCAACTCCCCAGGCTGCCACCTACAGAAGTTCTCTGATGACTCTGCCATAGTCGGCCTTATCACAGGTGAGGACGACTCAGAGTACAGACAGGGGACACAGGATTTTGTGGACTGGTGTCAGCGGAACCAGCTCCAGATAAACGCGGGCAAAACCAAGGAGCTGGTGGTGGATTTCCGCAGACACAGGCCCCCTGCTTTGGTTCTGGTGAACATACAGGGAATGGACATTGAGGTGGTAGATTCTTATAAGTACCTGGGTGTTTACCTGAACAACAAACTGGACTGAAGCCATAACACTGATGCTCTTTTCAAAAAGGGTCAGAGCAGACTCTATCTGTTGAGGAGACTGAGGTCCTTTGGAGTGCAGGGGACGCTCCTAAAGACCTTCTTTGACTCAGTGGGGGCATCAGCCAAATTCTATGGTGTGGTTTGTTGGGGGAGCAGCTTATCTGTGGCTGAGAGACAGAGATTAGATAAGCTCATTAAGAAGGCCAGCTCTGTCCTAGGTTGTCCCCTTGATCCAGTGCAGGAGGTGGGTGACAAAAAGACCTCTAGCAATGTCTCCCACCCCATGCATGAAGTTGTTGTGGAGCTGGAGACCCCCTTCATTGACAGACTGCTGCATCCTAGGTGCATTAAGGAACATTATCGTAGGTCCTTCCTCCCAGCAGCGGTTAGGATTTATAACCACCACTGTTCCCAGAAACCCAGTAGTGAATTTTTTAGAGTAAATTCTGTGTTATGTTTTTCTTGTATTTATACTCTTTAATTTCTAATTACTCTTATTTTTGCTCCTGTTGTGAATGTGATTGCTGCTGTTATGCCAAAATTTCCCCACTGAGGGACAATAAAGGGATTTTCTTCTTCTTCTTCTACCTTTAGGAGCAGCCTGATGTTTCCAGTCAGCTGGCAGAGTGGCATTGTGTTCTGGACTGTAGGAGTTCATTCTCTCTCTTTCGGCATTCAGCACATTAGATACATGAAGATTTATCTAGATAAATCCAATAAAAAAGAAAGAAATGATTATTCTGTTCATCACACAACTTCAAGTACATAAGAGGCTTCACATATGACCGTGGTTTGTAAAAACGAAGTGAGTCAAGTTATGATTTATTCTTCAGGAAATCTAAATTCAACAATTTGACTCTAGGTTTGGTTTATTTTTTTGTAGCCATGGTTCTGAGCTACCCTTAGAAAACTCTTCATACATGACCGCTGGTATCTTCAGAAATGTTCTCAAGAAAGACCATATGAAGACATTTACCTTCTTGCCTGGTCTGTCCTGGTTGCTTGGGACAGGAGGTGGGTTGGGGAGACACTGGGACAGCGTATGATAGCTGGGGTTGGTGTAGTAGTGCATGTAACTTGGAGGCACGTCTATAAAAATAGAGGGATTGTTCGGTTATTGCCTAGTAGACTCTTTAAAAATATTGTAGATGGTTACATTTCTGAATCTACCTGGGACTTCATACACAGAGCTGGCCGGTCTAGTAGACGTGTATGCCACTGCCAAGTTACGGCTCTCCTTGTCTTTCTGCCAGTGCCGGTAGACTAGAAATAAGGCGATTAGGGCCACCAACAAGATTACCAAAGAAATGATGCCAATCATGGGTCCAATGGAGTCAACGCTAACAGAAGTCTTCGGAACCATTGTAAACGGGACATCGGGAGCTGCGTAAAAAAAAAAGAAGAAGAAGGATATCAGCAATCAATTCCCTTGGTCTTGAGAAGAACTTTTGAGCTATTTCTCCATCTCATTGAAGGACAAGGTCATATATAAACCCTTCATCTGAATATCTACAGACTTAACATTTGATTAGATTGGCCACCAACCTTTTTCACAACGTGCCCCAGACCAACCAGCCTCACACTGGCAATGACCAGTCACATGGTCACAGGTGGAATTCTGGAGACAATCACAGATCTGGTAGCATTTAAGCCCATAGGTCCTAGGAGGGCACCCTGTTGGTGGAAAATATAGTACATATTATTACATATTGTATATATTTAACAAGATTTGGAAACCCAATTTCCAAAGGTCCTCTGTTCAGGATCCTGATCCAGGGTGGAGAGCGGTTACTCTTGTTCTTTAGGACTTGCCCTGTCCGGTATTACATAGACAACCCTCGGAGGTAAATCGACACTGTGTAATACTAAGGAGACACGTCGTGGTCAGCTTATTTTCAAGGCACCCTTCTAACGAGTAGGGGCAACTGCTATAACATGGGCATATGATGAATGGGGGAAGGCGCAGAGCAGCAGTATGAGCCTGTTCAGATGGGAGTCCAACAGACAATGCAGCTAAGCTGGAGTCACCGGTCATAACTGTTCTCAATCAGTGCCCACCACCCGCTGCTCCCATCATCACTTACGATTATCACAGTAAGGTCCATGGTACCCCGGCAGACAGGAGCACTTCCCAGTTATGTGATCACATTCCGCTCCATTCTGGCACCTGCATTTGTTCATGCAGTTCTCTCCGTATGTCCCTAGGGGGCAGACTACAGAAAGCAGAACACAATGTAAACTGTATAAATTGCAACTGTAGTATGCCTAATGCTGGATCTGATGGGGAGCCGCCCACCTCAGGCCTTGCACAAAATATAAGGCATCAGTTTAGCCAGCAAGAGTCCCAGCAGCCATGGTGGTCTTACCTTCAGAGCACGTCTTCCCGTTCCATCCTGCTGGGCAGGTACAGGTCCCATCAGTGGCACTACACTGCCCTCCGTTTTGGCAGTAGCAGCTATTAGCACAGTCCTTCCCCCATAGTCCAAGAGGACAAGCTGAAATAAAAAATACCGTACAGTAATATCACAGTATATTATATACTTACTATGTATTAGCTGACATTTGTTGGCGTTTTTGACTGACACCCAGGAGCTTGCCGATAGCACCTAATATAGAGCTGCGTTACCTTCAGAGCACGTCTTTCCTGCCCAGCCTGGTAGGCAGTCACACCTCCCGTCTATAGGACTGCAGCGTCCTCCATAGTGACAATAACAGGAACTGGCGCAATTCTTCCCCCAAAATCCCAGAGAACAGGCTGTGAAGACAACCAAGTAGACAAGATATGGATGGAAGCTACGGCCTTTAGAAATGACAATCCTATCCACTACATAATACCGCCACACGGTACCAAATAAAGGTTCCAAATAAGGTTGTAATACATTATAACGTATAGTAGCATATAAAGTACCAAATATTCTCATAATACTGGTCAAATACCAGGACCATACAGTGCATAAATAATACTGACATACAGTACCAAATAAAAGTACCAAGTTCTGTTGTATACTGCCAAATTAAAGGACCATGCAGTGCATAACTAGCACTATACAGTACCAAATAAAAGTACCAAATACTGTTATAATACTGCTCCACAGTGGATAAACAATACTACAAGTGCCAAATACTGTCATAATGTTGCTCAAATAATAGATCCATACAGTACATAAATTATACTACCATACAGCACTAAATAAAAGTACCAAAGTACTGCTCAAAAAATAGGTCCATACACTACATAAATAATACCACTATACAGTACCAAATAAAAGTACCAAATACTGTCATAACACTGCACAAATAATAGGACCATACAGTGCATAAACTCTGCACACATAATATCGCCAAACAGTATCCATATAATACAGTGCCTAAATAATACTGCTACGTGTACCATTATGTAATACCGCAGCACTGGGTGTGCCCCTTTTGAACTTACGCTCAGAGCAGTCGTTGCCTCTCCAGCCAGGAGAACATTTGCAGGATCCATCGATGGGGTTACATGTGGAGTGGTTGGAACATTTGCAGTAGAACGTGCATTTCTTCCCATAGCGGCCGGGAGGACAGCCTGAAGCAGAGGAAGACTTGTGAGCGCGCTGGTCAGCAGGGGGCGACATCGAGCACAGAAGAGAGAGAGAGAGGGATTCCCTTACTGTTCTCACAGCTGCTGCCCTGGAACCCAGCAGTGCAGGTGCAGGACCCGTCCTCTGCGGAGCAGGACCCCCCATTCTTACACGTACAGGACATGGTACAGCTTCTCCCCCAGAACCCTTCTTTACAGGACTTCTCACAATGCTCCCCTAAAAGACAGGACAACAATAGAAAACAATGATAGGAAGAGACAGATAGACAGATAGATAGATAGATAATGTAATAGTTTTGGATACACTCTCACCTGTCCATCCAGGTAGACATTTGCAGTTGCCGGTGACAGGATCACAGCCATCAGAGTTCTTACACTCACATCTCTGGCTACATCCGGGACCATAGTTTCCAGCCTGTGTGCAGAGGAGCAGACAATCCTGCATCATCTTGGATGACACTGATCTGGGGGCCCTGTGCCTGACAGTGTTATAGGGCCCTATGTCTCACACTGCTGGGGTGGTAACACTGTAATTAAAGTATGGCGCCTGACACTGATATGGGGACACTGCATCCAACATTATTATGAGAGCACTGTCCCTAAAAACTGTTGTGGGGGCAGTGTGTCTGATACTGTTGTGGGGGCAGTGTGTCTGATACTGTTCTGGGGGCAGTGTGTCTGATACTGTTCTGGGGGCAGTGTGTCTGATAATGTTCAGGGGGCAGTGTGTCTGATACTGTTCCGGGGGCAGAGTGGCTGATAGTGTTCCGGGGGCAGAGTGGCTGATACTGTTCCGGGGGCAGTGTGGCTGATACTGTTCCGGGGGCAGAGTGGCTGATACTGTTCCGGGGGCAGTGTTTCTGATACTGTTCCGGGGGCAGTGTGGCTGATACTGTTCCGGGGGCAGTGTGGCTGATACTGTTCCGGGGGCAGAGTGGCTGATACTGTTCCGGGGGCAGTGTGGCTGATACTGTTCCGGGGGCAGTGTGGCTGATACTGTTCCGGGGGCAGTGTGCCTGATACTGTTCCGGGGGCAGTGTGCCTGATACTGTTTCGGGGGCAGTGTGGCTGATACTGTTCCGGGGGCAGTGTGGCTGATACTGTTCCGGGGGCAGTGTGGCTGATACTGTTCCGGGGGGCAGTGTGGCTGATACTGTTCCGGGGGCAGTGTGGCTGATACTTTTCCGGGGGCAGTGTGGCTGATACTGTTCCGGGGGCAGTGTGGCTGATACTGTTCTGGGGGCAGTGTGTCTGATACTGTTCTGGGGGCGCTGTGTCTGATACTGTTCTGGGGACAGTGTGTTTGATACTGTTCTGGGGGCAGAGTGTCTGATACTGACTGTTCTGGGGGCAGAGTGTCTGATACTGACTGTTCTGGGGGCAGATTGTCTGATACTGTTCTGGGGCAGAGTGAATGATACTGTTGTGGGGGCAGAGTGAATGATACTGTTCTGGGGGCAGAGTGCCTGATACTGTTCTGGGGGCACTGTTTCTGATACTGTTATAGGGGCACTGTGGCTGACACTGCTGTGGGGGCACTGTATATCTGTATATATCGTGTCTGACGTGGGCAGGATGAGTGGAGCCATCTGAATAGTACCTTGCAGGGCAGCTCACACTTCTCCCCGTACCACCCCGATGCACAGGAGCAGTGCCCGGTGACGGGGCTGCAGGACGCCCCATTGGCGCACTCACAGGTCCTGTTACAGTTGAAGCCCCAGCTTCCCTTTGGACACGGCACGGAGCAGTCCCCTTTCTGCCACCCTGGAATATAGAGCATTGACTTCAGCAGGTAACATGTAACACTGTATTTCCCAAACATCATGGCCAGCAGGGTCCTAGCAGCTGATCCCCCATTATGATGTCGGAGGGCGAGGACATTAAGAACTACCTACCCATCATTGCCAGTATACACTCTTGAAAAAAATAAATTACTCAATTACTCCCCAACTGTACTGAAAATGTTGTCATCTGAGACTGCCCATATTGCTGCGAGGCACCGGATGAATGGCTTCAGCAGTTTGAAGGTGTGTCCGGGTGAGTACTTACCTTCTTTACACACACAGGTTCCATCTATAGGTGAGCAGGCCAAATGGTTTATACACTTGCATGTCTGGGAACATCCATCTCCGAATTTTTCATCGGGACAGAATTGAGAACAATGATTCCCCTGATAGAAAGTAACAGAACGGCAGTCAGTATAGATTATACATGATCTAATTCCACGTAGAAATGATTGCACTGTGTAATCAGGCTGCTATTTAGAATACTGGGGCCCCTCATACTGGAAATAGGGCCCGCTCCTTGTGCTGACCTCCTCTGTCAGTGTTTGCTAAACCCTTTTTCTTCTTTTTTCGAAGGAAAGGGTGACATGACCCTCAGGGTGCTTTCTCTATCCTCTTTTGCTAATACTGTATTCCCTGCGGAGGACGTCCCATGGTTTGTACCGCCCATGAGGAAGCAATCTGCATATAATATATAGTAACTATACAAACACTCAAAATGATGTAAAATCAATATATAAAGTGATATTAGTTACAGGGCCCCATCATAAATTTTGCAATTGGTCTCTACTCATAGTCTAATCACAAAATGCTGTTGTTTAGATTATCAGGGGCCCCCATAATGACAATAGGGCCCGCTCCCATGACCACATACCACCCTGTCAGTGCTTGCTCAACCCACCCTCTTCCCTTTTTGAAGGAAAGGGTGACATGAGTCTTAGGGTGCTTTCTTTATCCTCTTTTGCTTATGTTGCATTCCCTGCAGGGGACGTCCCATGGTTTGTACCGCCCATGAGGAAGCGATCTACCTATAATGTACAGTAACTATGCAAACACTCAAAATGATGTAAAAGCAATATATAAAATAGGGATATGTTACTGGGCTTGTCATAGATTTTGCAACTGGTCTCTACTCATAGTCTAATCACAAAAGGCTGTTGCTTAGATTATCAGGGGCCCCCATAATCATAATGGGGCCAACTCCCTGTGTTGATCTCCAATACCACATACCACCAAATGAGTGCTTGCTCAACCCTCCTTCTTCCACGGAAAAGTTGCTATCTCTATCCTGCAGAGGACGTCCCATAGTTTGTACCGCCCATGAGGAAGCGATCTACATATCGTGTACAATAACTATACAAACATTCCTGTCAGAGATTTGCAACTGGTCTCTGCTCATACTCTAATCACAACCAGAGCTGCATTCAAATGTTTGCTTTTATTCTGTTGGCTCCCAGTTGGCAGGAACTTCTTCCTGTTGTCTCCAACTGGCTTAAAGGGGTTGTACACTTTGGGCTATTCCTCCCATATTGTGGTAGGTAAGACTTACTGTAAAGCCAGGGGCACAGCGGCATTGGCCCGTTTCGCTGTCGCAGGATCCACCATTAAGGCACAAACATGGCTCCTGACAGTTGGTTCCATAGTAGCCTTGGGGGCACGTCTCGTTGCAGGTCAGGCCGGCCCAGCCCATTTTACACGTGCACTCACCAGTCATTGGGTGACAGCTGTAAGACAGGGGCACGCATAAGATTCCATAGGGTTTTCATATGGTGGAGGGGAGGGGACCCTTTTAAGTATTGCCGATTTGTCATGTGACTGGCCAAAAACCTGCACATGACCAGTAGAGGGCACTCCTCACTGCCTTGGACCTCCACCAGCATTATCTAACTGACCTGTACACTGCCCTCTAGGGGCACATATGGTGCCAGGTCTCCTTAAACTTACGTTTTGGTGTGCTGGGCATCACATTGGCAGGGCATGTGGCACTGGAGCCCGTATCTGGAATCTGAGCACATTCTTTCCTCACATGTGGCCCCTAAGAAGCCAGCCTCACATAAACAGGCCCCGTCGACGTGGTAACAGCGGACGGCGTTGGCGCAGTCACACGTCTCTGTACAGTCCTTTCCGTACTTCCCAATGGGACATTCCTCAAGGCATCTGAGGAGGCACAAATTCAGATTAAATCTATGAAAACTGCAGAAAGTGACTCAAATTTTGTGAATTTGTGGAAAATAATAAGGTTCAAGAAGTTCATTTTTAGGTGGAGTTGCCCTTTAATTAAAGGGCAATTACACCAGAAATGGCCAATATGGTCAATTCTAGCGCCAAGCAACGCTGGGGACACAATTTTGATACCAAAGCTCGGATTCTGTCTATAGCTGGTTGAGTTAGAGTACTGTCACGAGTTGGAGGTCCCAGGAGAGACCTCTGCATCGTCAAGCAAAAACAAACGGAAAACAGGTACAGACACACAAGAGTTTATTGCACAAACAGAATCCAAGGAGGGAAATTGAGAGCTCTATATACCGTCCGCACAGTGGGAGGAAAACCCCCACTGCGCCACTGTCTAGTCCAGAGGGGCGTGACTAGGCAACTCCTGGTATTCACTAGGGCCCCAGATGGTAGGGTTAGGCTTTGCCTCCGGGAGTCACCAGGGTCCACTCTGGAGCGTGAACTAGACAGTGACAACAGGAGCAAACGGACAACAGGTACCAGAAGGTACCGACGGTACATAGGCAAACATAAACAAACAGGCAACTAAAAATACAAGCAGGAGTTCACGCAAGGGAACAGGAGTGGCAATGAGCAGAGAAGGACTAGCTCCACCAGTGGTATACTGCGTGGCCTTGCCCATAGCACTCTGCAGCAAGGGCTTGCTGAACAGAGACATATAACATAAACAGGCAAATACAAGCAGGCAACTAAAAACACAAGCAGGAGTTCACGCAAGGGTACAGGAGTGGCAATGAGCAGAGAAGGACTAGCTCCACCAGTGGTATACTGCGTGGCCTTGCCCATAGCACTCTGCAGTTAGGTGCGCTGCAGCAAGGGCTTGCTGAACAGAGACATATGAATACACACAAGGAAACTAAAACATAACTAGCAGAACAGATAACAGAAAG
This sequence comes from Bufo bufo, assembly GCF_905171765.1. Lineage (NCBI taxonomy): Eukaryota > Metazoa > Chordata > Amphibia > Anura > Bufonidae > Bufo > Bufo bufo. The sequence continues at coordinate 91,769,434 of NC_053399.1, forward strand.
ACAGGAAAGAGGACAGGAATGAACAAGTAGGAAACCCACAGAGCACAGACAGACACGGATCCCATGGGTCAGCAGCATGGGAGAGTGAGTACAAACAAGGAGCAGGACAAGACAACACACACCAGGAGAGCTGACACAGAACTGAGGAAACCTCAGCCTTATATACAGGTTCCATGAGTGCAGCAGAGAGGCCACACCCATGGAGCAGACAGAGAGGATTAACTCCTGATAGGAACACAGGGGAGTTAACCCATAAGTAATCAAAAAACACACAGAAACGAAACTGCAGCGAGGAGCGCTGAACGAGCAAGGACGGAAGGTCACAGTCAGAGATAGTGGCTATGACAAGTACTGGCCCCAGGAGTATTGGGGCAGTTGAATATATTTGGAGTATATTACACATCTGGTGAGTTGCTGTGCACAAGGACCCCCGGACACTCAGCCGGTGAGAACGGTGACCCCCCCAGCCAAAGGTTACAATAGCCACAGAGCTGACACTCAGCCCAGCAACTACACCGCCGGATTACTGCTGTAGTGTCGCTACGTGTGCGCCAAAGGGATAGTCTGCAGCTGCTGCCCCCTGACCCCAAAGCAGATCATATTTTCCATTTTGGCATAAAAAGTACAAATATTTTTCACATTTCAGCAATTCCTCATAGACGTCCTAAAAACAAACTGCCAAATATAGAGGAAGCCAATGTGGACGTATAGAGCGTCACATAGGAGGACGAGCACAAAGGGAGGGGGCGTAGAAAAGCAGTTATATTCCTGTAGGAGGCAGTATTATAGTAGTTATATTCTTGTACATAGGAGCAGTATTATAGTAGTTATATTCTTGTACATAGGAGCAGTATTATAGTAGTTATATTCTTGTACATAGGAGCAGTATTATAGTAGTTATAGTCTTGTATATAGGAGCAGTATTATAGTAGTTATATTCTTGTACATAGGAGGCAGTATTATAGTAGTTATATTCTTGTACATAGGAGCAGTATTATAGTAGTTATATTCTTGTACATAGGAGCAGTATTATAGCAGTTATATTCTTGTACATAGGAGCAGTATTATAGTAGTTATATTCTTGTACATAGGAGCAGTATTATAGTAGTTATATTCTTGTACATAAGAGCAGTATTGTAGTAGTTATATTCTTGTACATAGGAGCAGTATTATAGTAGTTATATTCTTGTAAATAGGAGCAGTATTATAGTAGTTATATTCTTGTACATAAGAGCAGTATTATAGTAGTTATATTCTTGTACATAGGAGGCAGTATTATAGTAGTTATATTCTTGTACATAGGAGGCAGTATTATAGTAGTTATATTCTTGTACATAGAATCAGTATTATAGTAGTTATATTCCTGTACATAGGAGCAGTATTATAGTAGTTATATTCTTGTACATAGGAGCAGTATTATAGTAGTTATATTCCTGTACATAGGAGCAGTATTATAGTAGTTATATTCTTGTACATAGGAGGCAGTATTATAGTAGTTATATTCTTGTACAGACGAGGCAGTATTATAGTAGTTATATTCCTGTACATAGGAGCAGTATTATAGTAGTTATATTCTTGTACATAGGAGCAGTATTATAGTAGTTATATTCTTGTACATAGGAGCAGTATTATAGTAGTTATATTCTTGCACATAGGAGCAGTATTATAGTAGTTATATTCTTGTACATGGGAGGCAGTATTATAGTAGTTATATTCCTGTACATAGGAGCAGTATTATAGTAGTTATATTCTTGTACATAGGAGCAGTATTATAGTAGTTATATTCTTGTACATAGGAGGGCAGTATTATAGTAGTTATATTCTTGTACATAGGAGGCAGTATTATAGTAGTTATATTCTTGTACATAGGAGCAGTATTATAGTAGTTATATTCTTCTACATAGGAGCAGTATTATAGTAGTTATATTCTTATACATAGGAGCAGTATTATAGTAGTTATATTCTTGTACATAGGAGGCAGTATTATAGTAGTTATATTCTTGTACATAGGAGCAGTATTATAGTAGTTATATTCTTCTACATAGGAGCAGTATTATAGTAGTTATATTCTTATACATAGGAGCAGTATTATAGTAGTTATATTCTTGTACATAGGAGCAGTATTATAGTAGTTATATTCTTGTACATAGGAGCAGTATTATAGTAGTTATATTCTTGTACATAGGAGCAGTATTATAGTAGGTATATTCTTGTACATAGGAGCAGTATTATACTAGTTATATTCTTGTACATAGGAGGCAGTATTATAGTAGTTATATTCTTGTACATAGGGGGCAGTATTATAGTAGTTATATTCTTGTACATAGGAGGCAGTATTATAGTAGTTATATTATAACTTACCCTTCCCCCATGTACCCTAAGGAGCAGTAACATTGCCCATTTTCTGGATCACACTGGCCCCCATTATGACAACGGCATTTCTGTTTACATCCAGGTCCAAAATGTCCAGGTGGGCATGGGATGGAACACATAGGACCCTGTGGATAGAAATAGAATTACAGTTTAATATGGGATATATTCAGGCAAATGAATATCGTACACGATTACATCAGTTATCTACTGTGGAAATTATATGGGTGAAAGAGGGCAACAATGGTCCCTGAGTGTGACTTTTGAAAGTATGGCACTGTATGTTTGCTCTGTGACTGGATCTGTTGTGGGCATGGGGTGACTGGCTTTCTAGGGCAGCTGTGCAGTTGGCACTATATCGGAGCTCTGTGCCTCGCACTGTGTAAGGGGCACTGTAGCTGGTTGTGTTATGGGGGCCCTGCCTCTGGTAATGTTATGGACGCCCTGGCACTTTCTGCTGGGATGTTATGCATACAATGACTATGGCTGGCAATGTTATGGTGGCATTGATTGATCACCGAGTCTCACCATCCATCCTGGCGGGCAGCTGCAGTCCCCACTGCTCTGGTTACAGATGCCTCCGCTCTGACATGGGCAAAACTCTGGGCATTGGTACTTAGAAGGCTGAACTTCTTTACATCTGATCTCACAGCTGCAAAAGGAGCAAAGACATTTTCCAAAGCTTTACAGGGTAGCTGTCTTGCTGGACCTTGTAGTGCCACAGCAGCCAGAAAGCAGTACTCACTATGGCCCCGTAAATCCTTCCGGACAGATGCACGTTCCGTTCTGCGGTTCGCAGCTGCCGTTGTTCATACACCGACAGTCCAGTAGGCAATTCATTCCATAGGTGCCCGGATCACAGGGCTTTTCACAGAACGAATCCTTGTACCCCGGGGGACAGATGCAGGAGCCCCAAACGGGGTCACACACCCCATTGTTCCGGCAATTACAGGAATTGTTGCACTTTGGTCCCCACAAGTGAGGTTCACAGGCTGGAAGAGTAATGGCAGTATATAATCAACGGCTCATATAACATACCGTATATGTATGTATCATCATCACCAGATATGAGAGAGAGATAGATAGATGACATAACACTGGACTCATTGCGGTCTATTTCTGGGGGCACTTTCCGTTATTGGACTCATTGCGGTCTATTCCGTCACTTCCATCATTCAGAACGGGGCATGCTTCTTACTATGAGAACTATTTACTAAAACTTATTTCTCCAAAATAAAAAAGACCCCTAGGGAAATCCCTGCCTGGGAATATTCAGTGAGTGGCGTCTTTTCCTGGCCACGGTTCCCGTCCCGAGCTCAGCCACAGTAAACAGAATGGGCTTCCTGGATTAAAGGGAATTTTAAAAAATTCCAATCATCTGGCATCCTTTAGTCTGGGGCACCATTCCTTGGTTTCCCCAGAATCATATCTACCCATTGCCACCACTAGGGGGAGCTCTATAAAAGCTGTATTTGTCGCCCTGAGCCACATACCTATCAGCCCCCTAGTGGTCACTACAGGCAAATGTTTGCAGGGAGAGAAGTCAGAGTTTTGTCTTAAAGAAACAGCTCTGAAGCACTTAATTCTGCCGTTTTGCTTGAAGAAAACTTTTAATGGTAGGTGTAAATTAACACAGGGTGCTCTAAGCACAAGCACGCATGGCTTACCACTGGAGCAGTCTTTTCCTCGCCAGCCGGGTTCACACTGGCACTGATCGGGTGCCTCACACCTGCCATGTACGCATTCTCTGCTGCAATGTGCTGCAACAATAACATGAATCATCAGAGCAGAGGACGGGTATATAATACATAATGCTCACAGCTGAGAGACTCAAGACATTGCCGCCTAACAATCCTAGGGTAGAGCCTAAGGTCTGGTGACCATTGGTGAATCATAAGTCAGGGACCTCCCTGAGAGCTGTATAGTTCTTAAAGGAACACTAAGTGGAGCTGACCTACTGACTGTGTTATGCTAAGTGCAGGGGGCGGTGCATGACACAGACATTCAATGGGGCGCCCCCCTCTACTGTGACCATATTCAGCAGCAACACCATGCAAAGCTTATGATTAATTAGGTGCACAATGATGTCACAATACAGGGATAATACACACGGTGATGTCACAATACAGGAATAATAAACACAGTGATGTCACAGTACAGGGATAATAAACACAATGATGTCACAGTATAGGGATAATAAACACAGTGATGTCACAATACAGGGATAATAAACACAGTGATGTCACAGTACAGGGATAATACACACAGTGATGTCACAGTACAGGGATAATAAACACAGTGATGTCACAGTACAGAGATAATAAACACAGTGATGTCACAGCACAGGGATAATAAACACAATGATGTCACAATACAGGGATAATACACACGGTGATGTCACAATACAGGAATAATAAACACAGTGATGTCACAGTACAGGGATAATAAACACAATGATGTCACAGTATAGGGATAATAAACACAGTGATGTCACAATACAGGGATAATAAACACAGTGATGTCACAGTACAGGGATAATACACACAGTGATGTCACAGCACAGGGATAATAAACACAGTGATGTCACAGCACAGGGATAATAAACACAGTGATGTCACAGTACAGAGATAATAAACACAGTGATGTCACAGTACAGGGATAATAAACACAGTGATGTCACAGTACAGGGATAATAAACACAGTGATGTCACAGCACAGGGATAATAAACACAGTGATGTCACAGTACAGGGATAATACACACAGTGATGTCACAGTACAGGGATAATGCACACAGTGATGTCACAGTACAGGGATAATAAACACAGTGATGTCACAGCACAGGGATAATACACACAGTGATGTCACAGTACAGGGATAATAGACACAGTGATGTCACAGTACAGGGATAATACACACAGTGATGTCACAGTACAGGGATAATAAACACAGTGATGTCACAGTACAGGGATAATAAACACAGTGATGTCACAGTACAGGGATAATAAACACAGTGATGTCACAGTACAGGGATAATAAACACAGTGATGTCACAGCACAGGGATAATACACACAGTGATGTCACAGTACAGGGATAATAAACACAGTGATGTCACAGTACAGGGATAATACACACAGTGATGTCACAGCACAGGGATAATAAACACAGTGATGTCACAGTACAGGATAATAAACACAGTGATGTCACAGTACAGGGATAATAAACACAGTGATGTCATAGTACAGGGATAATACACACAGTGATGTCACAGTACAGGGATAATAAACACAGTGATGTCACAGCACAGGGATAATACACACAGTGATGTCACAGTACAGGGATAATAAACGCAGTGATGTCACAGTACAGGGATAATAAACACAGTGATGTCACAGTACAGAGATAATACACACAGTGATGTCACAGTACAGGGATAATAAACACAGTGATGTCACAGTACAGAGATAATAAACACAGTGATGTCACAGTACAGGGATAATAAACACAATGATGTCACAGCACAGGGATAATAAACACAGTGATGTCACAGTACAGGGATAATAAACACAGTGATGTCACAGTACAGGGATAATACACACAGTGATGTCACAGTACAGGGATAATACACACAGTGATGTCACAGTACAGGGATAATAAACACAGTGATGTCACAGTACAGAGATAATAAACACAGTGATGTCACAGTACAGGGATAATAAACACAATGATGTCACAGCACAGGGATAATAAACACAGTGATGTCACAGTACAGGGATAATAAACACAGTGATGTCACAGTACAGGGATAATACACACAGTGATGTCACAGTACAGGGATAATACACACAGTGATGTCACAGTACAGGGATAATACACACAGTGATGTCACAGTACAGGGATAATACACACAGTGATGTCACAGTACAGGGATAATAAACACAGTGATGTCACAGTACAGGGATAATAAACACAGTGATGTCACAGTACAGGATAATAAACACAGTGATGTCACAGTACAGGGATAATAAACACAGTGATGTCACAGTACAGGGATAATAAACACAGTGATGTCACAGTACAGGGATAATAAACACAGTGATGTCACAGTACACGGATGATGTTCACAGTGATGTCACACTACACAGTGATATCATAGAAAAAGAATAACACACATCTAGTGTGACGGCAGATGTAAAAACATCATATGATGTCACATACAGTTCTAATCATAATGAACACATGACCTCACAGCACAGTAATAGTGCAAAACGTAACGCTACGGAGAAGAGATAATGGTCACCTCAGAGTTAATGGGGCCACATCCAATCGACCTACCACCTTGAAAGGCACCATCTTTAAAAATTAAATAGAGCATGTTGCCCTGTATTGTAGTACTGAAGATGTAACATCCAAATTAGGAGAGGTAATTCCAGTGGGCTGGAGGTGCCCCTGGGTATAACCTGTCGCTGGTGGTCCACGGTTTTTAATCAGGGTGATAGACAGTTTTATTGGGTGACTGATAAACATGGCTTGTCTCCAGCCTTATAAGGAGTAGACGATGGAGCGGCATCTTCGGTCCTCCTCTGACATATGTCAGGAATTACTACACTGACTCCTTCTGGTATTCCAGATTCATTGAGACACACACTGAGAATTATACACGTCTTCCCTACGCAGATAGACTCATTCTAGTGAGCGGGGCAACCTCTAAACCTGTATCATTGGGGGCAGTGATGAGGGGAGGCCCACCCAGAGATTGAGGAACCACCCATAGCATTGAAGCAGTACCAGATACCTACTGAGCACTAATATTAATGGGTGGCTGGGGTCCTCCAGACCTGTGGTGGTCAAGATATGGCTAATAGAAGTGGTCCTTATGAGGACATCTTCAGATTTCTGAATTTCAAGGCAAAGGTTCCGTGAAGATCAAAGCTGACCAAGAAAGAAAGGTGAAATCAGGGCTGGACTTGACCTCCAAACATCAGAGGGTCCCCTACTGGCCACAAGCAGTTTGCAGAAAATAGGGACTAAAGGGGCGGACATACCGAGAAACATACTTGGCAACTCTCCTGGAATGATTGGGAGGGTCCCAGAAATGAGGGAGACCTCCTGGACTACCGGGAAAGCCGGTAAATCTCCCAAGATGAGCATGGAGGCTACTTTCTCTCAGAAACTGTAATTGTATGTCTCTGTCTTTAGATGTGGCCCCGGCACCCAAACATAAGTTCAGGAGGTGGGAGTCATGTAGTGTTCCACGAAAGGGGCGGAGTCCCAGAAAAAGAGAGCAGAGCCTTTAAAAAGGGGAGGGGCAATGACAATTTCAGCACATGCCTCATTTATCAAATGTGTCTAAGAAAAGCTTTCTCTGTCGCCCATAGCAACCAATCACAACGCAGCTTACATTTTGTATTCTGCCGTTGAGAAAAGAAAGCTGCGCCGTGATTGGCTGCCATGGGGGGGGGGGGGGGGGCGACAAATACAGTATTGTATTCCTTTTCAAGACAGTCATGAGATCTTCAGAGGATTTTACGTAAAAAGCAAATAAATGTGGATCTTGGATCCAGGATTTGATGTCACACAAGGGTTTCATTGTCCGGCTCAGAATTCCTCTCGCTCCCTCCAGGAGACGCCATGTTGAAGCTTCTACTACCAGTGACCTGCCCCGGTCAGCAGTGGCCGTATACTGGGCCGTCGCCTACAAAAACCAATCCCAACTGGGATAACTGGAGTCAATCACGAGGCAGAAGACAAGCGGGGAAGCCGAGAAGTAATGCATCCCAGGCCAAAAACAACATGGAGGCCGTCAAGTTATCTCCATGGAAACACCAGTACGTGGGGCGCAAAGCCAAGACATATGACTCTGCCTTTGAAAAGTTATCACGAGGGAGATAAGAAGGCCAGGGACAGCGGGAGAGAGAGCAAGCGGGATCTGCTCCCACATCTCATATCACTTCTCTGTAATAACATCCTGACTACTTTCCATGAAAGGCAAATGGAGCGGCGCTGACAACTATGACAACTTCTCTGGGACATCATCCTGTACCCGGAGTGTCAGTGTGTCACTTTGCAGAAACCCCATATTCCAATTGAGATTGTAGGATCCAAAAGGCAGTGTGCCTTCTGCATCCTGCCCACACCATCAGTAATCCACAAATCCTTCTACGGATGGGGAGAGTCCACCTATGGAGAAAGTCCATACATAATGACATGTCTCTACTTTATACTTTAGTTGGACATAGTATGGGTTAAGTCTCCATCTGGATTCATTTAGCTGGAGACCCAAATCGCTTCACCCCTCTAGAGACGTTCCTTCACATCCAGATGTAACCTAGTGGAAACCTAACCAATACATCAAGCATCATGGACTTTATGTCCTCATTAGACCATGCAGCACACGATGTAGATCAGGCTGAGGGATGCTGGCAGGGTCACTGCTCGGAGATCCAAGCACAAGCCTTGAGATTCAGTAGAAGGCTCTGCCACATTGAGACTCATCCAAGACACAAAGAAGAGCGTGGAATTATTGCGAGATGTAGGAGGATATTCACAAGATCATGTAGATCTCAGCAGATAAAGATAGCTAAGACCCTAATGCAGATCCAGTCCAGATCTGGACCTTCCACCTGACCTCCAATACCATCACACCTGTACAATATGTATTCTCTGTATAAGGACATGGCTCCATCTAGTATGGACACACTCTAGTCAGAAGAAGACGGCACTGTCGCTTAGGTGGACGATGAGCCTCCAAGGTGTTGGGCCTTGGTTGTAACTGCTACCTCTGGAACCCCAATAGCTATGCAATCCAGGGGGTCAGTCCAGGACATCCTATCATGACCTGGTGACCATGTAGGCTTGCCATGTATGAGGCCCTGAGCAGTTTTCTCCATTACCACTGGACAAAGCCTTTTAGATCCACCATTTTCTCTATATGGCCTTAGAGAGTAGACCACTGCAATGTATGGGGGGGGCCTTCAGAACTTTGAGGCGAGAGAAAATCAAAGTTGGACATTGGTGTAGGACCAGAGCTGGTGTTAGCATCAACTGAGCAGATGTCAGGGTCTACTGGGCGTAGGGGGACAATAAGGCGGTTGAGGAAGAGAGGTGACCCACTGTGATCCTCACCCAATAGCCCAGACAATATTTCCCTGAATAACAAGAGCGGGGTGGGGGGACTAATGGCAATAATCTCTATGGAGCCCCTTGCTGGTGCTGCTTATGGCTTCTTACTACCATCCCAAATAAAACGACCTGGTAGTTGGAACCCCAACCCTGGTAGTTGGAACCTTGGGTTGGGTGACATGACTCTCCCTCCTAATGTTGTTGGGGGAGCCATCTTCATACCATCCTAAAGAAGAGGTATCACTAACCTTAGCCACCCCCTCTATTACCTTAAAGTCCATAAGTAGCTAAAAGACGTGTCCACCAGTGTAGTGTGAACTGGACACAGGAGGCATGACATGAGCCTTGGCTGGGAGAACCGGACTGTATCTATCCTCTAGGGTAAAGCTGGACTTACGGACACATTCGTCATTGCTCTCATAATATCCCTGGCAGCAACGATGCCTCTTCCTATAGTCGATCTTTACCCCGTGGCGGTATGCTGTCCGGTACATGATCCTATATGGAGACATAACCATACAGTAGTCAATATAAGTCTCTATAGGAGAGCAAATGGTCCATACGCTCATCTCCTGAAATACTCTGTGCTGCTGGAATACTTAAGTCCGACCCCTATCCAATCTCTCCTCATGGTCAGTCCAATCCTGGCTACATACTCACATGTCCCACAATATCAGTGCATCCCCTCCTGAAATACTCTGTGATGCTGTTACGGTTCACATTGCCAGGATACAAAGGGTTACTTTCTGTGTTCCAGACCGGCCAACCCAAAATCAATGTGAAAAACCAAAGGTAAGTGTGTGATAACCTCTATAACAGCAGACTGCGGCCCCGTGTCCATATACAGGAGTATATATACACAGTGATGGCGGCCGGTGGAGCAGATTGTGCAGGTTTATAACGTTTAGGGCTCATTCAGGACCGCCGTATGCGGAAGCGTTTTAGCGATTAGATTCTGTCCTATTCACTTCTATGGGGCCCTTTTCTTCCCATTGCACGGCTCAGCAAAAAAAATGAAACGTCCTATACTTGGTCAGTGAAAAATCAGGACACGACCCTATTGAAGTCTATGGATCATCAAAAAAACGGAATGCAATCCATTTTTTGCGGACATGCTGAACGGTCCGCAAAAAAAACGGATCCGCATTTTTTGCGGACAGTATACGGCCGTCTGAATGAGCCCTGATTCTGATGGTGACATCAGGAAAATGCCATCAGCTTCACATGTAAACCCTGAACTGCCAGAAATGACAGATTATATGTGAGCTGGTGTATCTAATCCTATCCTGTGCGATACTCTCTGCTGAGCTGTGTATCTCAGCCTATCCTGTGTGATACTGTCTGCCGAGCCAGTGTATCTAATCCTATCCTGTGTGATACTGTCTGCTGAGCTGTGTATCTAATCCTATCCTGTGTGATACTGTCTGCTGAGCTGTGTATCTAATCCTGTGTGATACTGTCTGCTGAGCTGTGTATCTAATCCTATCCTGTGTGATACTGTCTGCTGATCTGTGTATCTAATCCTATCCTGTGTGATACTGCCTGCTGAGCTGTGTATCTAATCCTATCCTGTGTGATACTGTCTGCTGAGCTGTGTATCTAATCCTATCCTGTGTGATTACTGTCTGCTGAGCTGTGTATCTAATTCCTATCCTGTGTGATACTGTCTGCTGAGCTGTGTATCTAATCCTATCATGTGTGATACTGACTGCTGAGCTGTGTATCTAATCCTGTGTGATACTGTCTGCTAATCTGTGTATCTAATCCTATCCTGTGTGATACTGTCTGCTGAGCTGTGTATCTAATCCTATCCTGTGTGATACAGTCTGCTGAGCTGTGTATCTAATCCTATCCTGTGTGATACTGTCTGCTGAGCTGTGTATCTAATTCCGATCCTGTGTGATACTGTCTGCCGAGCCAGTGTATCTAATCCTATCCTGTGTGATACTGTCTGCTGAGCTGTGTATCTAATCCTATCCTGTGTGATACTGTCTGCCGAGCCAGTGTATCTAATCCTATCCTGTGTGATACTGTCTGCTGAGCTGTGTATCTAATCCTATCCTGTGTGATCACAGTCTGCTGAGCTGTGTATCTAATCTATCCTGTGTGATACTGACTGCTGATCTGTGTATCTAATCCTATCCTGTGTGATACAGTCTGCTGAGATGTGTATCTAATCCTATCCTGTGTGATACTGGGCTGCTGAGCTGTGTACTAATCCTATCCTGTGTGATACTGTCTGCTGAGCTGTGTATCTAATCCTATCTTGTGTGATACTGACTGCTGAGCTGTGTATCTAATCTGTGTGATACTGTCTGCTAATCTGTGTATCTAATCCTATCCTGTGTGATACTGTCTGCTGAGCTGTGTATCTAATCTTATCCTGTGTGATACTGTCTGCTGAGCCTGTGTATCTAATCCTATCCTGTGTGATACTGTCTGCTGAGCTGTGTATCTAATCCTATCCTGTGTGATACTGTCTGCTGAGCTGTGTATCTAATCCTATCCTGTGTGATACAGTCTGCTGAGCTGTGTATATAATCCTATCCTGTGTGATACTGTCTGCTGAGCTGTGTATCTAATCCTACCTGTGTGATACTGTCTGCTGATCTGTGTATCTAAGCCTATCATGTGTGATACTGTCTGCTGAGCTGTGTATCTAATCCTATCCTGTGTGATACTGTCTGCTGAGCTGTGTATCTAATCCTATCCTGTGTGATACTGTCTGCTGAGCTGTGTATCTAATCCTATCCTGTGTGAATCTGTCTGCTGAGCTGTGTATCTAATCCCTATCATGTTGATACTGACTGCGTGCTGTGTATCTAATCCTGTGTGATATGTCCTGCTGATCTGGTATCTAATCTAATCCCTGTGTAATACATGTCTGCGAGCTGTGTATCTAATCCTGTCCCTGTGTGATACTGTCTGCTGAGCGTGTATCTAATCCTATCCTGTGTAATAACTGTCTGCTGAGCTGTGTATCTAATCCTATCCTGTGTGATACTGTCTGCTGAGCTGTGTATCTAATCCTATCCTGTGTGATACTGTCTGCTGATCTGTGTATCTAAGCCTATCATGTGTGATACTGTCTGCTGAGCTGTGTATCTAATCCTATCATGTGTGATACTGACTGCTGAGCTGTGTATCTAATCCTGTGTGATACTGTCTGCTAAGCTGTGTATCTAATCTATCATGTGTGATACTGACTGCTGAGCTGTGTATCTAATCCTGTGTGATACTGTCTGCTGATCTGTGTATCTAATCCTATCCAGTGTAATACTGTCTGCTGAGCTGTGTATCTAATCCTGTCCTGTGTGATACTGTCTGCTGAGCTGTGTATCTAATCCTAATCCTGTGTGATACTGTCTGCTGAAGCTGTGTATCTAATCCTATCCATGTGTGATCTTGTTGCTGAGCTGTGTATCTAATCCTTAATCTGTGTGATACTGTCCTGCTGAGCTGTGTATCTAATCCTATCCTGTGTGATACTGTCTGCTGAGCTCTGTATCTAATCCTATCCTGTGTGATATGTCTGCTGATCTGTGTATCTAAGCCTATCATGTGTGATACTGTCTGCTGAGCTGTGTATCTAATCCTATCCTGTGTGATACGACTGCTGAGCTGTGTATCTAATCCTATCCTGTGTGATACTGTCTGCTGAGCTGTGTATCTAATCCTATCCCTGTGTGATACTGACTGCTGAGCTGTGTATCTAATCCTATCCTGTGTGATACTGTCTGCTGAGCTGTGTATCTAATCCTATCATGTTGTGATTACTGACTGCTGAGCTGTGTATCTAATCCTGTGTGATACTGTCTGATGATCTGTGTATCTAATCCTATCCTGTGTGATACTGTCTGCTGAGCTGTGTATCTAATCCTATCCTGTGTGATACTGTCTGCTGAGCTGTGTATCTAATCCTATCTGTGTGATACTGCCTGCTGAGCTGTGTATCTAATCCTATCCTGTGTGATACTGTCTGCTGAGCAGCTGTGTATCTAATCTATCCTATGTGATACAGTCTGCTGAGCTGTGTATCTAATCCTATCCTGTTGTTGATACTGTCTGCTGAGCTGTGTATCTAATCCTATCCTGTGTGATACTGTCTGCTGATCTGTGTATCTAAGCCTATCACGTGTGATACTGTCTGCTGAGCTGTGTATCTAATCCTATCCTGTGTGATACTGACTGCTGAGCTGTGTATCTAATCCTATCCTGTGTGATACTGTCTGCTGAGCTGTGTATCTAATCCTATCCTGTGTGATACTGACTGCTGAGCTGTGTATCTAATCCTATCCTGTGTGATACTGTCTGCTGAGCTGTGTATCTAATCCTATCCTGTGTGTGATACCGTCTGCTGAGCTGTGTATCTAATCCTATCCTGTGTGATACTGTCTGCTGAGGCTGTGTATCTAATCCTATCCTGTGTGATACTGTCTGCTGAGCTGTGTATCTAATCCTATCCTGTGTGATACTGGTCTGCTGAGCTGTGTATCTAATCCTATCCTGTGTGATACTGCCTGCTGAGCTGTGTATCTAATCCTATCCTGTGTGATACTGTTGCCGAGCTGTGTATCTAATCCTATCCTGTGTGATACTGTCTGCTGAGCTGTGTATCTAATCCTATCCTGTGTGATACTGCCTGCTGAGCTGTGTATCTAATCCTATCCTGTGTGTTACTGTCTGCAGATCTGCTGTATCTAATCCTATCCTGTGTGATACTGTCTGCTGAGCTGTGTATCTAATCCTGTCATGTGTGATACTGTCTGCTGAGCTGTGTATCTAATCTATCCTGTGTGGATACTGTCTGCTGAGCTGTGTAATCTAATCCTCTCCTGTGTGATACTGTCTGCTGAGCTGTGTATCAAAATCCTATCCTGTGTGATACAGCCTGCGAGCTGTGTATCTAATCCTATCCTGTGTGATACTGTCTGCTGAGCTGTGTATCTAAGCCTGTCCTGTTTGATACTGTCTTCTGGGCTGTGTATCTAATCCTATCCTGTGTGATATTGTCTGCTGAGCTGTGTATCTATCCTAACCTGTGTGATACTGTCTGCTGAGCTGTGTATCTAATCCTATCCTGTGTGATACTGCCTGCTGAGCTGTGTATCTAATCCTATCCTGTGTGATACTGCCTGCTGAGCTGTGTATCTAATCCTATCCTGTGTGATACAGCCTGCTGAGCTGTGTATCTAATCCTATCCTGTGTGATACTGACTGCTGAGCAGCTGTGTATCTAATCCTATCCTGTGTGATACTGTCTGCTGAGCTGTGTATCTAATCCTATCCTGTGTGATACTGTCTGCTGAGCTGTGTATCTAATCCTATCCTGTGGTGATACTGTCTGCTGAGCTGTGTATCTAATCCTATCCTGTGTTGATACTGTCTGCTGAGCAGCTGTGTATCTAATCCTATCCTGTGTGATACTGTCTGCTGAGCTGTGTATCTAATCCTATCCCTGTGTGATACTGTCTGCTGAGCTGTGTATCTAATCCTATCCTGTGTGATACTGTCTGCTGAGCCGTGTAATCAAATCCTATCCTGTGTAATACTGTCTGCTGAGCTGTGTATCTAATCCTATCCTGTGTGATACTGCCTGCTGAGCTGTGTATCTAAACCTATCCTGTGTGATACCAGCCTGCAGAGCTGATCGTATCTAATCCTATCCTGTGTGATACTGTCTGCCTGAGCTGTGTATCTAAAGCCTCGTCCTGTTTGATACTGTCTTCTGGCTGGTGTACTTATGGTTGTCATGTGTGATAATGCCTAATAAGCTGGTGTATCTAATCCTATCACGTGTGATACTATAACTAAAATGACGTATCTAAATCTGTCATGTGTGATACAGGTCTACTCTGCTGGTGTATCTAAGTTTGTCATGTGCTATACTGTCTCTTGAGTCTGTATATCTAAGCCTGACATGTTATACCGGTCCGTGCTGCTCGTATCTAAGGCCTCACATGTGTGTTAGCCGTCTGCTGAGCTGCGGTATCTAAGCCTGACATGGGCAGTACTAACTGAAAGGCACAGTCATACAAGTGATTAATGGGGGTCCTGGTCTCCGGGGTACCCACTAATTCGGGGTCCGCTCCCTTTTCTCCACGTCTGCAGTGCTTCCATTCATATCAGTGGAGATTTATGGGAGACCCCCCTTATACTCCTGACCAGTGGGGACCCAGTGACCAGAACCCCCACCAAGTCCACTGTATTTTAGTAGAACATTCACATTACCTGCAGTTGTAAGTTCAGTGACAGTATTGTGCTGCAGGAAGGTGGGGGGGGGGGGGGGGGTCACTTACTTTGGTGGGGGGTGCATGTCTTGAAGTAGCTCCATGTGCTGTCACAAGGTATCGGGGGCGGTCTGGCTGTAAGGGTGGGCGTACGATTCCTTCACTGCTGTCGGGTAGCTGTAAAAAACAATGGCGGGGTTACAGGTGAATGTGAACTATCTTTATCTAGATCTTACTTTCTGATGCTTTTAAAGGGACAGTGTTACCTATTCCCTAAAAATACTAATTTTTAGACCTTTTTCCTCTACTTATGAACATGTGTTTACCATTACTATCAAATGTGTCAGTGCAGAATTATAGCATTTCGAAGATCGATATTTTGTTAGAGCTGGCTTTTATTGCTAGGGGCGCTGTTGCATGATGCCTATTGCAAAAATGAGTCAATGATTGCAGTGGTGAGTGGTGGTAATGCAAGTATGGAAAATTTAAAGGAGAATAATACAGTTGCAAGAAAAAGTACCGGTTATGTGAACCCTTTGGAATGATATGGAATACTGCACAAATTGGTCATAGAATGCGATCTGATCTTCATCTAAGTCACACAATAGACAATCACAGACTGCCTAAACTAATAACACACAAAGAATGACATGTTACCATGTTTTTATTGAACACACCATGTAAACATTCACCAGTGCAGGTGGAAAAAGTATGTGAACCCCTAGGACTAATGACACCTCCAAGAGCTAATTGGAGTGAGGGTGGTCCGCCAACTGGAGTCCAATCAATGATGATGAGATTGGAGGTGTTGTTACAGCTGCCCTACACCTAATAAAAAACATACACCAGTTCTGGTTTGCTTTTCACAAGAAGCATTGCCTGAGGTGAATGATGCCTCGCACAAAAGAGTCTCACAGAAGACCTACAATAAGAATTGTTGACTTACATAAAGAAGGAAAGGGTTATAAAAGTATCTCCAAAAGCCTTGCTGTTCATCAGTCCACGGTAAGACAAACTATCTATAAATGGAGAAAGTTCAGCACTGCTGCTACTCTCCCTAGGAGTGGCCGTCCTGTAAAGATGACTGGCAAGAGCAGAGCGCAGACTGCTCAATGAGGTGAAGAAGAATCCTAGAGTGTCAGCTAAAGACTTACAAAAGTCTCTGGCATATGCTAACATCCCTGTTAGCAAATCTACGATACGTAAAACACTAAACCAGAATGGATTTCATGGGAGGTGAGCCACAGAGGAAGCCGCTGCTGTCCAAAAAACCATTGCTGCACGTTTACAGTTGGCACAAGAGCACCTGGATGTCCCCACAGCAGTACTGGCAAAATATTCTGTGGACAGATGAAACCAAAGTATAGGTTTGTTTGGAAGAAACACACAACACTATGTGCGGAGAAAAAGAAGCACAGCACACCAACATCAAAAACCTACATCCCAAACTGTGAAGTATGGTGGTGGGGGCATCATGGTTTGGGGCTGCTTTGCTGCGTCAGGGCCTGGACGGATTGCTATCATCGAAGGAAAAATTTATTTCCCAAGTTTATCATTTTGCAAGAGACTAAGGCCATCTGTCCACCAGCTTAAGCTAAACAGAAGATGGGTGTTGCAACAGGACAATGACCCAAAGCATAGAAGTAAATCAGCAACAGAATGGCTTAAACAAGAAGAAAATACGCCTTCTGGAGCGGCCCAGTCAGAGTCCTGACCTCAACTCAACCGATTGAGATGCTGTGGCCTGACCTCAAGAAAGCGATTCACACCAGACATCCCAAGAATATTGCTGAACTGAAACAGTTCTGTAAAGAGGAATG
The DNA here is from genome assembly GCF_905171765.1 of Bufo bufo. Classification (NCBI taxonomy): domain Eukaryota; kingdom Metazoa; phylum Chordata; class Amphibia; order Anura; family Bufonidae; genus Bufo; species Bufo bufo. The sequence goes on from NC_053399.1 coordinate 91,786,975, forward strand.
GTGAAGAATTACTCCTGACCGTTGTGCTTGTCTGATCTGCAACTACAGGAACGTTTGGTGGAAGTTATTGCTGCCAAAGGAGGTTCAACCAGTTATTAAATCCAAGGGTTCACATACTTTTTCCACCTGCACTGTGAATGTTTACATGGTGTGTTCAATAAAAACATGGTAACATTTAACTCTTTGTGTGCTATTAGGTTAAGCAGACTGTGATTGTCTATTGTTGTGACTTAGATGAAGATCAGATCACATTTTATGACCAATTTGTGCAGAAATCCATATCATTCCAAAGGGTTCACATACTTTTTCTTGCAACTGTACATAAATAAGAATGAAGAAAATGGTCTGCTTTTTATCAGCGCCACTCATGTCCGTGGGTTATGTCTGGTATTGCAGCTCAATCTCATTCGAGCGGAGCATGCATCTTACGTACAGCGTTTACTGGGACCGGATACAGGAAGACGAGAGCGTCCAGCTGTTTCCTCCCCAGTCAGTGATAGCCCCGGACCCGCAGCTCTCTGGATCTATAGACTGTTTAAACACTAAACTCGGAAAAAAAAAACAACTTGTTTTCTTGACATTACCTTTCCCAGTAGCTGCAGACATTGGGACCATTCGCTTTCAGAGACGCGCCAGTCTGTAGGTTCACCAGCCACAACAGCCCTGGCATCATGGAGGGAATCCATAGCGGCATCATCCTGAAAAATAACGGTGGAGTGGATTTCACGTTTGGAGGCTCCTAAGGTCTTTCATCACATAATCCATACAAACACACAAGGGGGCGAGTGACCACCAATCAGCTGCGAGCCGCTCTGTAAACACAGGAAGTCAGACATGAAAACAGGAAGTGGATCCAACGGAGGATGTTTGTCGCTGGTTGGGCAGATGGGACAGTTGGCGGTCAGGTCAGAGAAGTAGAATCACGTCCACTAACGTGTCAGGTTCACATGAGGGGGTCAACAATAAAATGCCTTATGCTAAGACTAATAGGTCTATACTTAAAGGGGTATTCTAACCATAGACCATATATGGAAACAGGTGAGTAAGCGTGCTCAGCTCCTCCACTATAGTTCATCTTCTATATCCTTCCCCATTCCTTCCTAACGACCAAGGTGGTCAGAATAACCCTATATCTGTGTTTGAGCGGGAGGAGCATGACACAGCATGACTCCGCCCCCTCGGAGTTTTAACTAGATACATGTGCATGATCAGTTTTTCAACGTCCTTCAACTTAGAACAATGAGGATAAGGGTCCAATAAACAGACAACAGTCCAAATAAACAGGGGGAACGAGTCCGGGGGCGTCTTATAAAATCCGATTTCCCAGGCCTCTCTGTATGATTTCAAAGCCTGTGAAGGGTTTAATAAAATCCAGGAGGATCTTGATTTACTTAAAAGGCCCATTACACTTTTTTTTTTTATTCCCTTCTCAAACTGATCCCAGAACTTGGCCGAAGGTTTTGTAGCTGATTAAGTTTGCCGAAATTTTTTTTTCTCTGTGACCTGGAATGTATGAATCTTGGATGCAGCGACCACCCAGAGCAGCAATCATAGAGCAGTTACTTCAATCCCCAAGACAATAGGAAGTGGGAGGCAGTCAGGGGGTCTTAGGGTTGGGAAAAGAATGCTGGGCTTGGTTCACGCATCTAGTATTTTTTTTTTTCAAATGTGTTGGATCTGTGCCTGCAGCTTCCAGAGGTACAGTAAGGAGTGGCAGGACACGGCGTAGGCGGACAGCGGCTCTATCAAATGCAGTGATATCCAGAACTGCTGAGCCTGCAAAATTCTGTGATGCATCCTGTATCGTAACCCTTGTCTGACTTCTTCTGCTTGTTTACTGACAACATACAGTATGTCTGAGATAATTCATGTATATTACTGCCTCCTAGATACAAGAATATAACTACTATAATACTGCCTCCTATGTACAGGAATATAACTACTATAATACTGCCTCCTATGTAAAGAATATAACTACTATAATACTGCTCCTATGTACAAGAATATAACTACTATAATACTGCCTCCTATGGTACAAGAAATAACTACTATAATACTGCTCCTAGTTACAAGAATATAACTACTATAATACTGCTCCTATGTACAAGAATATAACTACTATAATACTGCCCTATGTACAAGAATATAACTACTATAATACTGCTCCTATGTACAAGAATATACTACTATAATACTGCTCCAATGAACAAGAAAATAACTACTATAATACTGCCTCCTATGTACAAGAATATAACTACTATAATACTGCTCCTATGTACAAGAAATATAACTACTATAATACGCCCTCCTATGTACAAGAATTACTACTACTATAATACTGCTCCTAAGTACAAGAATATAACTACTAAAATACTGCTCCTATGTACAAGAATATAACAACTATAATAATGACTTCCTATGTACAAGAATATAACTACTATAATACTGCCTTTCCAATTGTACAAGAATATAACTACTATAAAACTGCTCCTATGTACAAGAATAAAACTACTATAATACTGCTCCTATGTACAAGAATAAACTACTATAATACTGCTCCTATGTACAAGAATATAACTACTATAATACTGCCTCCTATGTACAAGAATATAACTACTATAATACTGCCTCCTATTACAAGAATATAACTACTATAATACTGCTCCTATGTACAAGAATATAACTACTATAATACTGCCTCCTATGTACAAGAATATAACTACTATAATACTGCTCCTAATTACATGAATATAACTACTATAATACTGCTCCTAGGTACAAGAATATAACCTACTATAATACTGCTCCTATGTACAAGAAATATAACTACTATAATACTGCTCCTATGTACAAGAATATAACTACTATAATACTGCTCCTATGTACAAGAATATAACTACTATAATACTGCTCCTATTTACAAGAATAACTACTATAATACTGCTCCTATGTACAGGAATATAACTACTATAATACTGCTGCTATGTACAAGAATATAACTACTATAATACTGCTCCTATGTACAAGAATATAACTACTATAATACTGCCTCCTATGTACAAGAATATAACTACTATAATACTGCTCCTATGTACAAGAATATAACTACTATAATACTGCTCCTATGTACAGGAATATAACTACTATAATACTGCTCCTATGTACAAGAATATATCTACTATAATACTGCTCCTATGTACAAGAATATAACTACTATAATACTGCTCCTATGTACAAGAATATACTACTATAATACTGCCCCCTATGTACAAGAATATAACTACTATAATACTGCTCCTATGTACAGGAATATAACTACTATAATACCGCCTCCTATGTACAAGAATATAACTACTATAATACTGCTCCTATGTACAAGAATATAACTACTATAATACTGCTCCTATGTACAAGAATATAACTACTATAATACTGCCCCCTATGAACAAGAATATAACTACTATAATACCGCCTCCTATGTACAAGAATATAACTACTATAATACTGCTCCTATGTACAAGAATATAACTACTATAATACTGCTCCTATGTACAGGAATATATCTACTATAATACTGCTCCTATGTACAAGAATATAACTACTATAATACCGCCTCCTATGTACAGGAATATAACTACTATAATACTGCTCCTATGTACAAGAATATAACTACTATAATACTGCCTCATATGTACAAGAATATAACTACTATAATACTGCCCCCTATGAACAAGAATATAACTACTATAATACCGCCTCCTATGTACAAGAATATAACTACTATAATACTGCTCCTATGTACAAGAATAAACTACTATAATACTGCTCCTATGTACAGGAATATATCTACTATAATACTGCTCCTATGTACAAGAATATAACTACTATAATACTGCTCCTATATACAAGAATATAACTACTATAATACTGCTCCTATGTACAGGAATATAACTACTATAATACCGCCTCCTATGTACAGGAATATAACTACTATAATACTGTCTCCTATGTACAAGAATATAACTACTATAATACTGCTCCTATGTACAAGAATATAACTACTATAATACTGCCTCCTATGTACAAGAATATAACTACTATAATACTGCCTCCTATGTACAAGAATATAACTACTATAATACTGCCCCTATGTACAAGAATATAACTACTATAATACTGCTCCTATGTACAAGGATATAACTACTATAATACTGCTCCTATGTACAAGAATATAACTACTATAATACTGCTCCTATGTACAAGAATATAACTACTATAATACTGCTCCTATGTACAAGAATATAACTACTATAATACTGCTCCTATGTACAAGAATATAACTACTATAATACTGCTCCTATGTACAAGAATATAACTACTATAATACTGCCTCCTATGTACAAGAATATAACTACTATAATACTGCTCCTATGTACAAGGATATAACTACTATAATACTGCTCCTATGTACAAGAATATAACTACTATAATACTGCTCCTATGTACAAGAATATAACTACTATAATACTGCCTCCTATGTACAAGAATATAACTACTATAATACTGCTCCTATGTACAAGAATATAACTACTATAATACTGCTCCTATGTACAAGAATATAACTACTATAATACTGCTCCTATGTACAAGAATATAACTACTATAATACTGCCTCCTATGTACAAGAATATAACTACTATAATACTGCTCCTATGTACAAGAATATAACTACTATAATACTGCTCCTATGTACAAGAATATAACTACTATATTACTGCTCCTATGTACAAGAATATAACTACTATAATACTGCTCCTATGTACAAGAATATAACTACTATAATACTGCTCCTATGTACAGGAATATAACTACTATAATACTGCTCCTATGTACAAGAATATAACTACTATAATACTGCCCCCTATGAACAAGAATATAACTACTATAATACTGCTCCTATGTACAAGAATATAACTACTATAATACTGCCCCCTATGAACAAGAATATAACTACTATAATACTGCTCCTATGTACAAGAATATAACTACTATAATACTGCTCCTATGTACAAGAATATAACTACTATAATACTGCTCCTATGTACAGGAATATAACTACTATAATACTGCTCCTATGTACAAGAATATAACTACTATAATACTGCCCCTATGAACAAGAATAAACTACTATAATACTGCTCCTATGTACAAGAATATAACTACTATAATACTGCCCCCTATGAACAAGAATATAACTACTATAATACTGCTCCTATGTACAAGAATATAACTACTATAATACTGCTCCTATGTACAAGAATATAACTACTATAACAGAGCTATATTCATCCTTCTGTGTCAAACCCCTCCGGGATTTGGTCAAGGCTCGCTGGTTTGTCCCGCGATGTCCTTCTCCCGGATGGTAGTTTGCAATGGATTTAATAATGGATCGCCCCGAAATCAAGTCAGCTTCTTTTTTCCACTTAGCAGACTTTAAGAGAGATACTAAGTTATGCGTAGTGAACTTTGCTAGTAATAGCTCCCCTTCCTGGCTTGAAAAGAAAGTCTTGGCCCCTAGGCCTCCTCTTAGGCCATTATCCCAGATGTATAAGGAATTGCTTTCCTCTTTACCTCCAGAGCTCGGTTATGTGACCTCATGGGAGCGAGAGCTTTCTATGATCCTGACGGAACCAGAGAGAGCCTTTGTTTTAGCCCACTCTCATGGCTTCAGTCGTTGTGTGAGAGTTCAGGAGAATTCTTTTAAGCTACTAAGTAGATGGTACAAAACTCCTGAATTCTTGCACAAACTTAATCCTGAGGTACCTGAGGTGTGCTGGAGATGTGGCATAGAAACCGGTTCATTATCACACATCTGGTGGTTCTGCCATAAGATTCAACCGTTTTGGAAATTGATAGAATCAATGATTAATAGCGTTTGCAAAACTAAAGTCCTATTAGATGCCAAACTTATCCTACTGTGGTGCCCTAATAGCACGATAACCCCTGCTAAGAATAATCTCCCTACAATGCTGATCACAGCAGCGAGATTACTAGTACCCCTTTTGTGGAAAACTGATTCCCACCAAATCTAGATATGTGGACGGACAAGGTAGATCATATCTACCGCTTTGAGGAATTGGCGCATTGGGAAACAAACTCTCGCCACTGTTTTCTAAAGCTATGGTCCCCGTGGAAATCACACAGGAATTTCACATGATAGAGCAGGATTCCCTCACTTTTCTGCCCCCTCCCCCACCTAACCCATTGTCTCCCCCTCCTCCCCCTTTTCTCCTCCTTTTGATGTTTGTTTTATGGTGATGATGATGATGATAATCGCTAGTATTGTCTACATATGACTTGTATGCTGGATAATTACTGTAACTTTTAATGTTATGATACTGATGTCCTATGTAGGCGTGTGGCCTTGTTTTCTTACCTCAATAAAAAGAAATATGGTTAAGAATATAACTACTATAATACTGCTCCTATGTACAAGAATATAACTACTATAATACTGCTCCTATGTACAAGAATATAACTACTATAATACTGCTCCTATGTACAAGAATATAACTACTATAATACTGCTCCTATGTACAGGAATATAACTACTATAATACTGCCTCCTATGTACAAGAATATAACTACTATAATACTGCCTCCTATGTACAAGAATATAACTACTATAATACTGCTCCTATGTACAGGAATATAACTACTATAATACTGCCTCCTATGTACAAGAATATAACTACTATAATACTGCCTCATATGTACAAGAATATAACTACTATAATACTGCCTCCTATGTACAAGAATATGACTACTATAATACTGCTCCTATGTACAAGAATATAACTACTATAATACTGCTCCTATGTACAAGAATATAACTACTATAATACTGCCTCCTATGTACAAGAATATAACTACTATAATACTGCCTCCTATGTACAAGAATATAACTACTATAATACTGCTCCTATGTACAAGGATATAACTACTATAATACTGCTCCTATGTACAAGAATAACTGCTATAATACTGCTCCTATGTACAAGGATATAACTACTATAATACTGCTCCTATGTACAGGAATATAACTACTATAATACTGCCTCCTATGTACAAGAATATAACTACTATAATACTGCCTCCTATGTACAAGAATATAACTACTATAATACTGCTCCTATGTACAAGAATATAACTACTATAATACTGCTCCTATGTACAAGAATATAACTACTATAATACTGCTCCTATGTACAAGAATATAACTGCTATAATACTGCCTCCTATGTACAAGAATATAACTACTATAATACTGCCTCCTATGTACAAGAATATAACTACTATAATACTGCTCCTATGTACAAGAATATAACTACTATAATACTGCTCCTATGTACAAGAATATAACTACTATAATACTGCTCCTATGTACAAGAATATAACTGCTATAATACTGCTCCTATGTACAAGGATATAACTACTATAATACTGCTCCTATGTACAAGAATAAACTACTATAATACTGCCCTCTATGTACAAGCCCATTACTGCTGTCCATCATTAAATAGATGGATAAAACAATATGGATGTTGACCTCAGTCCACCCTTCCCCTTTCCACCATGTCTCAGTACTTTAGTTATAAGTCTTATTAGGTTCCTCAAGACGTGCTGAGATCCCAGTGCTGGAGTTTCCCAGCATGTATCAGTGTGCTCTTGTTCCGTGAAGCCCTTGATTTTCTTGCCGCAGTCAATAAATTTGTCTGTGATTGGGTCACACCTCATTATTAAGACAGCAGATTATAAAAAAGGCACATCCGTTCCGAGGGGGCACTGGAAAGAACGAGTGCGAACGATGAAAATGGAGTCACGGAAACTTTTCATCTGCAGCCGGATTCTTTTATGCAGTTTTGGCTCGGTCTCCTGCTTTTTCTGACAGATTGTTTTGGAAGAATTTGGACATTGTGTGGGAAAGGCGAAAAAAAAAAAGCAGTGGACAGTGGAGTGAATGGAAATATCAGGTAGAGTGTGGCGTGTAGACCATTGACCTCACTGTTCTACAGCTGAGGGCAACTCCACCTGCGGTGAAGCTCATGAGATGTTTTTGCTCCACTGTCTCATGTGAGTTCTTTCGGCCATATTCTGGCAGGAAGGGACATGTTTGTACCTCATTTACTTGTGATTTTGGATGATATAAAAATACTATGGGTCTTTTTAAGACCAGATGACATAGACTCCTATGACATCATAGCTGTTCTGATGACATCATATGCATGAGGACTTTATAAAGGGCTAGATCATTGATAATGACTCCATGGCCACTTTTAAAGGGTTGCATGGCACAAGAAAAAACATGGTCACCTTCCTTCAAAAACAGCACCACACCTGTCCATAGGAGGCATTGCAGCCCATTCACTTAGAAAGCCAGACATCTTGGGCATTCATGTTTAATCCTAGAACTCCCTTTAATAACTGGTGATGACATCACCATGTTGTGTTATGATATCATAGATGTGATGATGTATGAATATATTTTGTTACAGCTGTTATGATGACATTGCTGAATTGTAATTGACTAGGGTTGGACCTGGTTGACCACAAAGGTCACAATATCATAGTTGAACAATGGTGGGCTTTTCCACTGCTGCGACAAGTCTGCTTCAGTCATCCTGTTGTTTTGACATAAGACGTGGTTGTCACATTTCCTCCATAAATGTATTAACATCTTCACTAGCTGGAGGCCAGATCATCATTTGGCCAACAGCTATTTTTTCCAAATCCCCAAACACATGCATACTGAGTTCAGCCCAGCATGCAAGTGTTTTGAAGAGTGTGTCAGATACCTTGGTGGTGGCATGTCTCCTGCTAGAACAAAAAGGCTTTGAAATTCATCTATTTTCCTCAACATCAGATACTTTTTGGTGGAGAACTGGGAGGACTCCATACATATTGGATAGTGAGCCAGTCCTAATTAAATTGGTGAGTTTGGCCAACGATAATCTCAGGTGCATGGGAGCCTTTGTATAGAAGTGACAAAGAACAAAGAAGAGCTTCCTGGTTACAGGAATTAAAATGTGGTGCCTTGCTACAAAATGGTGGTGGTTCCAATTTTTGGGGCCATGAAGAAGCATTTGAGGGCCATGGGGGCCTATAAATAGAAATGACGAGGAACAAATAAGACTTTTAAGGGCCATGGGAGCCTTTGAACAGAAGTGACGATGAACGAAGACCTACCAGGGTACAGGAATTAAAACCTGGTGCTTTGCTACAAAATGGTGGTGGTTCCAATTTTTGGGACCATGAAGAAGCATTTGAGGGCCATGGGGGCCTATAAATAGAAATGACGAGGAAAAAAGAAGACCTTTAAGGGCCATGGGAGCCTCTGAACAGAAGTGACGATGAACGAAGACCTACCAGGGTACAGGAATTAAGACCTGGTACAAAATGGTGGTGGTTCCAATTTTTGGGCAATGAAGCAGCATTTGAGGGTGTTTTTAAAACCACCACCTAATGTTATATTTCCCTGTAGATGCTGGATGCATTCATGAATTCTGTGTGGGTGGAATTGCTCTTTAAGACTTGCTTTTCCACTGAAAGACATGGACTATGTCAGCAATCCATCATCGATTATGGGACATCTGCCAAGTGCAAAGTTTGACATGAACAGTGGTCGTTGGGGAGAGTCAGATCTGCTTCAAGTGTAGACGAGATGTCCTGGATTTCATTAACATTTCCGAAATGAAGAACGTTTCCCCTCGCTGCTCCTTCATTCTGTACAGAAAATAGACTCTGCCAGGATTTTCTTACAACTACTTCCAGTGTGGGAATCAACTTGGTGGTTTTAATCATATTATGTCACCATAATTCATTTCTTCGTCTCCGGCACCAGATGGGCAACGTCTGCCATTAGCTTCAATATATAAAGATATCACGCATGTTTCTAAGAAGTAGTGAAGGCAAGAGATGGAAGATCGGCCCATAGGCGGGAACAGACTGGGCTATCAAGTGAACAAAACAATGGGCTGTGGGATCCAGCAGAGACAACTTTGGTGGTGGTAGTGACCACATGATGACATCTATCAGATCTGGTCATTCTTGAGCCTACATTAGGCCATTCTTACACAGTGCGTGAATTAATGCCCCTAAAGAAGTGAAAAGATTTGTGAACTGAATCTTCTCTTTGATATACAGTATTTCATTATGTAAAGTTGGCTGCAGCCTCTTCAAACAACTAATTAGTGACTATGCCAGGTGTTGGACCAATACCGATCAGATACTGATGACCCATCTTGAGGATAGTTCATCAGCACTCTAATCCTGGAAACTCATTTAAGGTGGCTATACTCATTAGATCACTGTTGGGGATATGTATTGGCATGTCCCATCTCCAATCCTATTCTGACTCTCCCAAACTCTTTTGTTCTAAGGTCAGATAAGCCACCCCAAAGGTATCTGACAGTGGCTTATTCCCCTTTCCCACTGAGACCTCAACTCACCTAGTCGTCTGTCTGAGATGGACTACCATCTAGAAGTCCTTGTTCCTTCTAATATCTACATTCAACCTCTAACCACTTTTATAGCCTTTCAAGAGACAAAAAAAAATAATCCCACCTAGACTATGACTTCAATTCGAATTGACTTATCTCCACATAGCACATCATTTATGGTCTCCACTCTGCTGGAGTTTTGGACACTCATTGCCTCTAGCAGAGAGGTCACAAGAGCAAAGCAAGCAGATGTTTGGTGTGGGAGGGGATGATTCAGCATATTGAAGCCTTAAATTAATAGATAATGGTCAGTTATTAGAGTTATGAGACTCTGCACGAAAAAAATATTTGGAGACCAGCAAACATATGGAGGATGTTAGTGAATTTCTGCAGTAATGCAGTCATAAGGCCTGAGGGCTATGAGCGTACAGAGAAGGTCAAGCCCTTTGGCCTTCATTTTCTTTTCTCCATGGTATAGAGATGATGATGAGACAACAATGTCTGGCTTCCTGTAGACTTGTGATACTTATTACTTTTCATTTTTAGCATCTCGTAGCCATTGATGGTTCCTTTGAGTGTGTTGACTCTCCCTGTTCTGTATAGTCACGATGAACTTTCCAAAACCACAAGAGGCTGAAGCATCTGTTCTTGCTCCTCGAAGATTGCAAGTAGAGCAATAAATAATTGTATTCGAGGTCATATTTCATGTATTCGTAAGAGGGAATAAGTTTGAGAGTGATAAGAAAACCACAGCTTGGGCACAGGTTACGACATGGTCACGATTAAAGGAGAACTACTATGTTCCTTGAAAGTTTGATTTTGTTCCTAGTATGTCATCAAGTCCTCTTAAAGTCCATTAAGATGAGAACAAAGATAGTTCACTCAAAACATTTTCTCATGTCAACACTATACCACCAGACCTTGGAAAATGCCTACAAGGAGGTCTCCAGCCCAAGAACTGGATTTCCTGAGCTACAGTACAAAACTATTAAACCTAATGAATAAGGCAGTAAACCACTTTACACCAGGGGCTGAAATACAAAACCACTGACCACCAGGGACAATGGAAACAGAATTTTTTTTTGTCAACAAAGATTCTACATCACAGATTAGCAAGGGAAAACCACTTGACGCAAGAAAATGAAGCCCCAGAGCCCTGGATATTGAGATCTAAGGTACCAAATCACTTCGCAGCATTTTCGGTTTCGAGTGGTATCAAACCACTCGAAACCGAGGACTAGAGTGACAACCTGCACATCACCAGGGACTATGAAGCTAAAGCAATAGGGAATTTGATACAATATTATAGTATATGACGGACTGTGAATTTTATCTCTATAAAGCAAGGAATAAGGTATACCACAGGACACCAGGGACTAGGGTTCTGAACCACTGCAATTATAGGGTTGAACACCAGGGACTAAGTAGCTAAAGCACTAGATATGAGGGGCCTTGTCACCAATGTTTTAAACATTTATCCACTGTTCACTTATAGCAGATATGTTAACCACTACCACTAGACACCAGGAAAATAGCCACAAAATAGGGAAATCGACACTGAACCACTAGACACGGATGACAAGAGCACTGAGCCACTAGACAGGTTCAGTACAAGGGCAGTGAATCACTACATACCAAAGAAAAGTACAATGACCCAATAGACACCAGAAACAAGGGCACTGAGCCACTGGACACCAGGGTCAAGAGCATGAAAGCACTAGACACAGGGACAAGTGCAATGAACCACTAGGGACCAGTGCAGTGAACCACTAGATACCAAGGACAAGGACAGTAGACCACCGAACAATAAAGAAAAAAAATGAAACACTAGATTTCAGTTACTAAAACACTGAACTACTGGACACCAGAAAAAGGGGAATGAACCACCAGACACCAGGGACAAGGACACTCAACTTCTGAACAATAAAGACAAAAAACTGAAGCTCACCAGGGACAAGTGTAGTGAACTACAAGTCATAAGGGACAAGACCAATCAACCACCAGACCCCAGGGACAAGTGCACTGAACCACTAGACACCAGGGACAAGTGCACTGAACCACTAGACACCAGGGACAAGTGCACTGGACTACTAGACACCAGGGACAAGTGCACTGAACTACTAGACACCAGGGAAAAGGGCAAATAAGCACTAGACACTAGGGACAAGGAAAGTAGACCACCGAACAATAAAGAAAAAACACAAGCACTAGATTTCAGTTACTAGAACAGTGAACCACCAGGAAAAGGGGAATGAACCACCAGACACCAGGGACAAGGACACTAAACTACTGAACAATAAAGAGAAAAACTGAAGCATACCAGGGACAAGTGCAGTGAACTACAAGACATAAGGGACTAGAACAATCAATCACCAGGCCCCAGGGACAAGTGCACCGAACCACTAGACATCAGGGACACATGCACCACTAGGGACAAGTGCACTGTGCCACTAGACACCGGGAACAACGGCATTGAACCACTAGACACAAGGGATAAGAGCAATCAACCACAAGACACCAGGGACAGGTGCACTGAACCACTAGACACCAGGGACAAGGACACTGGACACATTCACTACACATTTTCAAAGACAGTAAGTATCAGGTTTTTCCCGGTTTGACCGTGACACCAAAATCACCAAAATAACAAGCCCTCCTTGATAAACTCATTGTTATAAAGGACAGCAGTAGACTAAACATTAACATCCTAGAGATGAAGCAGGACCAAGACCACTGCAGAACGATCTGCATGAAGAACATCCATGCATCACACCTCTATAAATACCCATAAGTAAGGGCCACACAGCATGAGCGAGGGCCCGGGGCATATTCAGAAGATAAGTAAGCGGGGGACGGGTCAGATTTAGGAGGTTTCGAGGCGTTGTATATTTCTTCCTGTTCCTACCTTAGACAGAAGCAAATCTCATTATACACTCTTATTCAATAGACTTTGTGTTTCACCACTTTCAAGATCTCTACTTGCTTTCAGTGAATAGAAAGCTGTCCTGCTCACTCAGCTGACCGGACCCATGAATATAGGGGAGGCTGAGCGGCCCCGTCAGGGTGAACACTCTAGGGTGGGACTCTGCAGAATGTCTCCGATACAATTAAAAGCAGATTTGCTGTATGATCGGCCGCACGGCTGGCTCCACTCTCTCCCACTCGTTTCAGCCGTTTGGCTTCTACTCTTGGCCATAAACTGCATGTTCTTCATCCAAACTTCATGCAAAAAGGAAACAGAATAAATATCGAGCCTGGCAATAATTCTGTGGATGGCACAAGAGGCAGGATGATGAGGGTGTTGGTTGGGAAAAGAGTGGTAATCCCATTTAAAGGGATTCCCATATAGGGACACCAGCAGCAGAATAACGAGTGCAGCTCTGGAGTATAATACAGGATGTAACTCAGGATCAGTACAGGATAAGTAATGTATGTACACAGTGACTCCACCAGCAGAATAACGAGTGCAGCTCTGGAGTATAATACAGGATGTAACTCAGGATCAGTACAGGATAAGTAATGTATGTACACAGTGACTGCACCAGCAGAATAGTGAGTGCAGCTCTGGAGTATAATACAGGATGTAACTCAGGATCAGTACAGGATAAGTAATGTATGTACACAGTGACTGCACCAGCAGAATAGTGAGTGCAGCTCTGGAGTATAATACAGGATGTAACTCAGGATCAGTACAGGATAAGTAATGTATGTACACAGTGACTGCACCAGCAGAATAGTGAGTGCAGCTCTGGAGTATAATACAGGATGTAACTCAGGATCAGTACAGGATAAGTAATGTATGTACACAGTGACTGCACCAGCAGAATAGTGAGTGCAGCTCTGGGGTATAATACAGGATGTAACTCAGGATCAGTACAGGATAAGTAATGTATGTACAAAGTGACTGCACCAGCAGAATAGTGAGTGCAGCTCTGGAGTATAATACAGGATGTAACTCAGGATCAGTACAGGATAAGTAATGTATGTACACAGTGACTGCACCAGCAGAATAGTGAGTGCAGCTCTGGAGTATAATACAGGATGTAACTCAGGATCTGTACAGGATAAGTAATGTATGTACACAGTGACTGCACCAGCAGAATAGTGAGTGCAGCTCTGGAGTATAATACAGGATGTAACTCAGGATCAGTACAGGATAAGTAATGTATGTACACAGTGACTTCACCAGCAGAATAGTGAGTGCAGCTCTGGAGTATAATACAGGATGTAACTCAGGATCAGTACAGGATAAGTAATGTAATGTATGTACACAGTGACTGCACCAGCAGAATAGAGAGTGCAGCTCTGGAGTATAATACAGGATGTAACTCAGGATCAGTACAGGATAAGTAATGTGTGTACACAGTGACTGCACCAGCAGAATAGTGAGTGCAGCTCTGGAGTAGAATAAAGGATGTCACTCAGGATCAGTACAGGATAAGTAATGTATGTACACAGTGACTGCACCAGCAGAATAGTGAGTGCAGCTCTGGAGTAGAATAAAGGATGTCACTCAGGATCAGTACAGGATAAGTAATGTATGTACAAAGTGACTGCACCAGCAGAATAGTGAGTGCAGCTCTGGAGTATAATACAGGATGTAACTCAGGATCAGTACAGGATAAGTAATGTATGTACACAGTGACTCCACCAGCAGAATAATGAGTGCAGCTCTGGAGTATAATACAGGATGTAACTCAGGATCAGTACAGGATAAGTAATGTATGTACACAGTGACTTCACCAGCAGAATAGTGAGTGCAGCTCTGGAGTATAATACAGGATGTAACTCAGGATCAGTACAGGATAAGTAATGTAATGTATGTACACAGTGACTGCACCAGCAGAAAAGTGAGTGCAGCTCTGGGGTATAATACAGGATGTAACTCAGGATCAGTACAGGATAAGTAATGTATGTACACAGTGACTGCACCAGCAGAATAGTGAGTGCAGCTCTGGAGTATAATACAGGATGTAGCTCAGGATCAGTACAGGATAAGTAATGTATGTACACAGTGACTGCACCAGCAGAATAGTGAGTGCAGCTCTGGAGTATAATACAGGATGTAACTCAGGATCAGTACAGGATAAGTAATGTATGTACACAGTGACTGCACCAGCAGAATAGTGAGTGCAGCTCTGGAGTATAATACAGGATGTAACTCAGGATCAGTACAGGATAAGTAATGTATGTACACAGTGACTTCACCAGCAGAATAGTGAGTGCAGCTCTGGAGTATAATACAGGATGTAACTCAGGATCAGTACAGGATAAGTAATGTAATGTATGTACACAGTGACTGCACCAGCAGAATAGAGAGTGCAGCTCTGGAGTATAATACAGGATGTAACTCAGGATCAGTACAGGATAAGTAATGTGTGTACACAGTGACTGCACCAGCAGAATAGTGAGTGCAGCTCTGGAGTAGAATAAAGGATGTCACTCAGGATCAGTACAGGATAAGTAATGTATGTACACAGTGACTGCACCAGCAGAATAGTGAGTGCAGCTCTGGAGTAGAATAAAGGATGTCACTCAGGATCAGTACAGGATAAGTAATGTATGTACAAAGTGACTGCACCAGCAGAATAACGAGTGCAGCTCTGGAGTATAATACAGGATGTAACTCAGGATCAGTACAGGATAAGTAATGTATGTACACAGTGACTCCACCAGCAGAATAGTGAGTGCAGCTCTGGAGTATAATACAGGATGTAACTCAGGATCAGTACAGGATAAGTAATGTATGTACACAGTGACTGCACCAGCAGAATAGTGAGTGCAGCTCTGGAGTATAATACAGGAAGTAACTCAGGATCAGTACAGGATAAGTAATGTATGTACACAGTGACTGCACCAGCAGAATAGTGAGTGCAGCTCTGGAGTATAATACAGGATGTTACTCAGGATCAGTACAGGATATAAGTAATGTATGTACACAGTGACTGCACCAGCAGAATAGTGAGTGCAGCTCTGGAGTATAATACAGGATGTAACTCAGGATCAGTACAGGATAAGTAATGTATGTACACAGTGACTGCACCAGCAGAATAGTGAGTGCAGCTCTGGAGTATAATACAGGATGTAACTCAGGATCAGTACAGGATAAGTAATGTAATGTATGTACACAGTGACTGCACCAGCAGAATAGTGAGTGCAGCTCTGGAGTATAATACAGGATGTAACTCAGGATCAGTACAGGATAAGTAATGTATGTACACAGTGACTGCACCAGCAGAATAGTGAGTGCAGCTCTGGAGTATAATACAGGATGTAACTCAGGATCAGTACAGGATAAGTAATGTATGTGCACAGTGACTGCACCAGCAGAATAGTGAGTGCAGCTCTGGAGTATAATACAGGATGTAACTCAGGATCAGTAATGTATGTACACAGTGACTGCACCAGCAGAATAGTGAGTGCAGCTCTGGGGTATAATACAGGATGTAACTCAGGATCAGAAAAGGATAAGTAATGTATGTGCACAGTGACTGCACCAGCAGAATAGTGAGTGCCGCTCTGGAGTATAATACAGGATGTAACTCAGGATCAGTACAGGATAAGTAATGTATGTGCACAGTGACTGCACCAGCAGAATAGTGAGTGCAGCTCTGGAGTATAATACAGGATGTAACTCAGGATCAGTACAGGATAAGTAATGTATGTGCACAGTGACTGCACCAGCAGAATAGTGAGTGCCGCTCTGGAGTATAATACAGGATGTAACTCAGGATCAGTACAGGATAAGTAATGTATGCACACAGTGACTGCACCAGCAGAATAGTGAGTGCAGCTCTGGAGTATAATACTGGATGTAACTCAGGATCAGTACAGGATAAGTAATGTATGTACACAGTGACTCCACCAGCAGAATAGTGAGTGCAGCTCTGGAGTATAATACAGGATGTAACTCAGGATCAGTACAGGATAAGTAATGTATGTACACAGTGACTCCACCAGCAGAATAGTGAGTGCAGCTCTGGAGTATAATACAGGATGTAACTCAGGATCAGTACAGGATAAGTAATGTATGTACACAGTGACTGCACCAGCAGAATAGTGAGTGCAGCTCTGGAGTATAATACAGGATGTAACTCAGGATCAGTACAGGATAAGTAATGTATGTACAGTGACTGCACCAGCAGAATAGTGAGTGCAGCTCTGGAGTATAATACAGGACGTATCTCAGGATCAGTACAGGATAAGTAATGTATGTACACAGTGACTGCACCAGCAGAATAGTGAGTGCAGCTCTGGAGTATAATACAGGATGTAACTCAGGATCAGTACAGGATAAGTAATGTATGTACACAGTGACTGCACCAGCAGAATAGTGAGTGCAGCTCTGGAGTATAATACAGGATATAACTCAGGATCAGTACAGGATAAGTAATGTATGTACACAGTGACTGCACCAGCAGAATAGTGAGTGCAGCTCTGGAGTATAATACAGGATGTCACTCAGGATCACTATAAAATAAGTAAATAATAATGAAGGGCTGGCAAATAATATAAGGAAATAATAGACTGAGGCTTGTCACATTAACCCCTTAAGGCCCGGAGGTTTATTTTTTTGCGTTTGCAAAAAAAAAGCAATTCCACCATAGTTTTACGGGTTTTTAATTTACGATGTTCGATGTGCGATAAAACTGACCAGTTACTTTTATTCTACAGGTCGGTAAGAATCTGGCGATACCTTATATGTTTGCGTTTTGATAGTGATAAAAAAATAAAAAAGTGTGGAAAAAAATCTGTTTTATTTTTTTGTCGCTATATTTTGACCCCTATAACTTTGTACGGAGCTGTATGGGGGCTCATTTTTCGCGGGGCGATCTGAACTTTTCATTGACACCATTCTGGGGTGTGTATGACTTTTTGATCACTTTTTATAGAATTTTTTGTAGAAAATGAAGCGACCGAAAACGGCGAATCGGCCATTTGGCCGCTTTTTCCCGTTTTGCTATTTGCCGTATGGGGAATTTTTTTTTATACTATGGGCGTCTTTGCACATTGCGACACCCATGATGTGTATTTATTATTTTTTTTTAGTTCTTTTATTTTAATTTTGAGAAAAGGTGGATGATTAAAAAAATTTTTTTTTTATTTTTATACTTTTTTTTTATAGTTCAACTGATTGTTATTATCATAGATTCCAAAGCACTTACTTTGGAATCTATGATGATTTTACTAGTTTCCTATGGAGCCGGAGCCCTATTACAGGCAAATACTATGCAACAGCCTCCTGTCACCACACGGGGGAGCCCGGAGCGCAACTGAAAATGCGCACTTTCGGTTTCAGCGCGCTCAGATGCTGTGGTCAGGATCAGAGGTTTTAAATGTCCACGCTCGGCATTACTGCCGGTTGTGGACATAAGCCGCGGGTATCTGTTAAAAGAAGCAGGCGGCCACCCGTGGCTATGGCGCCCGCATTGGGCAGGAGTTGGCGCCATATTTGACACAAATTCTGTGATTGTAATACGGAAGTTACAGAGAGGACTGTCACCGCCAGTTCTGTGAGAAGGTCTGTTAGACGTTCTTCTCTACCTCTTGCATGAGGTTCTTTGTTTTGGTTTCACTTTGTCATCTCCTTTCCTTCTCCCAGCTGTCACCTATTTACACTGATTGCCTCCCTTTATATTCCCTCCCATACTGCCTCACTTTGTGGTTTATACTTCTTCCTGGATGAGTTGTTCACTGCTGGAGGCTGCTACTGCTGATTCCTCAGATAAGTCTGTTTCCTTTATTTGTGTTTCCTTGCTGGCTTTATTCTAGGTGACCCTGACTCTGTCCGTATTAAGTGCAGGGAGCCGGTGGTCGTGTCCCCTCACTATTAAAGGGTTTTCAGGTGTCACACAGTATTAGGTATGTGGGCATGCAATCGTCTACCATAAAGACCTTTGCATGGGCATAGCAGTCAGGGAGAGCTCTAGGGGTTTTATAGGGCTCACCCATATGCTCCTTAGTTTGGGATCAAGCCAGTCGGATGTTTATTTATAAGTTCCAGCTTTCTGCAACACCACCCGTGACAAGGACCTGCAGCTTTACTAAAGAGCACAAGCCCTTTGTGTTCTCTTCTCGCTGTCCACATGACAGACCCCGCGGACTGGTATAATAGTCTGGAGGTCTTAGCGGTGCCGGTTATATCACCAGCTGCTGGAGATGGTCTTCTCCATGCTGACTGCTAGAAATCATGGCCGCAGGTATCTGTCAACAGGCGTGGAACGCGTGGGAGTAGACCGACCGGTCCCCGAAGTCTGATGCTGACCTTACAATCTGGTTCTCATTGGAACGACTGCACGCTGTGGGGACTGTATGTAGTATGTTCTGTGTCAGGACTATAGGCATTACATACATGGGTGGCACTGGCATCAGTCACATGTGTGCCCCTGAAGTGTGCCAGGCAAGTATTCCAATACATGGGCTTGTCTTTTATATATGTCATTTACAGCAGCAGCCATAACCAGGTAGATGACGGCAATCTCCTCAAGTAACCCCCACCCCAATGACCGCATCCTTAAATACTCTGTGCTGCTGGGCACCCTCTCCCCCCACTTTATGACACTGCCAATATCACATACAGCCCCGTCCATACTAATAATAACCAGTCCCCTCCCCACCCCAACCCCTCATAATCCTGCACTGAAATACTCTGTGCTGCTGTGGGTCCAGTTTCCTCCAACCTTCTCTCTAACATATAAGTGCACCCATATAAACCCACCACAGTGTGCCCCAAAATGTTACACTCAAGCCATAAGTGCCACATTATCACAATGCACACCAGCTACATTACTCCCCTGAGTGCCACTCACATTGCCCATAAAACTAGTTGCATTACTCCCCTGAGTGCCACTCACATTGCCCATGAAACTAGTTGCATTACTCCAGAGTGCCACTCACATTGCCCATAATACCAGCTACATTACTCCCATGAGTGCCACTCACATTGTCCATAATACCAGCTACACTACTCCCCTGAGTGCCACTCACATTGTCCATAATACCTGCTTCATTACTCCCCTGAGTGCCACTCACATTGCCCATAATACCAGTTGCATTACTCCTATGAGTGCCACTCACATTGCCCATACAGCTACATTACTCCTATGAGTGCCAATCACATTGCCCATAATACCAGCTGCATTACTCCCCTGAGTGCCACTCACATTGCCCATAATACCAGCTGCATTACTCCCCTGAGTGCCATTCACATTGCCCATGTTACCAGCTACGTTACCTCTATTGGCACCAGGCACAATGCCCTTTTATATACCATCCACACAGATTCTCCCCAAAAGGGTTCAAATACACTGGCACCATAAGCGCCCCCACCAGTGTCCCCCCATTGCCCTGATGAATGCCAGCTAAATGTGGACCACGGCTACCAGCCATACCACCTTTATAAATGCCAGCCACATTAAAGTGTCCCATGAGCACCTTTCCCTCGGCTCCCATGAAATCAGAGGTGAGAGCGCCCCCTGGAAGACGGGCACATGCCCGCTCAGGGATGGGTAAAGTCTGGAGGATCCGATCACACAAGGCATCCCATGAAAATACCCACATCACATGGTCGTGCCATTAAAACTATGCTGATATAACATGTGTTGTGTAATCAATTATCAGTCTCAGGACCTCTGCTTGTTGTCAGTGAAAGAATATATTGTACTTTCCACATAAACCCCCCAGGTCCTGGGTAAGCTCTGATACACTGTGACAAACCATGCACCTGCGAGTGCAGGACATTATCAGAACATAGTAAGCAGAGAGTATCACACATGAAGGGGCTTAGATACACCGGCACAGTAGGCAGTATCACATGAGAGGCTGAGACATCAGCTAGGATCCCTGAAGAAAGGCTTAGATACACCAATTCAGCAGCACAGTATCACACATGAGAGGCTTAGATACACCAGCTCAGCATGCAGTATCACACCTAGGAGGCTTAGATACACCAGCCCAGCTCCTGTAGATAATACTGCTAGCAGTGATGCCTCATGCGCGGTGTATTTAGCGTTTTCCTGTCCGTCAGATTATTCTGCACATTTCTCGCATCCTTCTGTACAGATTTCTTATTATAAATGTTATAAGAAAAGCAGGAAACTGTCCGACTCTGTACTGGGGGAGGGGAAGAAAGACTCGGGGTCTGAGAAGCGGGAAGGAAAAGGAAGCCATCAGGTGGTACTACACGTGGCACTGCCTAGTGACCGGAAAAGAATAATGTCACCAACCCACCAGCCCGTCTGTAGGATGAGGTGACCTGGGGTGTAGTAGTGATGTGTCAGACACTGCGCCGTACATCTCACTCATATCCTGTATTATACTCCAGAGCTGCACTCACTATTCTGCTGGTGCATTCACTGTGTACATACATTACTTATCCTGTACTGATCCTGAGTTACATCCTGTATTATACTCCAGAGCTGCACTCACTATTCTGCTGGTGCAGTCACTGTGTACATACATTACTTATCCTGTACTGATCCTGAGTTACATCCTGTATTATACTCCAGAGCTGCACTCACTATTCTGCTGGTGCAGTCACTGTGTACATACATTACTTATCCTGTACTGATCCTGAGTTACATCCTGTATTATACTCCAGAGCTGCACTCACTATTCTGCTGGTGCAGTCACTGTGTACATACATTACTTATCCTGTACTGATCCTGAGTTACATCCTGTATTATACTCCAGAGCTGCACTCACTATTCTGCTGGTGGAGTCACTGTGTACATACATTACTTATCCTTTACTGATCCTGAGTTACATCCTGTATTATACTCCAGAGCTGCACTCACCATTCTGCTGGTGCAGTCACTGTGTACATACATTACTTATCCTGTACTGATCCTGAGTTATATCCTGTATTATACTCCAGAGCTGCACTCACTATTCTGCTGGTGCAGTCACTGTGTACATACATTACTTATCCTGTACTGATCCTGAGTTACATCCTGTATTATACTCCAGAGCTGCACTCACTATTCTGCTGGTGGAGTCACTGTGTACATACATTACTTATCCTTTACTGATCCTGAGTTACATCCTGTATTATACTCCAGAGCTGCACTCACCATTCTGCTGGTGCAGTCACTGTGTACATACATTACTTATCCTGTACTGATCCTGAGTTATATCCTGTATTATACTCCAGAGCTGCACTCACCATTCTGCTGGTGCAGTCACTGTATACATACATTACTTATCCTGTACTGATCCTGAGTTACATCCTGTATTATACTCCAGAGCTGCACTCACTATTCTGCTGGTGCAGTCACTGTGTACATACATTACTTATCCTGTACTGATCCTGAGTTACATCCTGTATTATACTCCAGAGCTGCACTCACTATTCTGCTGGTGCAGTCACTGTGTACATACATTACTTATCCTGTACTGATCCTGAGTTATATCCTGTATTATACTCCAGAGCTGCACTCACCATTCTGCTGGTGCAGTCACTGTATACATACATTACTTATCCTGTACTGATCCTGAGTTACATCCTGTATTATACTCCAGAGCTGCACTCACTATTCTGCTGGTGCAGTCACTGTATACATACATTACTTATCCTGTACTGATTCTGAGTTACATCCTGTATTATACTCCAGAGCTGCACTCACTATTCTGCTGGTGCATTCACTGTGTACATACATTACTTATCCTGTACTGATCCTGAGTTACATCCTGTATTATACTCCAGAGCTGCACTCACTATTCTGCTGGTGCAGTCACTGTGTACATACATTACTTATCCTGTACTGATCCTGAGTTACATCCTGTATTATACTCCAGAGCTGCACTCACTATTCTGCTGGTGCAGTCACTGTGTACATACATTACTTATCCTGTACTGATCCTGAGTTACATCCTGTATTATACTCCAGAGCTGCACTCACTATTCTGCTGGTGCATTCACTGTGTACATACATTACTTATCCTGTACTGATCCTGAGTTACATCCTGTATTATACTCCAGAGCTGCACTCACTATTCTGCTGGTGCAGTCACTGTGTACATACATTACATTACTTATCCTGAGTTACATCCTGTATTATACCCCAGAGCTGCACTCACTATTCTGCTAGTGCAGTCACTGTGTACATACATTACTTATCCTGTACTGATCCTGAGTTACATCCTGTATTATACTCCAGAGCTGCACTCACTATTCTGCTGGTGCAGTCACTGTGTACATGCATTACTTATCCTATACTGATCCTGAGTTACATCCTGTATTATACTCCAGAGCTGCACTCACTATTCTGCTGGTGCAGTCACTGTGTACATGCATTACTTATCCTATACTGATCCTGAGTTACATCCTGTATTATACTCCAGAGCTGCTCTCACTATTCTGCTGGTGCAGTCACTGTGTACATACATTACTTATCCTGTACTGATCCTGAGTTACATCCTGTATTATACTCCAGAGCTGCACTCACTATTCTGCTGGTGCAGTCACTGTGTACATGCATTACTTATCCTATACTGATCCTGAGTTACATCCTGTATTATACTCCAGAGCTGCTCTCACTATTCTGCTGGTGCAGTCACTGTGTACATACATTACTTATCCTGTACTGATCCTGAGTTACATCCTGTATTATACTCCAGAGCTGCACTCACTATTCTGCTGGTGCAGTCACTGTGTACATACATTATATCCTGTACTGATGCTGAGTTACATCCTGTATTATACCCCAGAGCTGCACTCACTATTCTGCTAGTGCAGTCACTGTGTACATACATTACTTATCCTGTACTGATCCTGAGTTACATCCTGTATTATACTCCAGAGCTGCACTCACTATTCTGCTGGTGCAGTCACTGTGTACATGCATTACTTATCCTATACTGATCCGGAGTTACATCCTGTATTATACTCCAGAGCTGCTCTCACTATTCTGCTGGTGCAGTCACTGTGTACATACATTACTTATCCTGTACTGATCCTGAGTTACATCTTGTATTATACTCCAGAGCTGCACTCACTATTCTGAAAAAGGTCCCTCTGCCATATGAATAGACTAATACTGTAAATACCGGGTGATAGTTTGGGTCCCTCTTACTAATGATGCTGTGTAGAGCTTGTCTATAGGTGGCCACATTATATATACATGGCATATCAGTCCGCCATGTGTGTATACTTCGCTATCAGTGCACTGGATGCTGATGACCGCTCTGTATACAGGCTGGCAGTGACTGTGTATTACAGCGGGGTCTTCCCTGTGTTATGTGAGGGTCTGTAACAGGGAACCGCATGCCTGACATTCCTCTCAGCTGAGTAAGATGTCACACGTCTGCTCCGGCCCTGACATCAAGCTGTGCGGACTACACCCAGAGCTCATTTCCTACACCACGTCCTAATGGGTTAATGTACTGGACCTCGTGGTGTGAAAAAGTACATCAAAACAACTAGGCCTCATTTCTCAAAGCCGTTGCCTATAGCAACCAATCAGAGCTCAGCTTTCTGTTATCAAGAGCAGCTTAAGAAACGTAAGCCGGTCTCTGATTGGTTGCTGAGGGCAGTCTTACGGTGAGGCCTTCAAAATGTAAAGCAGGGGTCACCAACTTGTGGCTCTCCAGCTGTTCTGAGACTACAACTCCCAGCATGCACTGATTGCACACACAATAATCAGCATGAGTCTATATGGAGTGTTGCGACTCCTATTATTTTGTGTAAATTTTACGTTTTCTTCTCCGTTCATGCTTAAAGGGGTTGTTCGAGATTTTCATATTGATTGATGGCCTATCCTTAGGCCACCTCCTAGGCCGTGTGATGCCATGTTCATTGGTCATATGACCTAGGCGCAGCTCAGTCCCATTCAAATAAATGAGGCTGGGCTGCAATACCAAGCATGACCACTATCCAATTTACGGCGCTGTGCTTAGTAATCTGTTAGGAGGCTGTGGCGTCCGCCGACCACCTCGGACAGCTGATTAGTGGGAGTGTCGGACCCCCACTGATCTGATATTGATAACCTATCCTGAAGACAGGTCATTGTTAAATACCCAGACAGCCCCTTTAAAGCTACATTCACATTCCAGGGAGCAATGCATTGTGGGAGTACAGAGGACAGTTAGTGTTAAAAGGAGCACTCACAAAAAATTTAAATTCCCTAACCTGCTAGAGAAGTACTGGATGTAAACTGTAGTGAAGGTAATCTTACCAGAGACTGTATTTGTGAGTTATAACCTCCTTTCTGATCCTCAGCGGTGTCATGTGACCAGTAAAGAGACTGTATTTGTGAGTTATAACCTCCTTTCTGATCCTCAGCCGTGTCATGTGACCAGTAAAGAGACTGTATTTGTGAGTTATAACCTCCTTTCTGATCCTCAGCGGTGTCATGTGACCAGTACTCTCCAACTGACACAGGACAGGAAGTTAGTTACTTCTCTATTCTATCCTATGAGACTGACATTGAGTCTCCCATAGGAATACATAGCTGACTTCCTGTCCACACATACAAGGCTTTGTTATTTGGTCACCTGACACAGTTGAGGATCAGAAGGAAGGTTATAACTCACAAATACAGTCACTGGTAAGAAATGGGTGGCTAGCTTTCTCCACCTAGGCCTATAGACACCTCTATTTCTGCCATTTTCCTGTCCACGTCACACGACAGAAGCTCTGTCTAGGACCTTGCACTGTGCAGGCTCAAAAACCTTCCCCAGCTGTCTCCTGAACTTTAGTTCCACCTTGATTTTTGAAGACACACAACACCTAAACAATGTGGCAGCTTCTCCGGATGTACAGTTGTGTCGCCAAATAAATGCTGGATTCTGATTGGTTGTTTTTTTTGTGTTAATCCCTCCTTTTTGTAAAGGATGCAGTAAATGGATTTTCTTGTTCCCCGCTGGATTTTTGGAAGACTGGGTGAAGACATGGTCTGGCTATTGTCTCCAGTAATAGACCAGTATCAGCCAAGTGACGGCTCGCTGTTTGCGCTTCCTTCTCGGGCGACATCTGTTCCTTATAACAGCGAGACCGTCCGTAAGACACGGCAGAAGCTGAAGGGTCTAATATCCATGTTAAAGGAATAGAATAGATGAGAGACATACTTTTACACGAAGCTGAGGTGGTCACCAGCTTCTGGAGGCAGCCATTTTCAACCTGTGCTTAAAGGGTATGTCTATTTTACTTCTCCAATGTGTCTAAAATAAAGAACTGAAAGAACTTTGGCGTTCCATATATTCCACACTTCTCTGTGTATCTTCCAGGAGCACGGTGCACCCCCATTACATTGTAGACATGGTTGGAATTCTCATCCTGATGTCAGATAAGATTTCCTTGTGTGGCCTTGTCATCAGATGCTGAGCAGGACCAGCGTAGATGCCCACATGCAGAATGGAAACTTTCAAAGAATTCGTAGTCTGTCTGGAGGAAGAAACCCAGAAGATGGTTGTTGCTGGTGGTGATGGAGTTCATGGCAGGAACTGGGGGGGGGGGAAGCGGCTGAAGTTCACATGAAGGTCTACAATAGTAGGATGAAGCTTGATTGTCCTAGAGGTTGTCACTAGGAGAAGAGAGCGCAGGGGCTATGCATTTCTATGAAGCTTGGGTGACAAAATAGTAGGTCCAAAGAATAAAAATGGCAGCCAGAAGGACTCAGGAGAACATCTGGTTGACTTAGGTCTACCATGTCCAGACTACTGCCTCCAAGGGTGTTTGAGGGCTGTCAAAGAAGGCAGATAGTTGCGAAAAAAATGGTGAGGCAAGAGAAAAAAAATGGCTGCCGGTAGCTGTGCCCTCCTGCCCTGGTTACAGAAGGAAGATTGGCTCTCAAGAAGTGGGAACCCAAACAAAATATTATATGGACTGACTGATGCCGGGTCAATAACGAGTGCCGATCAATGATATTCAAGTCAATCGCCCCATACAGTGGATGGGGATGAACAATCGTTATTACGATTGTTCATCCCCCATTCTGTTTGCATATAGTCATCAGCACATCCTCCCATTACGGGTTTGCTTGCATCTCAGGTGATCACTGAGACCTTTACATGGGCCAATCAAAGGGAACGAGTGTTCCCGCCAACGGGCCCGATCCTTGGCCTGTGTAAAACGGCCCTAAGACATGAGCACCTGGGATGCGACAACGCGTTTCAGGGTCAGTTAGTCACCGCAGATCCCACCATATCTCCCATACATTGATTTCACATCATCGACCACATGAAGTTTCCCGCTACCGTTATATGGAAACTATAAGCGGTTTACAATTATCAGTGTCGGCGCTGACTTCCTGTTGTCGGCTGATATGACACAGCCCAGGCGGGTGGCGGTGGGAACACGTCAGGCCGGGCGTCCTTGTATGAGGTCACCACAATGTCCTCCACTTTACACTGTCAGATTTAATGACTCAAAGTCACACTTCTGTCCCTGATAAAACGCATCTCGCGTCTTTCTCAGAGATTATTTTCATCATGTCAGAGGGGTTATGGGAAAAAATGTAAAGCTGCCCGTCACGTAAGAAGTGCTGATGGGAACCGGGGTCATGGTTTTCCAAAATAAATTTCATTTTATGAGAACATTAAGATCTGGATGAAGATGCCAGGGAAGATAAGAAGAAGACTTAAAGGGGTTGTCCAAGTTATATTTATTGATGACCTATCCTCAGGATAGGTCACCAATATCAGATCGGCATCCCTGACGATCAGCTGTATGAGGAGAAGGCGCGTGCCGCCCCAGCGCTGCCTCCTCTTCACTGTTTACCTTCTCGCCTTGCATCTGCAGCGGTGAGCAGGTGTAATTACACCCAAGCCGTCCCATTCAGTATTATAGTGGTTATATTCTTATACATAGGAGCAGTATTATAGTAGTTATATTCTTGTACATAGGAGCAGTATTATAGTAGTTATATTCTTGTACATAGGAGGCAGTATTATAGTAGTTATATTCCTGTACATAGGAGCAGTATTATAGTAGTTATATTCTTGTACACAGGAGCAGTATTATAGTAGTTATATTCTTGTACATAGGAGGCAGTATTATAGTAGTTATATTCTTGCACATAGGAGGCAGTATTATAGTAGTTATATTCTTGTACATAGGAGGCAGTATTATAGTAGTTATATTCTTGTACACAGGAGCAGTATTATAGTAGTTATATTCTTGTACATAGGAGCAGTATTATAGTAGTTATATTCTTGTACATAGGAGCAGTATTATAGTAGTTATATTCTTGTACATAGGAGCAGTATTATAGTAGTTATATTCTTGTACATAGGAGGCAGTATTATAGTAGTTATATTCTTGTACATAGGAGCAGTATTATAGTAGTTATATTCTTGTACAAAGGAGCAGTATTATAGTAGTTAAATTCTTGTACATAGAAGCAGTATTATAGTAGTTATATTCTTGTACATAGGAGCAGTATTATAGTAGTTATATACTTGTACATAGGAGCAGTATTATAGTAGTTATATTCTTGTACAAAGGAGCAGTATTATAGTAGTTAAATTCTTGTACATAGAAGCAGTATTATAGTAGTTATATTCTTGTACATAGGAGGCAGTATTATAGTAGTTATATTCCTGTACATAGGAGCAGTATTATAGTAGTTATATTCTTGTACACAGAAGGCAGTATTATAGTCGTTATATTCTTGTACATAGGAGCAGTATTATAGTAGTTATATTCTTGTACATAGGAGGCAGTATTATAGTAGTTATATTCTTGTACATAGGAGGCAGTATTATAGTAGTTATATTCTTGTACATAGGAGCAGTATTATAGTAGTTATATTCTTGTACATAGGAGGCAGTATTATAGTAGTTATATTCTTGTACATAGGAGGCAGTATTATAGTAGTTATATTCTTGTACATAGGAGCAG
Source organism: Bufo bufo (assembly GCF_905171765.1). Lineage (NCBI taxonomy): Eukaryota > Metazoa > Chordata > Amphibia > Anura > Bufonidae > Bufo > Bufo bufo. The sequence goes on from NC_053399.1 coordinate 91,816,312, forward strand.
TATTATAGTAGTTATATTCTTGTACATAGGAGCAGTACTATAGTTGTTATATTCTTGTATATAGGAGCAGTATTATAGTAGTTATATTCTTGTATATAGGAGGCAGTATTATAGTAGTTATATTCTTGTACATAGGAGCAGTATTATAGTAGTTATATTCTTGTACATAGGAGGCAGTATTATAGTAGTTATATTCTTATACATAGGAGGCAGTATTATAGTAGTTATATTCTTGTACATAGGAAGCAGTATTATAGTAGTTATATTCCTGTATATAGGAGCAGTATTATAGTAGTTATATTCTTGTACATAGGAGGCAGTATTATAGTAGTTATATTCTTGTACATAGGAGGCAGTATTATAGTAGTTATATTCTTGTACATAGAAGACAGTATTATAGTAGTTATATTCTTGTACATAGGGGCAGTATTATAGTAGTTATATTCTTGTACATAGGAGCAGTATTATAGTAGTTATATTCTTGTACATAGGAGCAGTATTATAGTAGTTATATTCTTGTACATAGGAGCAGTATTATAGTAGTTATATACTTGTACATAGGAGCAGTATTATAGTAGTTATATTCTTGTACATAGGAGCAGTATTATAGTAGTTATACTCTTCTACATAGGAGCAGTATTATAGTAGTTATACTCTTGTACATAGGAGCAGTATTATAGTAGTTATACTCTTCTACATAGGAGCAGTATTATAGTAGTTATACTCTTGTACATAGGAGCAGTATTATAGTAGTTATATTCTTGTATATAAGAGCAGTATTATAGTAGTTATATTCTTCTACATAGGAGCAGTATTATAGTAGTTATATTCTTGTACATAGGAGCAGTATTATAGTAGTTATACTCTTGTACATAGGAGCAGTATTATAGTAGTTATACTCTTGTACATAGGAGCAGTATTATAGTAGTTATATTCTTGTACATAGGAGCAGTATTATAGTAGTTATACTCTTGTACATAGGAGCAGTATTATAAAATCACTGCTTTTCCTCCTCTTGCTATACAACTTTCTGCCATGTGAGGACCACATGCTAAAAAAGTTACCAAACCTAGAATGAGGGCTGAACTACTCCAACCAGCCCTGTACTCCTCCCCATATGCCCCACTAGGGCATGTGGAGGTCCTCTGCTTGGGTACCCAGTGCTGTGGTTGTGGAGGACTCCGCCTCCCGCGTATTACCTGGTCATCCACTCCTTTGAATGGTCATTATGTAATACTACATTCCTCCTGCAGAGGGTGACTGCAGCAGGACCTCATTTAGAAAAGGAGTTTTCCAGATAGGACAATGTCCCTAGCCCTTCTATGTTGACGTGTTTCTACCAGTGCTCAGCTGGGGGCGCTGTAACACAGCACGGTGAATGGTGACTTCTGTGTAATCTGCTGTTTGACAAACCGTCAGCATTCTCTGGCTCAGTAATTCCTCGCCCGTAAGCCAGGAACGCAGTCAATTTCCTCCTCTCCTAATTGTGTGATGTCACTGCCTACAAGCAATCGGGGCCAAGCCGATCTCTAAAAGGTGGTGGTTTCCTAAAACATGTCCGTTTCAATGAAGGACGCCCTATTAGCCCAGGAAAGTAAAAACACCCATTATAATGCACAGCCGGACCAACCGCCAAAGTGTGTCCTGTGGTCCGCACCTCCCCCTACAATGAAAGGAAACCCCCTGATCCCCTGCAAACATGGACGGACGGGAGATATAAGGGTCATTCATTATCCACATACATTACCCCAATAATGGGCTGAAATACTTCCAACATGCAGTACACAAATAATACTATCATACTGTGCTGAAATAATACCATCATACAGTGCTCAAATAATACTACCATACAGTGCTCATATAATACTACCATTCAATGCTAAAATAATACCATCATAGAGTGCTCAAATAATACTACCATACAGTGCTCAAATACTATCAAAAAAGTGTTCAAATAATACTAACATACAGTGCTCAAATAATACCACCATACTGTGCTGAAATAATACCATCATACAGTGCTCAAATAATACTACCATACAGTGCTCATATAATACTACCATACTATGCTGAAATAATACTACCATACAGTGCTCAAATAATACTACCATACTGTGCTGAAATAATACCATCGTACAGTGCTAAATAATACTACCATACAGTGCTCAAATAATACTACCATACAGTGCTCAATTAATACTATCAAAAAAGTGTTCAAATAATACTACCATACAGTGCTCAAATAATACCATCATACAGTGTTCATATAATACTACCATTTAATGCTAAAATAATACTACCATACAGTGCTCAAATAATACTATCATCAGTGTTCAAATAATACTACCATACAGTGCTCAAATAATACTATCATCAGTGTTCAAATAATTCTATCATACAGTACACAAATACTGCCATACAGTGCCCAAATAATACTACCATACAGTGCTTAAATAATACTATTATACAGTACACAAATACTACCATACAGTACTCAAATACTACTATCATTCAGTGCTCAAAAAATACTATCATACAGTGCTCACATAATTCTATCATACAGTACACAAATACTGCCATACAGTGCTTAAATACTATTATACAGTACACAAAAAATACTACCATACTGTGCTCAAATAATACCATTAATTAGTATACTATACACCATACAGGGCTAAAGTGCTAAAGTAAGACTCCTACAGTGTTCAAAGAATGCCACCATATATGCTCAAATAATACTATCACACAATTCATAAATATTACTACCATGTAGTGCTCAAATAATATCACATGATGTACAAATAATATTACCATACAGTGCTCTAATACCATCATATTGTACATAAATACCACCATACAGTACTAACATTCCACCACACAGTGCTGTAATAATACCACCATTATACAGTACACAAATATTGCTACCATGCAGTGCTCAAATAAGACCACCACACATTGCTCAAATACTACCAGTACAGTACACAAATACCACCATAAAGTAGACAAATATTTCAAAATTATCAAAATGTTTTAATGAAACCATCATACGGTGCTTAAATAATATTACCAGACAGTGCTCCAATAATACCACCACTCAGTGACTAAATAATGCCTCCGTACTATGCTCAAATAATACCACCAGTGACCAAATAATACCTCCATACAGTGCTCCAATAACATCACCAAACAATATCCAAATAACACCATACAATGTTCAAATAATACCACCATACACTGACCAAATACCAGTTCCATACATACAGGTCCTCTAATAAGACAGCTATACAATGTCTGTATAGTACTGCTATGCAATTAGTACTGGGAGACGATACATCGGTGGAGCCCCCTTCAGCCGGCACAGGTGACGCGAGACCGCCAGGGGGTCAGGTCTGGTCCCCTCCCCATAATATCAGTTTATCAGTGACTGTGATGTATTGGGACGAGGTCTCTAAGCATTTGCCCAGGTTGGTACAGGGTACAGTGCCCCATGCCCTCACCTTGTCTGCTCTCCTTGTCCCCCTTTCTGCTCAGCGCAGCTGGCAGTGCCCCAGGAATGTGGTTAACGGTTGTCACCTCACACACTGCCCGGGAGTCACAAGGAAAGAGCTGAGAGGTAAGTCCAACCTGTAAGTCCTCGGGTCGTGCTCACCTACCAACCACTCCGATACATGGACCTTCTAATACTGCCTGTAATGACAGTTATAACTATTAAACAGTGCCAGTCAGAGTGCCCCATAAATAGCGCCAGAGTGCCCCATACACAGTGCCAGCCAGAGTGCCCCATACACAGTGCCAGCCAGAGTGCCCCATACATAGTGCCAGCCAGAGTGCCCCATACACAGTGCCAGCCAGAGTACCCCATAAATAGCGCCAGAGTTCCCCATACACAGTGCCAGCCAGAGTACCCCATAAATAGCGCCAGAGTTCCCCATACACAGTGCCAGCCAGAGTGCCCCATACATAGTGCCAGCCAGAGTGCCCCATACACAGTGCCAGTCAGAGTGCCCCATAAATAGCGCCAGAGTTCCCCATACACAGTGCCAGCCAGAGTACCCCATAAATAGTGCCAGCCAGAGTGCCCAATACACAGTGCCAGCCAGAGTGCCCCATACACAGTGCCAGCCAGAGTACCCCATAAATAGCGCCAGCCAGAGTGCCCAATACACAGTGCCAGCCAGAGTGCCCCATACACAGTGCCAGCCAGAGTACCCCATACACAGTGCCAGCCAGAGTGCCCCATACACAGTGCCAGCCAGAGTACCCCATAAATAGCGCCAGAGTGCCCCATACACAGTGCCAGCCAGAGTGCCCTATACACAGTGCCAGCCAGAGTGCCACATACACAGTGCCAGCCAGAGTGCCCCATACATAATGCCAGAGTGCCACATACACAGTGCCAGCCAGAGTGCCCCATACACAGTGTCAAATTGTCCAATAAACAGTGCCCGTCAGACTTCTTTCATAAACTGTGCCACTAGAGTGCCCCCATAAACTTTGTCAGCCAAGGTTCATACATGAACAGCTCCATTGTAAACAGTGATAGTCTAAGTATCCCATTTATAGAGTCAGTTAGAGTGCCCCCATACTCAGTGTCGGAGAGAGTGCCCCCATACTCAGTGTCGGAGAGAGTGCCCCCATAATCAGTGTCGGAGAGAGTGCCCCCATAATCAGTGTCGGAGAGAGTGCCCCCATAATCAGTGTCAGAGAGAGTGCCCCCATAATCAGTGTCGGAGAGAGTGCCCCCATAATCAGTGTCGGAGAGAGTGCCCCCATAATCAGTGTCGGAGAGAGTGCCCCCATAATCAGTGTCGGAGAGAGTGCCCCCATAATCAGTTTCGGAGAGAGTGCCCCCATAAACACTGCCAGCCAGCATGCCCTATAAACAATACACACTTTTCAGAAGCCTTTCCTTCACTTTTCCAGGAGGTTTCCATTTTCTGTCCTTAACAGGTCACTGCCCACCACACACAGCAGCCCTTCTCTCTCCTGAAATACTCTGTGCTTCAGTGATCCTTTAGTCTTCCCAGTATCTGCCTGTCACCTCCCACTTGGTACGTACAGATGAGACCCCTCTACCATCTGGAATGTATTACATGGACACTAGATGAGTGGGGGTCAGTATCTATAGGTAACCCCCCCGACCTGATACGACACCTGTGTGTGACCGCCCAGGTGAGATGGGTGAGGGTCTGGACTGATGACAGCAGGTCCAGCCTGTACTCACCTGTGCCCCCTGCAGATGATGGGGGTTCTGGGGGTCCCCTGGCGGAGGGCTGGGGGGCAGCTTTATACTCCGGCTGTGTAGTAAGAACTGGAGGCAGAGGCTGCGGCAGAGCGTTATCTGGGGCGAGGAGGAGGAGGAGGAGGAGGAGGAGGGGCAGGAAAAGTGCTGGAAACCAGAATCTGCAGGAAGTTCTGACAAGGAAACTACAGAGGATGCGAATTGGCAAAGACCGAACGGGAACAAAGTAATAGGACATAAGAGTGGGAGGGGGCCCCGGGCCCCGAGTCCATACAGCAGGGGCTTCACTACTGTGCAGATGTCACATGATCCCTAATGTGCCGTCTAATAGAGGGATGGGCTTAGATACAGCAGCTCAGCAGGCAGTATCACACATGATAGGATTAGATACAGAGCTCAGCAGACAGTATCACACAGGATAGGATTAGATACACAGCTCAGCAGACAGGATCACACATGATAGGATTAGATACACGGCTCAGCAGACAGTATCACACATGATAGGATCAGATACACTGCTCAGCAGACAGTATCACACAGGATAGTATTAGATACACAGCTCAGCAGACAGTATCACACAGGATAGGATTAGATACACAGCTCAGCAGACAGTATCACACAGGATAGGATTAGATACACAGCTCTGCAGACAGTATCACACATGATAGGATTAGATACACAGCTCAGCAGTCAGTATCACACAGGATAGGATTAGATACACAGCTCAGCAGACAGTATCACACAGGATAGGATTAGATACACAGCTCAGCAGACAGTATCACACAGGATAGGATTAGATACACAGCTCAGAAGACAGTATCACACAGGACAGGATTAGATACACAGCTCAGCAGACAGTATCACACAGGATAGGATTAGATACACTGGCTCAGCAGACAGTATCACACATGACAGGCTTAGATACACAGCTCAGCAGACAGTATCACACAGGATAGGATTAGATACACAGCTCAGCAGACAGTATCACACAGGATAGGATTAGATACACAGCTCTGCAGACAGTATCACACAGGATAGGATTAGATACACAGCTCAGCAGACAGTATCACACAGGATAGGATTAGATACACAGCTCAGCAGACAGTATCACACAGGATAGGATTAGATACACAGCTCAGCAGACAGTATCACACAGGATAGGATTAGATACACAGCTCAGAAGACAGTATCACACAGGACAGGATTAGATACACAGCTCAGCAGACAGTATCACACAGGATAGGATTAGATACACTGGCTCAGCAGACAGTATCACACATGACAGGCTTAGATACACAGCTCAGCAGACAGTATCACACAGGATAGGATTAGATACACAGCTCAGCAGACAGTATCACACAGGATAGGATTAGATACACAGCTCAGCAGACAGTATCGCACATTATAGGATTAGATACACAGCTCAGCAGACAGTATCACACAGGATAGGATTAGATACACAGCTCAGCAGACAGTATCACACAGGATAGGATTAGATACACAGCTCAGCAGACAGTATCACACAGGATAGGATTAGATACACAGCTCAGCAGACAGTATCACACAGGATAGGATTAGATACACAGCTCAGCAGACAGTATCACACAGGATAGGATTAGATACACAGCTCAGCAGACAGTATCACACAGGATAGGATTAGATACACAGCTCAGCAGACAGTATCACACAGGATAGGATTAGATACACAGCTCAGAAGACAGTATCACACAGGACAGGATTAGATACACAGCTCAGCAGACAGTATCACACAGGATAGGATTAGATACACTGGCTCAGCAGACAGTATCACACATGACAGGCTTAGATACACAGCTCAGCAGACAGTATCACACAGGATAGGATTAGATACACAGCTCAGCAGACAGTATCACACAGGATAGGATTAGATACACAGCTCTGCAGACAGTATCACACATGATAGGATTAGATACACAGCTCAGCAGTCAGTATCACACAGGATAGGATTAGATACACAGCTCAGCAGACAGTATCACACAGGATAGGATTAGATACACAGCTCAGCAGACAGTATCACACAGGATAGGATTAGATACACAGCTCAGCAGACAGTATCACACAGGATAGGATTAGATACACAGCTCAGAAGACAGTATCACACAGGACAGGATTAGATACACAGCTCAGCAGACAGTATCACACAGGATAGGATTAGATACACTGGCTCAGCAGACAGTATCACACATGACAGGCTTAGATACACAGCTCAGCAGACAGTATCACACAGGATAGGATTAGATACACAGCTCAGCAGACAGTATCACACAGGATAGGATTAGATACACAGCTCAGCAGACAGTATCGCACATTATAGGATTAGATACACAGCTCAGCAGACAGTATCACACAGGATAGGATTAGATACACAGCTCAGCAGACAGTATCACACAGGATAGGATTAGATACACAGCTCAGCAGACAGTATCACACAGGATAGGATTAGATACACAGCTCAGCAGACAGTATCACACAGGATAGGATTAGATACACAGCTCAGCAGACAGTATCACACAGGATAGGATTAGATACACAGCTCAGCAGACAGTATCACACAGGATAGGATTAGATACACAGCTCAGCAGACAGTATCACACAGGATAGGATTAGATACACAGCTCAGCAGACAGTATCACACAGGATAGGATTAGATACACAGCTCAGCAGACGGTATCACACAGGACAGGATTAGATACACAGCTCAGCAGACAGTATCACACATGATAGGATTAGATACACAGCTCAGCAGACAGTATCACACAGGATAGGATTAGATACACAGCTCAGCAGACAGTATCACACAGGATAGGATTAGATACACAGCTCAGCAGACAGTATCACATAGGATAGGATTAGATACACAGCTCAGCAGACAGTATCACACAGGATAGGATTAGATACACAGCTCAGCAGTCAGTATCACACAGGATAGGATTAGATACACAGCTCAGCAGACAGTATCACACAGGATAGGATTAGATACACAGCTCAGCAGACAGTATCACACATGATAGGATTAGATACACAGCTCAGCAGACAGTATCACACAGGATAGGATTAGATACACAGCTCAGCAGACAGTATCACACAGGATAGGATTAGATACACAGCTCAGCAGACAGTATCACACATGATAGGATTAGATACACAGCTCAGCAGACAGTATCACACAGGATAGGATTAGATACACAGCTCAGCAGACAGTATCACACAGGATAGGATTAGATACACAGCTCAGCAGACAGTATCACACATGATAGGATTAGATACACAGCTCAGCAGACAGTATCACACAGGATAGGATTAGATACACAGCTCAGCAGACAGTATCACACAGGATAGGATTAGATACACAGCTCAGCAGACAGTATCACACAGGATAGGATTAGATACACAGCTCAGCAGACAGTATCACACAGGATAGGATTAGATACACAGCTCAGCAGACAGTATCACACAGGATAGGATTAGATACACAGCTCAGCAGACAGTATCACACATGATAGGATTAGATACACAGCTCAGCAGACAGTATCACACAGGATAGGATTAGATACACAGCTCAGCAGACAGTATCACACAGGATAGGATTAGATACACAGCTCAGCAGACAGTATCACACATGACAGGCTTAGATACAATGATAAGATAAACACAGTGAATGTTGTAGCATTTATTGCTATTTGTATAATCACAAATAGCAATAAATAACAACAAAATACCATAAATAAATAAACACAATCCCAGGACCATATCATTCCTCATTCCTATACATTACAGAACCACCTAGACCAGGGATCAGCGACCTCCCGCACTCCAGCTGTTCTGAAACTACAACTCCCAGAATCCTCCTTTCACATCTATGGAAGTTACACGAACAGCCGAGTATTAGTGTGCATGCTGGGAGTTGTAGTTTCATAACAGCAGCTGGAATGCCGAAGGTAGATCAGCAGATAGTAACAGCATGACCATGAAGCCTAAACCCCCAGATCTCAGATGTAGTCGGGTTGTCTTGCTCCAGGGTCTTCTGTCTGATCTGTCAGGAGTCTATCAGAAAACCGTCCCATTAATAGTCTATATGCAGACCTATACAGGTAGCCTGCTGCCATCTAGTGGATGATTCTTACAATTACCACTGACAGCTGGCACTATGACTGCTTGAGGCACATATAGATGCTGACAACCGTTTCCAACAAATCCATGGAAGATAATTAGTTGTCAGATCAAAGCAGAAGTATAACACTGACTTTCACGGGATCCAACAGGTCCCCATGTTTTTTCTTACTAGAAAACTGCCCTACGCTGCTCACCAAAAGCAACAGAAACCTGATGAATAGATGACGAGAGGCTTACTGAATCCAACACATGTAGTTTACTGTAAGAAAAATCCCACTGGGGACATGAACAGGAAAAGAGCCTTAAAATGAGCAATATAGTGCCAAGATAAATAGTGCATGTAGAGCTCAGGTAGTGTCAGACAGTGCCAAGATGCAGAGTGCATGTAGAGCTCAGGTAGTGTCAGACAGTGCCAAGATGCAGAGTGCATGTAGAGCTCAGGTAGTGTCAGACAGTGCCAAGATAAATAGTGCATGTAGAGCTCAGGTAGTGTCAGACAGTGCCAAGATAGATAGTGCATGTAGAGCTCAGGTAGTGTCAGACAGTGCCAAGATACAGAGTGCATGTAGAGCTCAGAGAGTGTCAGACAGTGCCAAGATACAGAATGCATGTAGAGCTCAGAGAGTGTCAGACAGTGCCAAGATACAGAGTGCATGTAGAGCTCAGAGAGTGTCAGACAGTGCCAATATACAGAGTGCATGTAGAGCTCAGAGAGTGTCAGACAGTGTCAAGATGCAGAATGCATGTAGAGCTCAGGTAGTGTCAGACAGTGCCAATATACAGAGTTCATGTAGAGCTCAGGTAGTGTCAGACAGTGCCAAGATAAAAAATGCATGTAGAGCTCAGGTAGTGTCAGACGGTGCCAAGATACAGAGTGCATGTAGAGCTCAGAGAGTGTCAGACTGTGCCAAGATAGATAGTGCATGTAGAGCTAAGGTAGTGTCAGACAGTGCCAAGATAAAGGATGCATGTAGAGCTCAGGTAGTGTCAGACAGTGCCAAGATACAGAGTGCATGTAGAGCTCAGGTAGTGTCATACAGTGCCAAGATACAGAGTGCATGTAGAGCTCAGAGAGTGTTAGACAGTGCCAAGATAAAGAATGAATATAGGGCTCAGGTAGTGTCAGACAGTGCCAAGATAAATAGCGCATGTAGAGCTCAGGTAATGTCAGACAGTGCCAAGATAAAGAATGCATGTAGAGCTCAGGTAGTGTCAGACAGTGCCAAGATAAAGAGTGCATGTAGAGCTCAGAGAGTGTCAGACAGTGCCAAGATACAGAATGCATGTAGAGCTCAGGTAGTGTCAGACAGTGCCAAGATACAGAATGAATATAGGTCTCAGGTAGTGTCAGACAGTGCCAAGATAAAGAATGCATGTAGAGCTCAGGTAGTGTCAGACAGTGCCAAGATAAAGAATGCATGTAGAGCTCAGGTACTGTCAGACAATGCCAAGATAAAGAATGCATGTAGAGCTCAGAGAGTGTCAGACAGTGCCAAGATAAAGAATGAATATAGGGCTCAGGTAGTGTCAGACAGTGCCAAGATAATAGGTGCATGTAGAGCTCAGAGAGTGTCAGACAGTGCCAAGATGCAGAATGCATGTAGAGCTCAGGTAGTGTCAGACAGTGCCAAGATAAATAGTGCATGTAGAGCTCAGGTAGTGTCAGACAGTGCCAAGATGCAGAATGCATGTAGAGCTCAGGTAGTGTCAGACAGTGCCAAGATACAGAATGAATATAGGGCTCAGGCAGTGTCAGACAGTGCCAAGATACAGAATGAATATAGGGCTCAGGTAATGTCAGACAGTGCCAAGATACAGGATGCATGTAGAGCTAAGGCAGTATCAGACAGTGCCAAGATACAGAATGCATGTAGAGCTCAGGTAGTGTCAGACAGTGTCAAGATAAAGAGTGCATGTAGAGCTCAGGTAGTGTCAGACAGTTCCAAAATAAAGAATGCATGTAGAGCTCAGAGAGTGTCAGACAGTGCCAAGATAAAGAATGAATATAGGGCTCAGGTAGTGTCAGACAGTGCCAAGATAAAGAATGAATATAGGGCTCAGGTACTGTCAGATAGTGCCAAGATAAAGAATGCATGTAGAGCTCAGAGAGTGTCAGACAGTGCCAAGATACAGAATGCATGTAGAGCTCAGGTAGTGTCATACAGTGCCAAGATACAGAGTGCATGTAGAGCTCAGGTAGTGTCAGATAGTGCCAAGATACAGAGTGCATGTAGAGCTCAGGTAGTGTCAGACAGTGCCAAGATAAAGAATGCATGTAGAGCTCAGGTACTGTCAGACAGTGCCAAGATAAAGAATGCATGTAGAGCTCAGAGAGTGTCAGACAGTGCCAAGATAAATAGTGCATGTAGAGCTCAGGTAGTGTCAGACAGTGCCAAGATGCAGAATGCATGTAGAGCTCAGGTAGTGTCAGACAGTGCCAAGATAAATAGTGCATGTAGAGCTCAGGTAGTGTCAGACAGTGCCAAGATGCAGAATGCATGTAGAGCTCAGGTAGTGTCAGACAGTGCCAAGATAAAGAATGAATATAGGGCTCAGGCAGTGTCAGACAGTGCCAAGATACAGGATGCATGTAGAGCTAAGGCAGTATCAGACAGTGCCAAGATACAGAATGCATGTAGAGCTCAGGTAGTGTCAGACAGTGTCAAGATAAAGAGTGCATGTAGAGCTCAGGTAGTGTCAGACAGTGCCAAAATAAAGAATGCATGTAGAGCTCAGGTACTGTCAGACAGTGCCAAGATAAAGAATGCATGTAGAGCTCAGAGAGTGTCAGACAGTGCCAAGATAAAGAATGAATATAGGGCTCAGGTAGTGTCAGACAGTGCCAAGATAATAGGTGCATGTAGAGCTCAGAGAGTGTCAGACAGTGCCAAGATGCAGAATGCATGTAGAGCTCAGGTAGTGTCAGACAGTGCCAAGATAAAGAATGCATGTAGAGCTCAGGTACTGTCAGACAGTGCCAAGATAAAGAATGCATGTAGAGCTCAGAGAGTGTCAAACAGTGCCAAGATACAGAATGCATGTAGAGCTCAGGTAGTGTCAGACAGTGCCAAGATAAAGAATGCATGTAGAGCTCAGGTACTGTCAGACAGTGCCAAGATAAAGAATGCATGTAGAGCTCAGAGAGTGTCAGACAGTGCCAAGATAAAGAATGAATATAGGGCTCAGGTAGTGTCAGACAGTGCCAAGATAATAGGTGCATGTAGAGCTCAGAGAGTGTCAGACAGTGCCAAGATGCAGAATGCATGTAGAGCTCAGGTAGTGTCAGACAGTGCCAAGATAAATAGTGCATGTAGAGCTCAGGTAGTGTCAGACAGTGCCAAGATGCAGAATGCATGTAGAGCTCAGGTAGTGTCAGACAGTGCCAAGATACAGAATGAATATAGGGCTCAGGCAGTGTCAGACAGTGCCAAGATACAGGATGCATGTAGAGCTAAGGCAGTATCAGACAGTGCCAAGATACAGAATGCATGTAGAGCTCAGGTAGTGTCAGACAGTGCCAAGATAAATAGTGCATGTAGAGCTCAGGTAGTGTCAGACAGTGCCAAGATGCAGAATGCATGTAGAGCTCAGGTAGTGTCAGACAGTGCCAAGATACAGAATGAATATAGGGCTCAGGCAGTGTCAGACAGTGCCAAGATACAGAATGAATATAGGGCTCAGGTAATGTCAGACAGTGCCAAGATACAGGATGCATGTAGAGCTAAGGCAGTATCAGACAGTGCCAAGATACAGAATGCATGTAGAGCTCAGGTAGTGTCAGACAGTGTCAAGATAAAGAGTGCATGTAGAGCTCAGGTAGTGTCAGACAGTTCCAAAATAAAGAATGCATGTAGAGCTCAGAGAGTGTCAGACAGTGCCAAGATAAAGAATGAATATAGGGCTCAGGTAGTGTCAGACAGTGCCAAGATAAAGAATGAATATAGGGCTCAGGTACTGTCAGATAGTGCCAAGATAAAGAATGCATGTAGAGCTCAGAGAGTGTCAAACAGTGCCAAGATACAGAATGCATGTAGAGCTCAGGTAGTGTCAGACAGTGCCAAGATAAATAGTGCACGTAGAGCTCAGGTAGTGTCAGACAGTGCCAAGATAAAGAGTGCATGTAGAGCTCAGAGAGTGTCAGACAGTGCCAAGATAAAGAATGAATATAGGGCTCAGGTAGTGTCAGACAGTGCCAAGATAATAGGTGCATGTAGAGCTCAGAGAGTGTCAGACAGTGCCAAGATAAAGAATGCATGTACAGCTCAGGTAGTGTCAGACAGTGCCAAGATAAATAGTGCATGTAGAGCTCAGGTAGTGTCAGACAGTGCCAAGATAAATAGTGCATGTAGAGCTCAGGTAGTGGCAGACAGTGCCAAGATAAAAAATGCATGTAGAGCTCAGAGAGTGTCAGACTGTGCCAAGATAGATAGTGCATGTAGAGCTAAGGTAGTGTCAGACAGTGCCAAGATAAATAGTGCATGTAGAGCTCAGGTAGTGTCAGACAGTGCCAAGATAGATAGTGCATGTAGAGCTCAGGTATTGTCAGACAGTGCCAAGATAAAAAATGCATGTAGAGCTCAGAGAGTGTCAGACAGTTCCAAAATAAAGAATGCATGTAGAGCTCAGAGAGTGTCAGACAGTGCCAAGATAAAGAATGAATATAGGGCTCAGGTAGTGTCAGACAGTGCCAAGATAAAGAATGCATGTAGAGCTCAGAGAGTGTCAGACAGTGCCAAGATACAGAATGCATGTAGAGCTCAGGTAGTGTCATACAGTGCCAAGATACAGAGTGCATGTAGAGCTCAGGTAGTGTCAGACAGTGCCAAGATACAGAGTGCATGTAGAGCTCAGGTACTGTCAGACAGTGCCAAGATAAAGAATGCATGTAGAGCTCAGAGAGTGTCAGACAGTGCCAAGATAAAGAATGAATATAGGGCTCAAGTAGTGTCAGACAGTGCCAAGATAAAGAATGCATGTAGAGCTCAGGTAGTGTCAGACAGTGCCAAGATGCAGAATGCATGTAGAGCTCAGGTAGTGTCAGACAGTGCCAAGATAAATAGTGCATGTAGAGCTCAGGTAGTGTCAGACAGTGCCAAGATGCAGAATGCATGTAGAGCTCAGGTAGTGTCAGACAGTGCCAAGATACAGAATGAATATAGGGCTCAGGCAGTGTCAGACAGTGCCAAGATACAGGATGCATGTAGAGCTAAGGCAGTATCAGACAGTGCCAAGATACAGAATGCATGTAGAGCTCAGGTAGTGTCAGACAGTGTCAAGATAAAGAGTGCATGTAGAGCTCAGGTAGTGTCAGACAGTTCCAAAATAAAGAATGCATGTAGAGCTCAGAGAGTGTCAGACAGTGCCAAGATAAAGAATGAATATAGGGCTCAGGTAGTGTCAGACAGTGCCAAGATAAAGAATGAATATAGGGCTCAGGTACTGTCAGATAGTGCCAAGATAAAGAATGCATGTAGAGCTCAGAGAGTGTCAGACAGTGCCAAGATACAGAATGCATGTAGAGCTCAGGTAGTGTCATACAGTGCCAAGATACAGAGTGCATGTAGAGCTCAGGTAGTGTCAGATAGTGCCAAGATACAGAGTGCATGTAGAGCTCAGGTAGTGTCAGACAGTGCCAAGATAAAGAATGCATGTAGAGCTCAGAGAGTGTCAGACAGTGCCAAGATACAGAGTGCATGTAGAGCTCAGGTAGTGTCAGACAGTGCCAAGATAAAGAATGAATATAGGGCTCAGGTACTGTCAGATAGTGCCAAGATAAAGAATGCTTGTAGAGCTCAGAGAGTGTCAGACGGTGCCAAGATACAGAATGCATGTAGAGCTCAGGTAGTGTCATACAGTGCCAAGATACAGAGTGCATGTAGAGCTCAGGTAGTGTCAGATAGTGCCAAGATACAGAGTGCATGTAGAGCTCAGGTAGTGTCAGACAGTGCCAAGATACAGAGCGCATGTAGATCTCAGGTAGTGTCAGACAGTGCCAAGATACAGAGCGCATGTAGATCTCAGGTAGTGTCAGACAGTGCCAAGATACAGAGTGCATGTAGAGCTCAGGTAGTGTCATACAGTGCCAAGATACAGAGTGCATGTAGAGCTCAGAGAGTGTTAGACAGTGCCAAGATAAAGAATGAATATAGGGCTCAGGTAGTGTCAGACAGTGCCAAGATAAAGAATGAATATAGGGCTCAGGTAGTGTCAGACAGTGCCAAGATAAATAGTGCATGTAGAGCTCAGGTAATGTCAGACAGTGCCAAGATAAAGAATGCATGTAGAGCTCAGGTAGTGTCAGACAGTGCCAAGATACAGAATGAATATAGGTCTCAGGTAGTGTCAGACAGTGCCAAGATAAAGAATGAATATAGGGCTCAGGTAGTGTCAGACAGTGCCAAGATAAAGAATGCATGTAGAGCTCAGGTAGTGTCAGACAGTGCCAAGATAAAGAATGAATATAGGGCTCAGGTAGTGTCAGACAGTGCCAAGATAAAGAATGCATGTAGAGCTCAGGTAGTGTCAGACAGTGCCAAGATAAAGAATGCATGTAGATCTCAGGTAGTGTCAGACAGTGCCAAGATAAAGAATGAATATAGGGCTCAGGTAGTTTCAGACAGTGCCAAGATAAAGAATGCATGTAGAGCTCAGGTAGTGTCAGACAGTGCCAAGATAAAAAGTGCCTGTAGAGCTCAGGTAGTGTCAGACAGTGACCAGATAAATAGTGCATGTAGAGCTCAGGTAGTGTCAGACAGTGCCAAGATAGATAGTGCATGTAGAGCTCAGGTAATGTCAGACAGTGCCAAGATAAATAGTGCATGTAGAGCTCAGGTAGTGTCAGACAGTGCCAAGATAAATAGTGCACGTAGAGCTCAGGTAGTGTCAGACAGTGCCAAGATAAAGAGTGCATGTAGAGCTCAGAGAGTGTCAGACAGTGCCAAGATAAAGAATGAATATAGGGCTCAGGTAGTGTCAGACAGTGCCAAGATAATAGGTGCATGTAGAGCTCAGAGAGTGTCAGACAGTGCCAAGATAAAGAATGCATGTACAGCTCAGGTAGTGTCAGACAGTGCCAAGATAAATAGTGCATGTAGAGCTCAGGTAGTGTCAGACAGTGCCAAGATAAATAGTGCATGTAGAGCTCAGGTAGTGGCAGACAGTGCCAAGATAAAAAATGCATGTAGAGCTCAGAGAGTGTCAGACTGTGCCAAGATAGATAGTGCATGTAGAGCTAAGGTAGTGTCAGACAGTGCCAAGATAAATAGTGCATGTAGAGCTCAGGTAGTGTCAGACAGTGCCAAGATAGATAGTGCATGTAGAGCTCAGGTATTGTCAGACAGTGCCAAGATAAAAAATGCATGTAGAGCTCAGAGAGTGTCAGACTGTGCCAAGATAGATAGTGCATGTAGAGCTAAGGTAGTGTCAGACAGTGCCAAGATAAATAGTGCATGTAGAGCTCAGGTAGTGTCAGACAGTGCCAAGATAGATAGTGCATGTAGAGCTCAGGTAGTGTCAGACAGTGCCACGATAAATAGTGCATGTAGAGCTCAGGTAGTGTCAGACAGTGCCAAGATAAAAAATGCATGTAGAGCTCAGGTAGTGTCAGACGGTGCCAAGATAGATAGTGCATGTAGAGCTCAGGTAGTGTCAGACAGTGCCAAGATAAAGAGTGCATGTAGAGCTCAGGTAGTGTCAGACAGTGCCAAGATAAATAGTGCATGTAGAGCTCAGGTAGTGTCAGACAGTGCCAAGATACAGAGTGCATATAGAGCTCAGAGAGTGTCAGACAGTGCCAAGATAAAGAATGAATATAGGGCTCAGGTAGTGTCAGACAGTGCCAAGATAAAGAATGCATGTAGAGCTCAGGTACTGTCAGATAGTGCCAAGATAAAGAGTGCATGTAGAGCTCAGGTAGTGTCAGACAGTGCCAAGATAAAGAATGAATATAGGGCTCAAGTAGTGTCAGACAGTGCCAAGATAAAGAATGCATGTAGAGCTCAGGTAGTGTCAGACAGTGCCAAGATGCAGAATGCATGTAGAGCTCAGGTAGTGTCAGACAGTGCCAAGATAAATAGTGCATGTAGAGCTCAGGTAGTGTC
This sequence comes from Bufo bufo, assembly GCF_905171765.1. Taxonomy (NCBI): domain Eukaryota; kingdom Metazoa; phylum Chordata; class Amphibia; order Anura; family Bufonidae; genus Bufo; species Bufo bufo. The sequence goes on from NC_053399.1 coordinate 91,833,805, forward strand.
AGACAGTGCCAAGATGCAGAATGCATGTAGAGCTCAGGTAGTGTCAGACAGTGCCAAGATACAGAATGAATATAGGGCTCAGGCAGTGTCAGACAGTGCCAAGATACAGGATGCATGTAGAGCTAAGGCAGAATCAGACAGTGCCAAGATAAAGAATGAATATAGTGCTCAGGTACTGTCAGATAGTGCCAAGATAAAGAATGCATGTAGAGCTCAGAGAGTGTCAGACAGTGTCAAGATAAAGAGTGCATGTAGAGCTCAGGTAGTGTCAGACAGTGTCAAGATAAAGAGTGCATGTAGAGCTCAGGTAGTGTCAGACAGTGCCAAAATAAAGAATGCATGTAGAGCTCAGAGAGTGTCAGACAGTGCCAAGATACAGAGTGCATGTAGAGCTCAGGTAGTGTCAGACAGTGCCAAGATAAAGAATGAATATAGTGCTCAGGTACTGTCAGATAGTGCCAAGATAAAGAATGCATGTAGAGCTCAGAGAGTGTCAGACAGTGCCAAGATACAGAATGCATGTAGAGCTCAGGTAGTGTCAGATAGTGCCAAGATACAGAGTGCATGTAGAGCTCAGGTAGTGTCAGACAGTGCCAAGATAAAGAATGCATGTAGAGCTCAGAGAGTGTCAGACAGTGCCAAGATACAGAGTGCATGTAGAGCTCAGGTAGTGTCAGACAGTGCCAAGATAAAGAATGAATATAGGGCTCAGGTAGTGTCAGACAGTGCCAAGATAAAGAATGAATATAGGGCTCAGGTACTGTCAGATAGTGCCAAGATAAAGAATGCATGTAGAGCTCAGAGAGTGTCAGACAGTGCCAAGATAAAGAATGAATATAGGGCTCAGGTAGTGTCAGACAGTGCCAAGATAAAGAATGCATGTAGAGCTCAGGTACTGTCAGATAGTGCCAAGATAAAGAGTGCATGTAGAGCTCAGGTAGTGTCAGACAGTGCCAAGATAAAGAATGCATGTAGAGCTCAGGTACTGTCAGATAGTGCCAAGATAAAGAGTGCATGTAGAGCTCAGGTAGTGTCAGACAGTGCCAAGATAAAGAATGAATATATGGCTCAGGTAGTGTCAGACAGTGCCAAGATAAAGAATGAATATAGGGCTCAGGTAGTGTCAGACAGTGCCAAGATAAAGAATGCATGTAGAGCTCAGGTAGTGTCAGACTGTGCCAAGATAAAGAATGCATGTAGAGCTCAGGTAGTGTCAGACAGTGCCAAGATACAGAATGCATGTAGAGCTCAGGTAGTGTCAGACAGTGCCAAGATAAAGAGTGCATGTAGAGCTCAGGTAGTGTCAGACAGTGCCAAGATAAAGAGTGCATGTAGAGCTCAGGTAGTGTCAGACAGTGCCAAGATAAAGGATTGCAAATAGAGCTCAGGTAATTCTTGACCTATTTCTTGGCGGGGATTTTTTAAAGTTTTTTTTTAAAGTTGTATGTATATATTGATCATTTGTTGGTAGTTTTTAATGTAGTATTTCCTGAGGCATAGCTTCCTGACAAATTTCTCTATACCTATAAAGGTATCAAATTTATTAAGTTTGTAGGGGCAAATTTCAGTCCTTTATTCAATAAATTATTTTGAGCTGGTGTAAGTATCACTGAACTTAAGTTAACTATTGCATCATTATTAGTTGTTTCACTGTTTAATTTTTGTAGTAATATCTTCCTTCCTCCTCTTCGAATTTACTTCTTTTTCCTTCGTATTCCCTGATTGGGTATCTGTGTTTGTGAGTGTACCTCTTTTGATATGTCCTTTCCATCTGTGATTGTGTTTGGTGTGGATAATATGGTCCGTGATTGTCCTCCTGTGGTTGATACCTGTGTCTCAGATTGTATTGGTGATTTTGTGGAGTCTTTTGTATGTGTGTTGGTGATGGTGACCTTCTCTGTCGAGTGCGAGGTTTGTGGTGTGGGTGGGGGGGGGGGGGGTTCCAACTAAAAAAGGTTGATCTTGTAATACTTCAAATCTATTATTTGTTGGGATAAAGTATTTAGTTTGTGTATTCGTGTTTGTCACCACAGTGTTTGTTTGTGTTCACCTTATTATATTGTTTTTTGATGATTTATTTGTGTCCTCTATCTCCTCAATGTGATAGGTGTTTATATTATGTTTCAACTTTTTAATTTTCTTCTCCATAATTTCTTGCTCAGATCTATCTAAATTTTTACATGATCTCTGTTGATAGGTATCATACTCTTCATTTTTGTAAATTTCTCCATAGTTACTTTTAATTGGTTAATTTGTGATGTAATTTGATAGAAATCAAACAACCAAGAATTGCTGCATTCTACCACAATCCAAAGATACATAAAAGCACAACAGACCCCCCGGGAAGACCAATAGTATCAGGAGTGGAATGACTGACGAGCAACTTGTCCGAATACATAGATTGCTTCTTACAACCATGTGTAAACCTGCTACCAACACACCTGAAAGACACCCAACATATTCTGAACATCCTAAATCAGGTGAAATGGGAACCAAACTACATTCTAGGGACCCTGGATGTAAAATCCCTATACACCATCATTGAAAATGATAAAGGATGCGATGCGGTAAAAACATGCCTAAAAAAACAAATTGATTTTATTGGAGAATGCTTCATTTTAAAAAGAAGTTATTTTTTATATGAGGATAAGTCTTACATACAGCAGTGGGGTACCGCGATGGGGACGAGATTCGCACCAGGGTTCGCTAATATATATGTAGGCCAGTGGGAACATCAGGTGATTTACCCCCACGGCCAGCTCCGGTCGAATCTCATCCTATGGAAATTGGAGAATGCATCATGTTCATTTTAAAAATAAAATTTTTTTTATTTGAGGATAAGTTTTACATACAGCAGTGGGGTACCGCGATGGGGACGAGATTCGCACCGGGGTTCGCAAATACACTCACCTAAATAATTATTAGGAACACCATACTAATACGGTGTTGTGCCCCCTTTTGCCTTCAGAACTGCCTTAATTCTACGTGGCATTGATTCCACAAGGTGCTGATAGCATTCTTTAGAAATGTTGGCCCATATTGATAGGATAGCATCTTGCAGTTGATGGAGATTTGAGGGATGCACATCCAGGGCACGAAGCTCCCATTCCACCACATCCCAAAGATGCTCTATTGGGTTGAGATCTGGTGACTGTGGGGGCCATTTTAGTACAGTTAACTCATTGTCATGTTCAAGAAACCAATTTGAAATGATTCGAGCTTTGTGACCTGGTGCATTATCCTGCTGGAAGTAGCCATCAGAGGATGGATACATGTTCTCATTCTGTTTACGCCAAATTCGGACTCTACCATTTGAATGTCTCAACAGAAATCGAGACTCATCAGACCAGGCAACATTTTTCCAGTCTTCAACAGTCAATTTTGGTGAGCTTGTGCAAATTGTAGCCTCTTTTTCCTATTTGTAGTGGAGATGAGTGGTACCCGGTGGGGTCTTCTGCTGTTGTAGCCCATCCGCCTCAAGGTTGTGCGTGTTGTGGCTTCACAAATGCTTTGCTGCAGACCTCGGTTGTAACGAGTAGTTATTTCAGTCAACGTTGCTCTTCTATCAGCTTGAATCAGTCGGCCCATTCTCCTATGACCTCTAGCATCCACAAGGCATTTTTGCCCACAGGACGGCCGCATACTGGATGTTTTTCCCTTTTCACACCATTCTTTGTAAACCCTAGAAATGGTTGTGCGTGAAAATCCCAGTAACTGAGCAGATTGTGAAATACTCAGACCGGCCCGTCTGGCACCAACAACCATGCCACGCTCAAAATTGCTTAAATCACCTTTCTTTCCCATTCTGACATTCAGTTTGGAGTTCAGGAGATTGTCTTGACCAGGACCACACCCCTAAATGCATTGAAGCAACTGCCATGTGATTGGTTGACTAGATAATTGCATTAATGAGAAATAGAACAGGTGTTCCTAATAATTCTTTAGGTGAGTGTATATATGTAGGCCAGTGGGAACATCAGGTCATTTACCCCCACGCCCAGCTCCGGTCGAATCTCGTCCTATGGAAATTGGAGAATGCATCATGTTCATTTTAAAAAGAAATTATTTTTTATTTGAGGATAAGTTTTACATACAGCAGTTGGGTACCGCGATGGGGACGAGATTCGCACCGGGGTTCGCAAATATATATGTAGGCCAGTGGGAACATCAGGTCATTTACCCCCACGGCCAGCTCTGGTCGAATCTCATCCTATGGAAACGTTTTATAGATGATATTATATTTATACGGGCGGGGTGTGGGGGAAGAAGAATTACACACATTTTTTAAAGAAATCAATAAAAATGAATTTTATCTGGAATTTACACCAACATTCAGTGCCAGCACAATAAACTTTTTGGATCTCACAATCTACATAGAGGATGGAAGACATATAATAAACCAACGGATGTAAACAGCTTCATCTCCCGTGAGAGCTGCCACCTCCCACAGTGGCTGGAAAACATCCCAAAAAGTCAATTCATGAGAATAAAACGCAATTGCACAAAGGAGGATGAATATCAAACAGAGGCAGACAAAATGCAGAAGAAATTTGAGCAGAGAGGTTACAACAAAGAGAAATTATTAATACAGAAAGAGCTGGTAGGAAAAGTGGACAGACAGGAGCTAATAAACAAAAAGAAGAAAAAACAAGAAGAGAACAACATAGAAGTGGGATCCTTTGAAATACCACCTATCGTCACACAGTTCAACGGCCAAGCGGGAATACTGAGAAGGATTATTAAAAAACACTGGGAAACCCTGAAGGAGGACAAAATAATAGGAGACCAGATCCCCAAAAAAACTAAATTCATCTATAGAAAAGCAAAAAATGTGGGGAGCCTCATTGCCCCAACAAACAAATGCGTGAGCAAGAAAAACGAAAGCCAAATAACTAGTGTGAACATAGGACAAAAACCGCAGGGAGGCTTCTTCCGCAGAAAATTAAAAACAAACAGAAAACAGCACACAAATATAATTATTATTATTATTATTATTATTTATTATTTAAACGCCATTCATTCCATAGGTCTGTACATATGATAAGCGGTGCACATACATAATACAGACAATTGCACTAATCATAAACAAGACGAGTTACAGACTGGTACAGAAGGAGAGAGGGCCCTGCCCGTGAGGGCTTACAATCTACATGGTATGGGAGATGGACACAGTAGGTGCGGGTGATGTTGGTCATGGCGGTATACAGGCAGCAGGGTCACTGGTTGTAGGCTTGTCTGAAGAGGTGGTTTTCAGGTTTCTTTTGAAGGATTCCAATGTAGGTGAGAGTCTGATATGTTGGGGTAGCGAGTTCCAGAGTATGGGGGATGCACGGGAGAAATCTTGGAGTCGATTGTGGGAAGAGGTGATAAGAGGAGAGAAGGAGGTCTTGTGAGGATCGAAGAGTGCGTGTGGGGATGTATCGGGAAAGTAGCTCAGAGATGTAGGGAGGGGACAGGTTATGGACGGCCTTGTATGTATTTGTTAGTACTTTGAAGTGAATTCGCTGGGCAATGGGGAGCCAGTGAAGGGATTGGCAGAGGGGAGAGGCAGAGGAGTAATAGGGTGAGAGGTGGATTAGTCGGGCAGCAGAGTTGAGGATAGATTGGAGGGGTGCGAGAGTGCTAGATGGAAGGCCACAGAGGAGAGTGTTGCAGTAGTCTAGGCGGGAGATGATGAGGCCATGTACAAGCATTTTCGCAGATTCAAATATGCAAATAAAAAATGAATGGACAGGGGACACAGCAACATACAAAATAAAGGACCACATGACCTGTAGGAGCCAGGGTGTAATATACACCATAACATGTCCAAGTAAAAAAACATACATAGGACGTACAAAAAGAACCATAAGCAAAAGAATAGGGGAGCATATTTACAATATAGGAAGAAAATATGAGGGTCACCCTCTCTCTAGACACTATAAGGATAAACACGGGGGAAATAACAGTGGTACCACATTTTGTGGAATAGAAGTGGTCAAAAAAGACAAAAGGGGAGGTGATTTTATAAAAAAAAATGTCTAGAGCAGAAAGCCGCTGGATATTTAATGTAAACACTTTGGTACCCTCAGGGTTAAATTCAGAGATCAAATTATTTGCCTTTGAATGACAAAACCAATGCGCGAGGGATGAAGGGGTTAAATAAGGGAGGAGATAATACGGACCTTTAAAAGCAGCACCAGGAGCCAGAAGATGCATCCCTGACGAAGAATAGCGTACTATTCGAAAAGCGTTGGATTAATTCTGGCCCTCCTAGCTTTGCCGTAGCTCCGTGCGAGCGCGAATAAGCGGCCTTTTCAAAAAATATCGAGCTGTGCCACCAGCCGGGGCAAGCTCCATATCTAATTAGAACCAATAGGGTCCAGCCTCCTGTACTTCCCTGTATCCCGGACGGGACCAAAGAAAAAGAAAACCAAGGAAGTAGCGACAGGTAGGGGAAGTATACAGGGAGCACGTCGCGCAGTACCTAATAGACATATTGTGCAAAAAAAATTGTCCTTCGTGGCCTAGCATTAGGAGAAAGGAAAGGGCACACGAGAGGACGCAGGCTGCGCTCAGTACAGCAGCGCGCAGCATTTCGCAAGCATTGTGCAAATTCTAGTCTACTGCATGCAGGGACGGCGATGAATCACTGCCTGACACTGGGAGCAGAATACTTTATTTATGGTGTTTCTTCTTACTTGTTCTTGCATTTTTTGTATATTACCTGTAATTATATTAATAAAGAAAACATTATTCATTTCTATCCTATAAAAGCATAATAATCACATCGCCAGAAATAGTGTCCATAAAAATAGTCAAAAGCAATAGAAACAATAAAACATACCAGTATGTTAATGCCCCCACTGCCCGCTATCAGAGGTTCTCTAAAGAGGACCTGTCACCACCCCGACTGTTAGCAAATACTTGCATTTCCTATGGAATCGCAACTCTTTTCTTGGAACTTGTTGTTGTGCAATTCCTCTATTATTCCTCTTGGAAAAGTGCGACTACTTTGACAACTAGGAATTATTGTTCACCTTGTCTCTACACTAAGGATCAGCAATCTCCGGAACGCCGTCTTTTCTGAAACTACAACTCGCAAGATAAAAAAATCTTGGACAACTCCTTTAACAGCCAGACAGAGCCAGGGGCAGGGTTGTTACACCCTCTTAGGCCTCATGCACACGACCGTTGTGTGCATCCGTGTCCGTTGTTCCGTTTTCCGTGATTTTCTGCGGACCCATTGACTTTCAGTGGGTCCGTTGAAAACTCAGAAAATGCACCGTTTGTCATCCGCGTCCGTGATCCATGTTTCCTGTCCATCAAAAAAATAGGACCTGTCCTATTCTTTTGACGGACAACGGTTCGCGGACCCATTCAAGTCTATGGGTCCGTGAAAAAACACGGAGGCACACAAGATTGTCATCCGCGTCCGTGATCCGTGTCCGTTTTTTTCCTATCATTTTCAAGGCAAACTTGAATTAGATTTTTTTTTCACTTTTCTGGTCTGGTGATCCTCCAAAAATCAAGGAAGACACACGGACACGGATCACGGAATAACGGAACCACGTTTTGCGGACCATGAAAAAATACTGTCGTGTGCATGAGGCCTTAGAGGGATAGTGTGGTTTCTTAAGACCCTTTGTCAGTTGCCTCTTAAAGCGATACTTAAACACAGCAGTCAATACAATATACTGTACTGTATATAATGGACCATATACGGTACAGCAAGGAGTTTTGCTTTGCACTTAAAGGGGTCCTCCAGAACTTAAACACAGGCCTTGACTTGGGGTAGGACACTATAAGTACCAGGGATCAATGCTTGAACGGTCAGACACCATGAAGGGGGATGGATATTTGCAGGTGGTCTGTGGCTGAATTTAAGCAAGCTCTTCAGAAGACACAGATCTGTGGGGTCCCTGTATGGTCTGTTGGTAAAACAATACAACCTTATATAACACTTACCGAAGCCATTACTATTACAAATAGACCAGGGATGATGATGCCAAGGATTTTTATTCCGACTTTAGTGTGATGTGGCCCTAGAAAACAGATAATGAAGTTCATACAGAAGACTTCCTTCTAGATTGACAAATCCTGGTTCCTGTGTAGTCATCTTACCTGATCTGTCAACGAAGACGGAGCTGAAAGAGAACACAGGAGGAGCAAAGGTGCACAGAGCGGCTCGGGTCTTGTTTTAAAGCTTAGCTGATAATCTAACCTTTAAAACAAGACTAGGATTGTGGCGCTAGCTGCCATAAAATTGGACATACAGCTTTTAGAATGCAGATCATGAACGAGAGCTGCAGTTTTATGAAGACCTCACTGGGACATGGTTCCACTGGATAGAGGATAAGTCTTAGTTCAACTAAAATGGGACCACTGGCACCCCCACTGATCACAAAAACAAGGCCTTGTACCCTGAAATGAATGGAGCGGCTGGTTGAGCATGTGTGCAGTGTAGCTGCATTCATCCTTAGGGACTGCTGGAGATAGGTAAGCTCTCTACTCTGATATCTCCAACAGTCCTGAGTGGAGCTGCAGAGTGCTTGCTTGACCAACCGCTCCACTCATTTTGGAGCATCAAGACCCTGTTCTCGTGATCAATGATTGTCCCAGAGGTCAGATCCCCAATGATCTAATAGTTATTTCCTTTCCAGTGGACAGGGGATTATATCCCTTAAAGCCTATTGTCTCTGTGGTGTAGGTCCTCAGGGTTGGAGCATGACACAGGTATTGTCTCTGTGGTGTAGGTCCTCAGGGTTGGAGCATGACACAGGTATTGTCTCTGTGGTGTAGGTCCTCAGGGTTGGAGCATGACACAGGTATTGTCTCTGTGGTGTAGGTCCTCTGGTGAGGAGCATGACACAGGTATTGTCTCTGTGGTGTAGGTCCTCAGAGGAGGAGGATGACACAGGTATTGTCTCCATGGTGTAGATTGTGAAAGGGTGCAGCATGACAGATATTGTCTCTGCGGTGTTCTCAGATTCCCTGTCATGCTCTGCCCCCTCGGGCAGTGCACTAGGCAGTTTTGTCCGGAGTGCCCCTTTAATGTTGTGTTTCTTACTAGACACAGGACTTAAAACTAGCCACGTACCTCTTGATGACATGGTATACTCCTGGATGTCTTTACTGGCTCTATTAGAGACAACCACCCTGTATACTCCAGTAGCAGTGCTCGGAACGATCAGGGTCTTGTTGTGGTTGGTCAGTAGGTGGCCCTCGGGTAGTCCTCCTCCAATCCTGCTCCAGATTACTATGGGCGGTCCATCCCCAGTATAGAAGACTGTCAGGGACGAGTTCTCCCCACGACAAGTCTCTGATATGTTAGTGATGCTGATGGGAGCTGGTGAGAGGAAAATGGAGTAGGGTTAAAATTCTGGTATAATGTAATGAGCAGTAATGGTGGTGGCCTGTGTTGAGAGTGGCGCCATAGTCCCTGAGTGTAGGGTTAGGAGAAGTGTCACCAAAGTGAAGAACTGCAGAAGATGGTGCTGGCATGCAGTGTTGGACTGGGATACCTAGGGCCCACCAGTAAAATTCATTCTGGGGGCCCATTGTACAGTGACATGCAAATATTAGGCTACTTTCACACTCGCGTTTTTGCTGGATCCGGCAGGGCTCAGCAAAAACGCTTCCGTTACTGATAATACAACCATCTGCATCCCTTATGAACGGATCCCGTTGTATTATCTTTAACATTGCCAAAACGGATCCGTCATTAACTCCATTGAAAGTCAATGGGGGACGGATCCGTTTTCTATTGTGGAAGATTGTGTCAGAAAAAACTGATCCGTCCCTATTGACTTGCATTCTCGCTCATGACAGATCCGTCTTGCTCCGTATCCCAGGACAGAAAGCAAACCACAGCATGCTGCGGTTTGCTCTCCGGTATGAGAACGGAATGGAATGCATTTTGTAGCCTGTTCTGTTCAGTTACGTTTTGTCCCCATTGACAATGAATGGGGACAAAACGGAAGCATTTTTTCCGGTATTGACACCCTATGACGGATCTCAATACTGGAAAACTAAAACACTAGTGTAAAAATAGCGTTACCTGACCTGTCAATGAAGGCGGAGCTGGAAGAGAACACAGAAGGAGCAAGGGTGGACAGAGCGGCTTTTAGTCTTGTTTTAAAGCTGACAATCTAAGCTTTAAAACAAGACTAGGATTGTGGCCCTAGCTGACATATAAAATTGGACATACGGCTTTTAGAATGCAGGTCGTGAACGAGAGCTGCAGGTTTATGAAGACCTCACTGGGACACGGTTCCACTGGATAGAGGATAAGTCTTAAAACGGTTAAAATAGGACCACTGGCACCCCCACTGATTGCAAAAACAAGGCCTTGTACCCTGAAATGAATGGAGCGGCTGGTTGAGCATGTGTGCAGTGTAGCTGCATTTATCCTTAGGGACTGCTGGAGATAGGCAAGCTCTCTACTCTGATATCTCCAACAGTCCTGAGTGGAGCTGCAGAGTGCTTGCTTGACCAACCACTCCACTCATTTTGGAGCATCAAGGCCCTGTTCTCGTGATCAATGATTGTCCCAGAGGTCAGAACCCCAACAATCTAATAGTTATTCCCTTTCCAGTGGACAGGGGATTATATCCCTTAGAGCCTATTGTCTCTGTGGTGTAGGTCCTCAGGGTTGGAGCATGACACAGGTATTGTCTCTGTGGTGTAGGTCCTCTGGTGAGGAGGATGACACAGGTATTGTCTCTGTGGTGTAGGTCCTCAGGTGAGGAGGATGACACTGGTATTGTCTCTGTGGTGTAGGTCCTCAGGTGAGGAGGATGACACAGGTATTGTCTCTGTGGTGTAGGTCATCAGGGGAAGAGGATGACAGGTATTGTCTCTGTGGTGTAGGTCCTCAGGGGAGGAGGATGACAGGTATTGTCTCTGTGGTGTAGGTCCTCAGGGGAGGAGGATGACACAGGTATTGTCTCTGTGGTGTAGATCGTGAAAGGGTGCAGCATGAAAGATATTGTCTCTGCGGTGTTCTCAGATTCCCGGTCATGCTCTGCCCCCTCAGGCGGTGCACTAGGCAGTTTTGTCCGGAGTGCACCTTTAATGTTGTGTTTCTTACTAGACACAGGACTTAAAACTAACCACGTACCTCTTGATAGCATGGTATACTCCTGGATGTCTTTACTGGCTCTATTAGAGACAACCACCCTGTATACTCCAGTAGCAGTGCTCGGAACGGTCAGGGTCTTGTTGTGGTTGGTCAGTAGGTGGTCCTCGGGGAGTTCTCCTCCAAATGACTATGGCCGGTTCATCCCCAGTATAGATGACTGTCAGGGACGAGTTCTCTCCCAGACTACTCTCAGATATGTAAAACTTTCACACTAGCGGCAGGACGGATCCGACAGGCTATTCACCCTGTTGGATCCATCCTGCCACTATTTCGCCGTGCCGCAACTCCTTCCCCATTGACTATAATGGGGATGGGGGCGGAGCTGCGGCGCAGCACTGCAGTGCATGGCAAGAGGCCGCCAGACTAAAAGTACTGCATGTCCGACTTTTTAGTCCGGCGGCCTCTCGCTGTGCACTGTAGTGCTGCGCCGGAGCTTTGCCCTTGTCCTCATTATAGTCAATAGGGACGGAGCAGCGGCACGGCGAAATAGTGGCAGGTCGGATCCGACATGGGATTATAGATCATACAACCTCCTCCTTAACCCCTTAAGGACTCGGCCCTATTTCACCTTAAGGACTTGGCCATTTTTTGCAAATCTGACCAGTGTCACTTTAAGTGCTCATAACTTTAAAACGCTTTGACTTACCCAGGCCGTTCTGAGATTGTTTTTTCGTCACATATTATACTTCATGACACTGCTAAAATTGGGTCAAAAAAGTTTTTTTTTTTGCATAAAAAAATAAAATTTTTACCGAAAATTTTGAAAAATTAGCAAATTTCAAAGTTTCAGTTTCTCTACCTCTGTAATACATAGTAATACCCCCAAAAATTGTGATGACTTTACATTCCCCATATGTCTACTTCATGTTTGCAGCATTTTGGGAATGATATTTTATTTTTTGGGGATGTTACAAGGCTTAGAAGTTTAGAAGCAAATTTTGAAATTTTCAGAAATCTTCAAAATCCCACTTTTTATGGACCAGTTCAGGTTTGAAGTCATATTGTGAGGCTTAGATAATAGAAACCTCCCAAAAATGACCCCATTCTAGAAACTACACCCCTCAAGGTATTCAAAACTGTTTTTTCATACTTTATTAACCCTTTAGGTCTTCCACAAGAGTTAATGGCAGATGGAGAAACAATTTTGAAATTTAAATTTTTGGGAAAATTTTCCAATATAATCAATTTTTTCCAGGAGTAAAACAAGGGTTAACTGCCAAACAAAACTCAAAATGGGTTGCCCCGATTCTGTAGTTTGCAGAAACACCCCATATGTGGTCGTAAACTACTGTTTGGCCGAACGGTAGCACATAGAAGAAGGGGAACACCATATGGGTTTTGGAAGGCAGATTTTGCAGGACTGGTTTTGTTTATACCATGTCCCATTTGAAGCCCCCTGTTGCACCCCTAGAATAGAAATTTCAAAAAAGTGACTCCATCTAAGAAAGTACACCCCTCAAGGTATTCAAAACTGGGTTTACAAACTTTGTTAACCCTTTAGGTGTTCCACAAGAGTTGATGGCAGATGGAGAAACAATTTTGAAATTTCTATTTTTTGGAAAATTTTCCAATATAATCAATTTTTTCCAGGAGTAAAACAAGGGTTAACTGCCAAACAAAACTCAAAATGGGTTGCCCCGATTCTGTAGTTTGCAGAAACACCCCATATGTGGTCGTAAACTACTATTTGGCTAAACGGCAGGACATAGAAGAAGGGGAACGTCATATGGTTTTTGGAAGGCAGATTTTGCTGGACTGGTTTATTTACACCATGTACCCTTTCAAGCCCCCTGATGCACCCCTAGAGTAGAAACTCCACAAAAGTGACCCCATCTAGGAAACTACGGGATAAGGTGGTTGTTGTTTTGGGACTATTTTAGGGGTAAATATGATTTTTGGTTGCTCTATATTACTCTTTTTTGAGGCAATGTAACAAAAAAAAAAAATCTAAAATTGTTTCTACATTCGCTATTTAGTTTTGAGGAACACCTAAAGGGTTAACATAGTTTGTAAAGTAACTTTTGAATACCTTGAGGGGTGTAGTTTCTTAGATGGGGTCACTTTTTTGGAGTTTCTAGTCTAGGCTACATCAGGGGGGGCTTCTAATGGGACATGGTGTCAAAAAAAAAACTGTCCATCAAAATCTGCCTTCTAGAAACCATATGGAGTTGCCTTCGTTCTATGCCCTGCCGTGCGGCTATATAACCATTTACGACCACATATGGGGTGTTTCTGCAAACTACAGAATCAGGGCCATAAATATTGAGTTTTGTTTGGCGGTTAACCCTTGCTTTATTACCGGCAAAAAGGATTCAAATGTAAATTTTGCCCAAAAATGGTTGTTTTGGCACCGTTTTTATTTTATATTTTTAACACCGTTCATCCGAGGCGTTTGGGCAAAAGTTATTTTTATAGCGACGACTTTTACGCACGCGACGATGCCCAATATGTATGGTTCTCAGACTTTGGAGACACTAAGCAGGCATCCTAAAAACTGCGGCCCTCCAGATGTTGTAAAACTACAATTCCCACCATGCCCTGCTCATGGCTGTAGGTTGTCTGGGCATGCTGGGAGTTATAGTTTTACAACATCTGGAGGGCCGCAGTTTGAGGAGGCCTGCACTAAAACTAATATTTTTTTGGGAAAAAAAAAATGTTTCCGTGTCTCCAAAGTCTGAGAGCCATAGTTTTTTATGTTCTCTAGTGGACTGTTGGGGATTATAAAAATTTAGTACTCCATGGAAGTGTGATACTCCCTGAAGCAATCGATAACGCAGAGGCCCGGATGATCGGGGCACGTGTCGCACTGAGTGGTGGTGTCCTTCCGTATCCCCCTCCTGCGACACACTCTGCACTTTTTTTGGGTTCGTCCCTTCTTACCAGTATGGGGGACCACACCTGGAAAGTGTTGGCCAGGGACGATCCGGGCGCCTCCAATTCCCGAGGTACTCCGGCCTGCTCTTTCCCGGTCCGAAAAGATCAGGTCCTTGAGGACTGCCTCATAGAATTGGAGGAATGTCCCTGTGCTGCCAGCGCTTCGGGATAGTACAAAAAAGAGTTGTACATGGCAACCTGCACCAAGTAGACCGCAACTTTTTTGTACCATGCCCGGGTTTTGCGCATGGCGTTATATGGCGTGAGGACTTGATCAGAGAGATCAACTCCTCCCATATACCGATTGTAGTCGACGATACAATCGGGCTTGAGGACCGTTGCCGCGGTACCTCGCACAGGGACAGGGGTGATGCCGTTACCGTGGATTGTGACCAGCATAAGGACATCCCTCTTGTCCTTATACCTGACCAGCAACAGGTTTCCACTGGTAAGGGCACGGGTCTCACCCCTGGGGATAGGTACCTGGAGGGGGTAGGCAGGGAGGCCGCGTTGATTTTTCCGCACGGTCCCACAAGCGAACGTGGATCTGGCGGCAAGGGACCTGAACAAGGGAATGCTGGTATAAAAGTTGTCCACGTACAAGTGGTAACCCTTATCCAGCAGTGGGTACATAAGGTCCCACACGAGTTTCCCGGTAACACCCAGAGTGGGGGGACATTCTGGGGGTTGAATCCGGGAATCTCGCCCCTCGTACACACGAAATTTGTAAGTGTACCCTGAGGTACTCTCACAAATTTTGTATAGCTTCACGCCATACCTCGCCCGCTTTGTGGGAATATATTGGCGGAAACTGAGTCTCCCCTTGAACGCAACGAGAGACTCATCAACCGCGACCTCCCTTCCAGGTACGTAGGCCTGCTGAAATGTGGCCCCAAAGTGATCGATGACCGGCCGTATCTTATACAGCCGGTCATAGGCAGGATCACCTTGGGGTGGACATGCTGCATTATCGGAATAATGCAGACATTTCCGGATGGCCTCAAACCGGGGGCGTGTCATGACCATACTGTACAGTGGGGTCTGGTATAGGACGTCCCCACTCCAGTATTGCCTGACACTGGGTTTTTGAACTAGACCCATATGCAGCACAAGGCCCCAAAATGTCCTCATCTCGGCTGCACTGACCGGCGTCCAGCCACCGGGTCTAGCCAAAAATGAGCCTGGGTTTTGAGCGACGAACTGTTGGGCGTACAGATTCGTCTGCTCCACCATCAGATTCACCAGTGGGTTACTGAAAAAAAAACTAAAATAGTCTATTTCAGTAAACCCCACTGTGGGAATCTGGATTCCAGGATTGCCAGCAAAATCCGGAATCTCAGGCTCAAAGTCCACTGGGGGACACCAGCTAAGTTCATCGGCAGGGGGCTCCGGTGGACTTATTTGGTGGGCCGGGAAACCAGTACGAACCCCAGGGCGGCTCGTACTAGGGTGGGCCACAGGATCCCTAGCATGTGGGGCCCCTGGCTCCGCCTGGCGGCGTCTCCGCCGCCTTGGTGGCTCATCGTCATCAGATGATGATGAGGAGGATGCGGATGATAAAAGGAACGTGGGGTCATCCTCATCCTCACTGGGGCTCTCAGAGTCGGAGGCAATCTGGGCGTATGCCTCCTCGGCCGAGAACATCCGGCGGGCCATGGGTGTGTGTGCGTGTATGTGTGCGTGTGTGGAAACCTTTATTATATGTGCGTGTGTGTGGGGGCAACGGGTGTTCGCGTACTAAAAAAGGCAAAAAAAGAAAGGGCAAGTGTTAGGAAAAAAAAAGTTCAAACTTGCTGATCAGCGGTCGGTGGGGTGGTGGGGCGGGCGATGCGCTAACACTGGACGGACGCTAAAAAGTGCCGGCCAGTCAGCGCACGCAGAAAAAAAAAAAGTGGTGGTAAGGGGGCTTGTGGTCAGGGGAGGGGGGGGGCTGGTGGTGGGGGCTGGTTGTGGGGAAGGGGGGGTCTGGTGGGGGGGGGGGCAAGTGGCAGGGGGGGATCTGGGGTCTGATGGATGTATCAAAGAAAGTTTGGAAATAAAAGTGTTTTTTTTTTTTTTTTCCTAACTAACTTTTCCCTTGGGTGCAGGAGGGTGATGGATTCCGATTAGGGGGACTCAGGAGCTGGACGCTGGACGGTGCTGCACGGTCAGGGTGCTGGACAGGAAGAGGAGGGGAGAGAGGAGCGCAGGAAGTTTGAATCTCGCGCCTCTCTCCCCTGCACCAATCAGGACCCTGGACAGCGGCGTTCAGCACCAGGGCCAGCACCGCCTCTCCAAATCCTCGGACTGCGATAGGTGGTGTATAATTACGCCACCGATCGCAGTCTTTTTCCGGAAACGCAGAAAACCGCAGGTCTGAATTGACCTGCGGTTTTCTGCGATCGTCGATGCGCGGGGGTCAAATGACCCCCCCCTGCATTGTTACGGGATGCCGGCTGAATGATTTCAGCCGAAATCCCGTTCCGATTAACCCCTGGGGCGCCGGAATGCCGATTTCAAGTTAGGACGTACCGGTACGCCCTGAGTCCTTAAGGACTCGGGAAATAGGGCGTACCGATACGCCCTGCGTCCTTAAGGGGTTAAATAACAAACTAATAACTGTAAAATAATAATAAGAGAAATGGACACATTAGTGCATGGATACAATTAGGCCACGGCCAACTTTATTAAAGAATAGCTTATACAAATAGATAATAACCAAATAGCTTCAAAACCACAGATTAGACCAGCCATAAACTCGGCCTAAGGCCTCTTTCACACTACCGTATGGCTATTTCAGTGTTTTGCGGTCCGTTTTTCACGGATCCGTTGTTCCGTTTTTTTGTTTCCGTTGTGTTTCGGTTTTGGTTCAGTTTTTCCGTTCTGTTTTTCCGTATGGCATATACAGTATACAGTAATTACATAGAACAAATTGGGCTGGGCATAACATTTTCAATAGATGGTTCCGCAAAAAACGGAACGGATACGGAACACATACGGATGCATTTCCGTATGCATTCCGTTTTTTTTGCGGACACATTGACTTTAATGGAGCCACGGAACGTGATTTGCGGCCAAATATAGGACATGTTGTATCTTTGCACGGAGCGGAGATACGGAAACACGGAAAGGGAATGCATACGGAGTACATTCCGTTTTTTTGCGGACCCATTGAAATGAATGGTTCCGTATACGGAACGCAAAAAACGGCCCGCAAAATGGAAACAAAAAACGGTAGTGTGAAAGAGGCCTAAATACCATAATCAACTCATCCACTCGCCACTATACGGCGAGCGACTTTACCCCTCCTTTCAATAAAGTGGCCGTGACAAACAAAACTTAAGGAAGGGCGGCAGGCGGGCGGCAGCTCCTCAGATTGCGATCCAGCAGACAGCACAATGCTGTCGGCCACCGCAACTATATACACATTTGGCCATAAACACTCCTGACCATCAGCCAATGCCCTACTGTTGCTGGGGTTCCTAATCTTCCTGACCCCAGCAACAATCCCGGGATAGGACATATAACCGTCCAATCCGGCCTCACCTTTTCTACCCTGGATACAAAGGCTATTTTTAGCCATCCACCATCCACTTTCGGCGGGAAAAATTCCCGCCAAAACGAATAGCCATTTAACCTGGGATGCTCATAAAACCATGAGGATCCCGACATATTGTCATATACGGGATCCTGACAGGGTGAACAGCCTGTCGGATCCGTCCTGCCGTCAGTGTGAAAGTAGGGAGCTGGTGAGAGGAAAAGGGGGTCAGGTTAGAATTCTCATATAGTATAATAAGCAGTAATGGTGGTGGCCTGTGCTGAGGGTGGCGCCATAGTCCCTGAGTGTAGGGTCAGGAGAAGTGTCACCAAAGTGAAGAACTGCAGAAGATGGTGCTGGAATGTCTGACAGAGAAGTTCAGGAGGAGTCTGTGCTCCAGTATGAACCAAACACATCAACAACACAGATCTCTGCTTGGTCTTTGTCCTGGGTTTAGATTAGATAAGAAGCCATGGCCTGTGAGACTGAAGACTTACTTACCCATGACATGGCAGTCTAGTGTGTTGTACGGTGTGTTCCTTTGGTTTTTATCAATGTAGTATATAAAGTATCTCCCGGCATCCTCGTACTGGGCATCGCTGACCCTGACACACCCGCAGGTTTTATCCAAGGTGGTCCTGATCTTGTATCGACCATAGACATGAAGAGACTGGTTTTGGCAATAATAGGTAAATACCATCGAGCTTCTATGATCCACGTTGTAATCCCCCTCGGCCTCGCAGGGTAAATCACAGAAGGTGAGGTTTCCTGAGGTGGTCACATAAGTGTCTGTCGTGGTGGACTCCTTTGGACAAAGAGGAATCCCCCGAAGAGCTAGAAAATATAAAAACTCATTGTGGTCATTGCCTTTATCATCTGCTGCTATCCTGCACCATGCCAGCCGCCTAACATAAAGGGCACCCGCCTGATACCAGGCAGGAGACCCCCAAAAGTCCAGGGTGTGCCCTGAGGGAAGAAAGGGGCGTGCACCACCTTCCCTATGCACGGCCCAGGGAGTGTCTGAGGAACGATTGCCATTGTGAACTGCGAGTGCCAAAACCATCACTCCTATCCCCTCTGCAGTCCTCCTGCACTAGTTCTTCCAGGCTCACTATACACAATGTGGCGCATGCGCAGTACATCACTGGTACAGCTGATAACAGAAGGAAGAGTACAGTACATGGCCCGGCCAGGGAGATTTCGGTGGTTCACACACATTGGTCTGCTTAAGGGCGAAGCCGCCCCCCCTTTCAATCGGCACAAACAAAAACTCCAGTGTGTTTCTTTAGTGCTACGTTTGTGCCGCAAAAATTTACATTTGTGCTGCTTTTATTTTAAAGATAATAGCAATTTTATATCAAGACACGGAGGCTCATATTTGCTTAACTCTTTCTTTACTGTACATTTAGCAGCAAAGATAACTGAAGAAAAAAATATCAGTGTAACCATGGCAACAACTCCACCCCCATAGCCCCTATATAAGGCGCATCACCACATGAACACTTCCTCTTTCTTTGCTGCTTCAGCTCAGATAAGTGGATGATTTATTTGCTGTTTCATTGGCTGTTTTCATATATATATATATATATACACTACTTGTACTTATATTTTATCTGTACTTTATTCCTATCCTAGTCCCTCTCTGGAAGACTTGTCTTCCTCCATTTTCGCTATATCCTATATATATATATATTTATATATATATATTTCTTTCTCTTCCTTCGGGGGGTTAATCGCTTTGTTGTTATCTTTTTTCTCTGCCTATTTGCGCTGTCGGCGCATTGTTAGGTTTTTCTTTTCCCCATTCCGGCGTCCCGTTTTGAGCTGTTGTTCCCTTTGGGTGTCTCGGCCATTTTACTGTTCCCCTTCCCCCCCTTTTTCCCCCCCCTCCTTCTTCATTACCTTGTCCTTGTTCCCGCTCCGTTTTCGCGGGCTTTTGCGGCACAGTCTCTTCAGGCGCCGAGATCTCGCGATACTGAGCGAGATTCTCGGCCACCGTCCTTTGTCTCACTTCACCTCATTGGAGATCCGGTGAAGGGGAGGAGTCTCGTCTCGGCTCTGCATCGCTGCGTCTCCCTTCTCTCTCAGTTCTCATCGCCGGATTCACAGTGCAGTTCTTCCTTACAGTTATTCCTCAGCGCCGTTATCTTCTGTCTATAGGGGTGACTTACTCCTCTAGATAGTCCTTCCAGCATGTCTAACGTCCCTGTGTCCCCGGCCAGCTCTATTCAGGTGAGGCACTCTGGTCATGTGTCACCAGTCCCTCCCCATAGGGTTAATGAACCCTCTGCCCAGGAGTTACAGGCTGCTAACCTCCAGCAGTCTATTTCTGAAGCTGTTGTAGCTGGTATGAGCTCAGTGTCAGTGACCTTATCTCAATCTATCTCCCAGGCCCTGAGGGCTCAACCTATAAACACTGACATGCCCCCTCCTGCCTCCAGAACACATGTGAATGTGGGCTCTGTCCCACCTAATGAATGCGCGTTTAAGTCGCGCAAAAGAGCTAACCCGCGCCCGGCAGAAAGGGTGCGATCTTGGAAAACCGCACGGTCTCAACCGGAGCCGGTTTCTGATTCAGACGCAGAGTCTGTTGAGGAGGCTTATGATGATTACCCCCACCAGTCTGGGGAGGATGAATTAATTGATGTGGCAGTTGATCCTGCTATTGAGGATGACCCGTCTTATGCAGCGGGGACAGGTATTGACCCTATAGTGTCTGACAAAGATACTATCCTGGATCCCATGGGGGACCCTCTGTTCGATCCCGACCAATTGCACCATCCGAGGTCCTCTGAATGGCTTCCCGCCACTCATGTGGCTCAATATCTGGAAGCAAGGATCCGTACTCCCCTGTCTAAAGAGGCTCGCAGTAAATTACGGGCGGAATGTCCGCGACCTCTGATTCCGCACAAAATATGCGAGACCCCCAGCGTGGACCCTAAAGTGGTTCAGTTTCTGGCTAAAACAGGGTTCAACCCGCGCAAGGGGTTGGACTCGGCATTGAAAGCTTGCCAAGACAAGCTGCTTGATTTGACCGGTCCTTTGGCAAAAATCTTTGATCTTGCCGAATGTGCTAAAGCAGCGGGCACACAGGTTGACCCTGAGACCCTCAGTGGTTGGGCCCAAAGGGCTATTTGTTTGACTGGCAATATAAATACCTCAATTGCCATTGAAAGAAGAAAGGCTATATTAATGAAAATTGAGCCTAAATTGGCAAATTTATCCCTGACAGAATCTGGGAAAGAGGCCCAAGGTCTCCTCTTTGGGGACCCATTCATAAAAGAATTAGGCTTTCACGGCCCTTGATAAAGCGCAAAGCTCCATGCGCCGCGTTTTCCAGACGCGTTTTTCCTCCAGGGCCGGCAATCTCAGGAGCCGACTGTCCGGCCGAACCAACTTCCAGCCCAGAGGTACGGGCCGTGGCTCCTTCAATTACCGCCAATCGCTGCAGGATTCCAAGTACCAACCTACCTTCTTCCCATCCCGCGGAGGTCCTTCGCGCTTCAGAGGGTTCCGAGGCGCTTCCGGGTCTAGACGCCCTTATGGTAAGTCGTCCTTGTGTGTCGTCTCTGATTCCCCAACAGGTTGGGGGAAGGATCCGTCTCTTTTCCCATGCGTGGTCAAAGATCACCTCAGACCAGTGGGTTCTCTCTACGGTCCGGGGTTTTACCATCGAACTGGTATCCTCCCCAACGAACCTTCCCGCTATTCTATGGGGTCCAGTCTCAGACCAAACGCTTTTACATGCAGAGCTTTCGTCCCTTCTATTCAAAGGAGCTATAGAGTTGTCCCCCGACCCTCACTTGGGGGTGCTGAGCAGCATCTTTTTAGTACAGAAGAAAGGTGGCCAGTTCCGACCGGTCATAAATCTCAAACATTTGAATGTCTTCGTTCGCTACAGACATTTCAAAATGGAGGGCATCCATCTTCTAAGAGATATGCTTCTTCCAAGAGACTGGTTTGTCAAGTTGGATCTGAAGGATGCGTACCTTACGGTTCCGATAGCTCCTTCGTCCCGAAATCTCCTTCAGTTTTTATGGAACGGTCAGACATGGAGGTTTACTTGCCTCCCGTTTGGCCTATCCTCCGCTCCGTGGTGTTTTACAAAACTCTTGAAACCGGTAGTGGCTTGGCTCAGAGCGAGAGGGGTGCGTCTAATCATCTATTTAGACGACATCCTGATCATGGCCCAGAATCCTTCCATTCTTTTAGATCATTTGGAAATGGCCAAATCCCTTCTTCAGGGGTTAGGTTTCATTCTCAATCTGGAGAAGTCGTGCCTCATACCAGCCACCACGGTGGAGTTCCTGGGTTTTGCCATAAACTCTTTGGATCTATCCCTCAGTCTTCCCTTAGCCAAAGTCAAGTCAATCCGCAAAGAGATTCGTCATGCGTTATTGCTCCCTCAGTTATCCCTCCGACACCTGGCTCGCCTGATCGGTCTTCTCACTTCTTCCATTCAGGCAATATTCCCTGCTCCCCTCCATTATCGTGCTCTTCAGAGACTAAAGATTGCTCACCTGAGAGCGGGAGCCTCGTACTCAGATACTCTGGTCTTGGATTTGGAGACCAGAGACGAGTTGATTTGGTGGATACACAATCTGTCAGTGTGGAACGGCCGGGCTATTTTCGGCCCACATCCAGATATGGTTATCGAGTCCGATGCCAGTCTGATGGGGTGGGGAGCACACTGTCAGGGAGTCTCCACGGGTGGAGCGTGGTCTCCCGGGGAGTCTCGTCTTCACATCAATGCCCTCGAGCTCTTAGCGGGTTCCTTTGCGATCCGCAGTTTCGCTCAGGGTTCAGTTCGGGCGTGTATTCGCCTGCGTATGGACAATGTCTCGGCTGTCCGATACGTGAACTGCCTAGGAGGGACTCGGTCCAGGGTTTTGTCTTGTCTGGCCAAAGACTTTTGGGAGTTTTGTCTTTCCAACAGCATTTCGGTGGTGGCGGAATACATTCCAGGCCTCCACAACACCTTAGCCGACTGGAGTTCTCGTTACATTTCGGACTCCAGCGACTGGAGGTTGGATCCGAGGGTCTTCCGAGATATTGTATCTCTCTGGGGCCCGTTTTGCATCGATTTGTTTGCGTCACGCCTGAACGCTCAACTACCCAGGTACTTCAGTTGGCGTCCGGATCCGCATGCGGAAGCCGTGGATGCCTTCCTTCAGAACTGGGGCGGTTCTCTCCACTATGCTTTTCCCCCATTCTCACTCATTCCTCGTGTACTCGCTCAGGTTTGTCACCAACAAGCGCAGTTAGTACTGTTAGTTCCCTTTTGGCAGACTCAGAAGTGGTTTCCACAGTTACTGAGTCTTCTCACGGAGGTACCTCGACTTCTGCCGTTTTTTCCTCAGCTACTAATCGACCCTTACGGTGGCCACCATCCACTCCTGTTGGACGGATCCTTGCAACTTCTAGCTTGCCAAGTTTCAGGGGTTCCTGGGATTCCTCACAATTTTCGGCTGCAACCAGGCAGCTGTTGGAGTCAGCTTGGGCTCCAGGCACTAGACGAGCCTATCAGTCTGCGTGGGACGTCTGGGTTCGTTGGTGCGATTCACGGGACTTGGATTCCCTGCAAGCCCCTGTAGCCGCTATTCTTCAATTCCTCACTTCTCTCTTTGAGGCGGGTAAAGCTTACCATACTTTAAACGTGTACCGCTCTGCTATTTCCTCCAGACATTCCGGGTTTGACGGTTGCCCCGCCGGCCAACACCCTTTGGTTTGTAGATTGTTACGGGGGTCTCGCCTGTCACGGCCTCCTAGACCGCGTTTTTCTACCACTTGGGATGTCGCTACAGTCCTTCGTTTCTTGGAGGATTGGCCTCTCAACTCTTTACTGTCTCTGCGACAACTGTCAGCTAAGTTAGTGACCCTTCTTTGTTTGGTGGCTTGTAAGCGCGTCTCGGATGTCCGAGCTTTAGACATTGACGCGCGTTATTTTACTCCTCATGGCGTTATGTTCAACATATCTCGTCGCACGAAAACGAGTATTAAGTCAGTTACTTTTCCGTCTTTTCCTTCTTCTCTGCAACTGTGCCCCGTTGCATGCTTAAAGGAATACCAGTCTCGCACTCTATCTCTTCGCTCTGGAGATTCCCCTCAATTGTTTATTTCTTTTCGGCGCCCTTTTGCTCCGGTAACCAGCGTTACGCTTTCCCGGTGGGTGAAGTGGATTCTTTCCCTCTCTGGGATTGACACTTCCATATTTACCGCGCATTCGGTACGGGGGGCAGCGGCTACCTCAATGTCGGTGGCCGGAGCTCGTTTAGAGGATGTCATGAAGCTGGCGGATTGGTCCCGAGTCTCTACCTTTCGGGAATTCTATTTCAGACCTGATCCGCATGTTTTTACCTCAGTCATTGCTCAGCTTTAAACTAGCAAATATGAGCCTCCGTGTCTTGATATAAAATTGAGGATTTTACTAAGTTATGACGTGAAGTCATGATTTTATGAAAGACACGGAGGCGAGTATTTCCCACCCTTTGTTTTATACCCACCCATCTGGTCTGTGGGATCTCTTGATCTTTTGAAATGTTATTTATATTTATTTGTTGATTGCTTTATTTTTTTCGCAGGGAATGAGTCCGGGTGTGGTTTTACCACTCTCGATTAGTTAGTATCCATATTACCATGATGTCTTATTTTCTCTTCAGGTTGATCGCCCCTGTCAGCTGCTTCCAGGTGTTCTCCTTGCTGCAATCCACTGTTGTTGTTCGCAGTCAAAGTTCGGGCTGTTGGTTGATCGGTCCAAGTTCAAGGTTCTCGTTGAAGTCCACAAAGAAAGAGGAAGTGTTCATGTGGTGATGCGCCTTATATAGGGGCTATGGGGGTGGAGTTGTTGCCATGGTTACACTGATATTTTTTTCTTCAGTTATCTTTGCTGCTAAATGTACAGTAAAGAAAGAGTTAAGCAAATACTCGCCTCCGTGTCTTTCATAAAATCATGACTTTACGTCATAACTTAGTAAAATCCTCAATTGTTTGTTTCAAGATGATGACATCACCAGCCCCCCTACAACAGCCAAAAGACATGAAACTTGCTGGATGGTTAGTGCTACGTTTGTGCCGATAAAATCTTCATCCTATCTCCTTTATTTGTCAAGTTATTAAAAGGTCACCAAAGGTCACCCAGCCCCCCACCACAGCCAAAAGACACAAAACCGTCTGGTTGGTTAGTGCTACGCTTGTGCTGGTTTGCGCTGTAAAAAATAACATTTGTGCTGCTTTTATTTGTAAGATAAAAATAAATGAAGAACAAATAAACCAAAACATAGAGATATCCTAGTGACCGTCACTATGTTGGCCAGAAGATAGGACCCTGTGTGGCCCCCGAAACGTTGGCTGTTTGACACATGTGACGATTGAATAAAAAGTGCTTTACTTCTTGCACATATCATCGAGTGCTGGTGACTGTATCTGACACGGCGCCATCCATGTTGTCACTTCAAGCACCGACCTCTTACTCAAGGTCTGGACGCTGTACGGCGCGCAGGTGATTTCGGATTATTAGCCGCTTGTAGTTCCCAATTACTATTTGTTAAGCGTAGGTAGCAAAGGTTTTAGATTGACTGACGTGCAGTTACCGTTTAATGAAGACTGTGAAAAAGTCAGAACTTAATATGGACATCTCTATGTTTTGGTTTATTTGTTCTTCATTTGTCATTGATTTTCATGAAAACTTTATGATCTACAGTTTGTAAAATGATTTGTAGAATAAAAATGTTTAAGACACATTTTACTCTTCTACTTCTTGATAGTTAGTATTTCGTTTTTTGGCTGTAGCTATAATCATTCTTACCTCAAGTGATGTCAGTCCATATTAACTTGTCTTAGGCTACTTTCACACTAGCGTTGTTTAAATCCGGCGTTCAATTCAGACACCGGAATTGCCCGCCGGATCCGGAAAAACGCGTGAAAACGGATTACATTAGGATTTTGATCACAATGAAAAAATGCATCGGAAAAAACGGATCCGCCATTTATGGACTTTAACTTTTTTTTCACATTTTTCGGGTTTAACATGCAAAAGCCGGATCCGGTTTGACTGAACACCTGGCGCCTGATCCGGCGTTAATGCAAGTCAATGGTGTTCAGTCAAAGTGTTCAGGATTTTTGGACGGAGGTAAAAATACAGCATGCTACGGTTTTCTGAAAAGCCTGATCAGTCAAAAAGACTGAAGTGAAGACATCCTGAACGGATTCCTCTCCATTCAGAATGCATGGGGATAAAACTGATCAGTTCTTTTCCGGATTTGAGCCCCTAGGACGGAACTCAGCGCCGGAAAAGAAAAACGCTAGTGTGAAAGTAGCCTTAGGGTACTTTCACACTTGCGTTGTTTGATTCCGGCAGGCAGTTCCGTTGCCTGAACTGTATGCAAACGCATGTCATTTTTTCTGACTGATCAGGCATTTTTCAGACGGATCAGGATCCTGATCAGTCTGAAAAATGCCTGATCAGTCAGCAAAATGCATTGCAATACCGGATCCGTTTTTCCGGTGTCATCAGGCAAAACGGATCCGGTATTTATTTTTCTCATTTTTAAAGGTCTACGCATGCAAAAAAATGCCGGATTCAGGCAAGTCTTCCTTTTTTTTTCGCCGGAGATAAAACCGTAGAAACATAGAAACATAGAATGTGTCGGCAGATAAGAACCATTTGGCCCATCTAGTCTGCCCAATATATCTGAATCCTATGAATAGTCCCTGGCCCTATCTTATATGAAGGATAGCCTTATGCCTATCCCATGCATGCTTAAACCCCTTCACTGTATTTGCAGCTACCACTTCTGCAGGAAGGCTATTCCATGCATCCACTACTCTCTCAGTAAAGTAATACTTCCTTATATTACTTTTAAACCTTTGCCCCTCTAATTTAAAACTGTGTCCTCTTGTGGTAGTTTTTCTTCTTTTAAATATGCTCTCTTCCTTTACCGAGTTGATTCCCTTTATGTATTTAGCAGTTTCTATCATATCCCCTCTGTCTCTTCTTTCTTCCAAGCTATACATGTTAAGGTCCTTTAACCTTTCCTGGTAAGTTTTATCCTGCAATCCATGTACTAGTTTAGTAGCTCTTCTCTGAACTCTCTCTAGAGTATCTATATCCTTCTGGAGATATGGCCTCCAGTACTGCACACAATACTCCAAGTGAGGTCTCACCAGTGTTCTGTACAGCGGCATAAGCACTTCACTCTTTCTACTGCTTATACCTCTCCCTATACATCCAAGCATTCTGCTGGCATTTCGTGCTGCTCTATTACATTGTCTTCCCACCTTTAAGTCTTCTGAAATAATTACTCCTAAATCCCTTTCCTCAGATACTGAGGTCAGGACTGTTTCAAATATTCTATATTCTGCCCTTGGGTTTTTACGCCCCAGGTGCATTATCTTGCACTTATCCACATTAAATTTCAGTTTCCAGAGTTCTGACCATTCTTCTAGTTTTCCTAAATCCTTTTCCATTTGGCGTTTCCCTCCAGGAACATCAACTCTGTTACATATCTTTGTGTCATCAGCAAAAAGACAAACCTTACCATCGAGGCCTTTTGCAATATCACTTATGAAGATATTAAACAAAATCGGTCCCAGTACAGATCCCTGTGGAACCCCACTGGTAACATGACCTTGTTTTGAATGTTCTCCATTGACTACCACCCTCTGTTGTCTGTCACTCAGCCACTGCCTAATCCACTCAACAATATGGGAGTCCATGCTCAATGACTGCAGTTTATTGATAAGTCTTCTATGTGGGACAGTGTCAAAAGCCTTCCTAAAATCTAGATATGCGATGTCTACTGCACCTCCACCGTCTATTATTTTAGTCACCCAGTCAAAAAAATCTATAAGATTTGTTTGACATGATCTCCCTGAAGTAAACCCATGTTGTTTTTCATCTTGCAATCCATGGGATTTTAGATGTTCCACAATCCTATCCTTTAATAGGGTTTCCATTAATTTGCCTACTATTGATGTCAGACTCACTGGTCTATAGTTGCTCGATTCCTCCCTACTACCTTTCTTGTGAATGGGCACGACATTTGCCAATTTCCAATCTTCCGGGACGACTCCTGTTACTAATGATTGGTTAAATAAATCTGTTAACGGTTTTGCCAGCTCACCACTAAGCTCTTTTAATAATTTTGGGTGTATCTCATCAGGACCCTGTGACTTATTTGTCTTCACTTTAGACAGCAAACTTAGAACATCTTCCTCTGTAAAGATACATGCATCAAACGATTTATTAGTCATCCTTTCTAGTGGAGGTCCTTCTTCTTTTTCTTTTGTAAAAACTGAACAGAAGTATTCATTAAGGCAGTCGGCTAGCCCTTTATTCTCTTCTACATACCTTCCGTCCTTTGTTTTTAATTTAGTTATTCCTTGTTTTAATTTCCTTTTTTCATTTATATATCTGAAGAATGTCTTATCCCCTTTTTTCATAGACTGAACATGCTACGGTTTTATCTTTTGCCTGATCAGTCAAAACGACTGAACTGAAGACAACCTGATGCATCCTGAACAGATTACTCTCCATTCAGAATGCATGGGGATAAAACTGATCAATTCTTTTCCGGTATAGAGCCCCTGTGACGGAACTCTATGCCGGAAAAGAAAAACGCTAGTGTGAAAGTAGCCTTAGGCCTCTTTCACACTTGCGTTGTCCGGATCCGGCGTGTACTCCACTTGCCGGAATTACACGCCGGATCCGGAAAAACGCAAGTGTACTGAAAGAGTCTTCAAAATGCTTTCAGTGTTACTATGGCACCCAGGACGCTATTAAAGTCCTGGCTGCCATAGTAGTAGTGGGGAGCGGTATACTTACAGTCCGTGCGGCTCCCGGGGCGCTCCAGAATGACGTCAGAGCGCCCCATGCGCATGGATGACGTGATCCATGTGATCACGTGATCCATGCGCTTGGGGCGCCCTGACGTCACTCTGGAACGCCCGGGGAGCCGCACGGACGGTAAGTATACCGCTCCCCCGCTCCCCGCTACACTTTACCATGGCTGCCAGGACTTTAGCGTCCCGGCAGCCATGGTAACCACTCTGAAAAAGCTAAACGTCGTATCCGGCAATGCGCCGAAACGACGTTTAGCTTAAGGCCGGATCCGGATCAATGCCTTTCAATGGGCATTAATTCCGGATCCGGCCTTGCGGCAAGTCTTCAGGACATCCTGATGCATCCTGAACGGATTTCTCTCCATTCAGAATGCATTAGGATAAAACTGATCAGGATTCTTCCGGCATAGAGCCCCGACGACGGAACTCTATGCCGGAAGAAAAGAACGCAGGTGTGAAAGAGCCCTTACTACCTGTTGTGGTAAGGTGCAGGGTACCGTAATGGATGGCAGATACGTGTCACCGCGGTTCCTGGCCTCGGTGAGGTAAGAGCCGGATTTTGTGTGTTAACAGCAGTAGCTGTTGACACCTTTAATACTTAGTATGGCTGCAAAGCCAATCCGGGCCGGCTTTTACTGGGAGTAGGTAAAGAATTGGGCGGGTGCCTACTCCCCACGTTCCAGAACCAGGTTTTGGAGCTGGGATTTAAATTCCCAGGCAGCAATCTCAGCTGAGAGGAGAAGAAAGGGAAATCACTGTGGGGTGGTTTTTGCAGTGTGTGGAGCTGAGGCCTGGACCCCGACACAGGCGTACAGAGCGCCCAGCATCGCGTGAGAAATCTTTATGTGGCTGTGCGATCGGCCAGGACAGGACTCATTCCTGCCGTAAATTCACCCCAGCCGAGATCAGGTATAGTATAGTGGAGAGAGAGTGCCTCGCCATCAAATGGACACTCGAGGCTCTCCGTTACTATCTGTTGGGCACAGTGGCGTACCTACCAGGCAAGCAGATGCTTCGGGGCCCGGGCTGACAAGGGGCCCGAAGCAGTAGTAAACAGTCAGACTGGCCACACCCCCTCTACACTCACTTCACTGCTGCTTTAGAACGTCCTCGGAGCAGAGCAGGGAGCTAAGCCCCGCCCATCACCACGGACCATTAATAGAGGAGCCTGGCTGCTTAAAGGGCTTCCGTCACCCCACTAAACTCTTTTTTTTGTGTACTTATAATCCCTATCCTGCGATATATCGATACATTATGTTATTAATCATTTTCGTTCAGTAGATATGTCAAAAAACATACTTTTATAATATGCCAATTACCTGTCTACCAGCAAGTAGGGCGTCTACTTGCTGGTAGCAGCCGCAAAAAAACTCCCCCTCCTCCTGTTGATTGACAGGGCCAACCGCGATCTCCTCCTCCGACTGGCCCTGTCACAGCATTTCAAAAATCGCGCGCCTGTGTTGATTCGGCGCAGGCGCTCTGAGATAAGGAGGCTCGCCTCCTCAGCACTCCCTCGACGTCATCGGCTGCATTCATCTGCTGTCCTTTGCCCCCCCCAGCTGCATTCATCTGCTGTCCTTTGCCCCCCCCCCCCCCGCTGCATTCATCTGCTGTCCTTTCAGAAGCCCCCCCCAGTCCTGTCCTGTGGGCCCCCTACGTATCTGATGCCCTGCCCTCTAGGCCCCCTATCCATCTGATGCCACACTCCTCTGGGCGCCCATGTGCAGCTTGGGGACACCAGTATGAGGCCAGAATGGGGACTGGAAGATCACGGAGCGGCGGGGAGCAGGCGAGTATGTTTTTTTCAACAACTGTACAATGCACCGCTAGTTCACATCACATTTTTGTCCCACATTTAAGGCTGGGTTCACATCACGTTTTTCCCATCCGTTTAACGTATACAAAAAAACGTATTCGGATGCCTCATACTGATGCCATGACAGTGACATCCGTTCACCATAGAGTTTCATTGAAAAAAATAAAAATAAAATAAAGTATCCATTTTTTTACCGGATTGTGCAGGATACAAGAACGTGGAGTACTGCATTTTTGTATCATGTACGTCATAGTCCAGTAAAAACACATGTATGTTAAAGAATTAAATGCCACCGTATGACGCCTGCCTGCCCGTTTAAAAATTTGCTGTGGGGCCCAGTCATTTCTAGCTACTCCACTGGTTACCAGGGGCTCAGACCATGGGGACAGACTACAGTCGGTGTCAGCCCTGCAGCAATACATAGAATGGGCGCCTATCCTACAGCAGGGGTCATACTAGGCTTGTGATTCCGTTTCGCACCCTTCCGCATCTCCGGATTTGCGGACCCATTGAAGTGAATGGGTCCGCATCCGTGATGCGGAGTGCACACAGTAGGGTGCCCATTTATTGCTGATCCGCATATGCGGTCCGCAATACGGGAATGGCTGGCCCCTTTCACACGAACGATACGGGTTGGCTCCGGATGCGTTCAGTGAAACTCGCACCATTTTTCAAGCAAGTTCAGTCAGTTTTGTCTACGATTGCGTTCAGTTTTTTCCGCGCGGGTGCAATGCGTTTTGATGCGTTTTTCATGCACGTGATAAAAAACTAAAAAAGTTTACAAACAATATCTCCTGGCAACCTGGTGGTGAGCGTGGCGACGTCGGCGCAGGTCCTGCTGAATGAAGATAGGAGATTTCTATCTTCATTCAGCAGGACCTGCTCCGACGTCACCGCGCTCACCGCGTTGTGAGCGCGGTGACGTCACCAAAGGTACTTTTCCTGCCAGGTCCTGAAAGAAGACCAGCCGGGCTGCGTGATCAAGTGGATGAGGTGAATAATTAAATATTTTATTATTTTTTAACCCCTCAAGCCACATGCTACTAAGAATTCTGTATTAAGAATGCTATTATTCAAAAATTTGCTGTGGGGCCCAGTCACCTCTAGTTACGCCCCTAGTTACGCCTGGTGACCGACCACTCCCCTCTCAAGTGGATGAGCCAGGCCAAAGAAAGGAATGCTCGAGTCACCAGGTGGTTTCTGTTTCTACAGAATTACAAATTTATGGTGGCGCACAAAGCTTGCCGATTACTGAGGAATGCGGACGCCCTCTCCCGGGTACACTGTTTTTCGTGTGTCCACCCCCTCAGGGTTAAACAAAGGGGGGGAGTATGTGTGGTAAAGAGTTACAGCCAGCTCACCTTCCGATCCTGTGTGACGGTGCACAGGGCGGACTCAAGCCAGTCCAGAGGTAGATGCACAGTTGAAAGAAAGCTCCGGCACCAGAAGGACATAATGAAAAAGTTCCCGGTCTTTATTTTAGTCACCACAATACAGGTGCATACAGCAACAGTGACACTGAACCCACTTATCCCCACGATCTACGCGTTTCGAACGATGTTGTTCTTAGTCATGATCTGAGGTGTCTGGCGTGTACCGGGCTGAAATAAGGGTCACCTCAAGAGTGTCCGCCCAGAGGGAGGGACCTCAAAATCAGTCCGGTCAACGCAAGACACCTGTGCAAACATATTCACCTGTGACATACAAAAAGTTTCTATACCCCACAGTACTACAAGGCATAATACAATACAAAATATAAAATTGTGTAATTACTCTCCTCCAGAAAGAAAATGATTATATTGGTTGGGAAAATATAGTTCATGATTTTTCAACTTGACATGGCATGGATATACTAATACCGCTCACTGAAAGTCAGCAAAAAGGCACATCCTGGGGTCAAGCTGAAAAACAAGTACAAACCTACAGAAATGCAGAAGTACAGACACAATTAGCATAAATCAGAGATGGTGGTTTGTTATAGTTCTGTGTCAGTGAGACTCGAATGCAAGAAGTCATCTCAAAATTAAACAGGTCTGATTTGATCCGGTCATTCTGTGCGAATTACTGCAGGGTGTGAACATGCGCCTAGATTCATGCATAGAGGATAATCGGACACATTAAGATGACTATGGTGCATTCAAGGATCACCGATCAGGCTGGAGTATATCATCTGTTTTTGTTCACATCCATCTACTGAGAGAGAAAAAACCCATTTCATGTCAACTTTGCCGCACACTCCAAGGTACGGAGCAGTCCACATAAAAGCAACATGTTAATTCATTATAATGAAATCTTGAATAGCTTAATATTGACAGAAAAAAGTTTGTATAATATGGATTAAAGCAAAATCTGTGGGTATTATGTATTTACACGCATTTTGAAAAATAAACCGATACTATATATTCTGTTGCTGTTGCCTGTAATTTTTATCATGATATAATTATATTATTATTTTGATATATTATGCCTTCAGTCGTGACATATTTTTCTATTATCATTATCATCATTTATCTATGGGAGCTAAATTCTCCCCGTCTCTGGCGTTTTGGGAGGAAAAGTATGTTTTCTCAGTTGATAATCCCTTTTCTGGGTGTCTTGTCCGGTATGGCAGATACATCGATGATTTGCTCCTCATTTGGGGGGGGGGGGGCGATGTATCTGCCATACCGGAATTTACCCATTATTTGAATCAAAATACATATAATCTGAGGTTCACTTGTGTGCACCATCCTACAACTATCCATTTTTTGGATTTAACATTAACTGGAATTGCGGATCAGATAGTGCTGACAGAGACCTATCGCAAAGAGGTATCTGGCAACACTACCCTTAAGGCGAATTCTCACCATCCATTCCACACTATTAAAAGTATGCCTGTCGGTGAATTCATAAGAGCTAGAAGAAACTGTAGTACAGATGGAGCATTCAACAAGGAATGTATGAAAGTGTGGAGACGTCTCAAAATGCGAGGTTACCCACAATAGATGCTTCATAGGGGTTTTAAAATTGCCAAAAATAAATCTAGAGCTAATGTCACTACCAGAGCTTTGAGACGTTCTCACAGCTCTGTTTCTCCACCCCTGTGATGATGTCACTACTAGAGCTGGGAGGAGTTCTCACTGCTCTGTTTCTCCGCCCCTGGGATGAGGTCATTACTTTCTGTTTCCTTCCTCCCAGCTGTTCCTCCTATGTTTGATTTCTCTGCCTTTAAATCACCCCTCCTCCTTTGTAGGGTGTGGATTATATTTCTCATTTGAGTTGTAGCTCTTGCTTGAGTATCTTCACTTGTAAGCTATCATTTCACTGGACCTGTGTTCTGCTGCAGCAAGTACTCCGGATATTGCCACCTGTCTTTGGATCCGTCTTCTCTGCTGCTGCAGCTCCTTCAGCTAAGTGTGCAGACATTGTAGTGTATCTGTTTTCTGACCGGATCCGAGGCGACCACGGTTCCCTCCATATACTGAGCAGGGCACCGGTGGCCGTGCCCCTTCCACTATTGTAGGGGTTACAGTGGTCATCAGTCTTAGGTACGCGGGCATGCCTCGTTCCACCATTAGGATCCGGGTATGTGATTAGCAGCATAGGGAAAGCTTTGAGGGTCTGACAGGGGTCACCCTTTATCCTCCCTAGTTTGGGTCCGGTCAGTAGCTCTATTTACTGTGTATGCTCTAGTTGCTCACATACAGCCGTGACAGCTAAATTATTAAACCTCAAATCCAATATAGAGAGAGAATCAGCAAATGAAGATAATAATTCCGCTATTAATGGGCAAACGGATGAATATAACAACAAAAGCTGTATTAAATCCGATATCATCCGAAAAAATAATAATACCATACCAACAATTGTACTCACATACAGTAGACAATTTGCAGAAATTATGAATATCATTCATAGATGTCTCCCTATCTTGTATGAAGAGAACATCCTGAGGGAAACTTTGAGACATGGCTGCCGGGTAGTATCTAAAAGACCTGATACTCTCGGCAAAACACTCTCTCCCTCTATGTACACTCCTACACATTCTAAAAAACCAGCTACATGGTTAAAATATACCGGTTTCTCAAAATGTGGACATACAAGATGTAAAACATGTAAAGTCGCCAAAAACACCAAAGAATTCCATAATTCAATGCACACGGAAATTTTTCCTATTAAGAGTTTTATAAACTGCAACACAATAGGAATCATATATATTATCACCTGTACATCATGTCACCTGATATATGTAGGTTGCACTAGTAGGAAATTCAAAGATCGACTACGTGAACACCTTCATTACATTTTGAATCCAACAGCTACAGGAGTTTCTAAGGCGGCACACCATTTTATAGATGTCCATAACCGTAATATAGATACACTTAGTACCTTTGCTTTCGAACGTGTCACATTGTCCCAAAGAGGGGGTAATATCAAACAAAAAATCCTCCTTAGGGAAGCATTTTGGATTTGGAGACTTAATACAAGATTTCCATACGGTCTCAATCTTAAAAAAGAAGTAATGTATTTGTACTAATATCCACATGCAACACAGCCAAAGTTTCGCCTTGTTTTTACACATACCCATATATATATATTTTTTATGGTTATGTTTAATTATTTGTGTGTACTCTTTCCGAAATTCATGATTGGACCATCTTATGACTAATGTATGGGTTCGCCATGCATATAATTATGGGGATCATCCTCAGGATGGTTATGCATGACTTATCCAATACATTGGTGTCGTGATAGTATGTGTGTCCAGTACACATGTGAATCCTCTATCACATGTTAGCAGGCAGACTCAGAAACAGGCATATTATCTGTCGCTGCCCACCTTATTCTCATTTTATTTGTTTTTGTGTCTTTTTGTCTTGCTAAAGCTTGACCCCAGTATGTGCTTTTT
The DNA here is from genome assembly GCF_905171765.1 of Bufo bufo. Taxonomy (NCBI): domain Eukaryota; kingdom Metazoa; phylum Chordata; class Amphibia; order Anura; family Bufonidae; genus Bufo; species Bufo bufo. Next base: position 91,868,861 of record NC_053399.1, read on the forward strand.
TGCTGACTTTCAGTGAGCGGTATTAGTATATCCATGCCATGTCAAGTTGAAAAATCATGAACTATATTTTCCCAACCAATATAATAATTTTCTTTCTGGAGGAGAGTAATTACACAGTTTTATATTTTGTACTGTATTATGCCTTGTAGTACTGTGGGGTATAGAAACTTTTTGTATGTCACAGGTGAATATGTTTGCACAGGTGTCTTGCGTTGACCGGACTGATTTTTTTGCCTGCCCTGATTTTGAGGTCCCTCCCTCTGGGCGGACACTCTTGAGGTGACCCTTATTTCAGCCCGGTACACGCCAGACACCTCAGATCATGACTAAGAACAACATCGTTCGAAACGCGTAGATCGTGGGGATAAGTGGGTTCAGTGTCACTGTTGCTGTATGCACCTGTATTGTGGTGACTAAAATAAAGACCGGGAACTTTTTCATTACGTCCTTCTGGTGCCGGAGCTTTCTTTCAACGGGGGAGTATGTGGTAAGGTCCAGGGTACCGTAATGGATGGCAGATACGTGTCACCGAGGTTCCTGGCCTCGGTGAGGTAAGAGCCGGATTTTGTGTGTTAACAGCAGTAGCTGTTGACACCTTTAATACTTAGTATGGCTGCAAAGCCAATCCGGGCCGGCTTTTACTGGGAGTAGGTAAAGAATTGGGCGGGTGCCTACTCCCCACGTTCCAGAACCAGGTTTTGGAGCTGGGATTTAAATTCCCAGGCAGCAACCTCAGCTGAGAGGAGAAGAAAGGGAAATCACTGTGGGGTGGTTTTTGCAGTGTGTGGAGCGAAGGCCTGGACCCCGACACAGGCGTACAGAGCGCCCAGCATCGCGTGAGAAATCTTTATGTGGCTGTGCGATCGGCCAGGACAGGACTCATTCCAGTAAAGGAGCCAGGTGAAGCTCTCTGTTATTTTGTGTGTGAACTAACACCAAGAGACTGTTCTGCTTTTTTCGTTGGAGCAATAGACGCTCTTTTGCTTCATTACCTGGACTCCATTTGCCTCTATACTTCACCCGCACCCCTGTCTACCGGAGTAATTCCCCACATTGTGTAAAGTGAGTATGCTTCAGCCCTGTTAGGGTACTTTCACACTTGCGTTCTTGTCTTCCGGCATAGAGTTCCGTCGTCGGGGCTCTATGCCGGAAGAATCCTGATCAGTTTTATCCTAATGCATTCTGAATGGAGAGAAATCCGTTCAGGATGCATCAGGATGTCTTCAGTTCCGGAACGGAACGTTTTTTGGCCGGAGAAAATACTGCAACATGCTGCGCTTTTTGCTCCAGCCAAAAATCCTGAACACTTGCCGCAAGGCCGGATCCGGAATTAATGCCCATTGAAAGGCATTAATCCCGATCCGGCCTTAAGCTAAACGTCGTTTCGGTGCATTGCCGGATCCGACGTTTAGCTTTTTCTGAATGGCTACCATGGCTCCCAGGATGCTAAAGTCCTGGCAGCCATGGTAAAGTGTAGTGGGGAGCGGGGGAGCAGTGTACTTACCGTCCGTGCGGCTCCCCGGGCGCTCCAGAGTGATGTCAGGGCGCCCCACGTGCATGGGTCGCTCTGACGTCATTCTGGAGCGCCCCGGGAGCCGCACGGACGGTAAGTATACTGCTCCCCCGCTCCCCACTACTACTATGGCAACCAGGACTTTAATAGCGTCCTGGCTGACATAGTAACACTGAACGCATTTTGAAGACGGATCCGTCTTCAAATGCTTTCAGTTCACTTGCGGTGTTACGGATCCGGCGGGCACCTCCGGCAAATGGAGTACACGACGGATCCGGACAATGCAAGTGTGAAAGAGGCCTTAATGGAGTTTATAAAATTAAGCAGCACAAATGCAGCACTAACCAACCAGCCCGGTTTCGTGTCTTTTGGCTGTGGTGGAGGGCTGGTGACCTTTGGTGACCTTTTAATAAATGGTTAATAACTTTTTTTTAATTATTATTATTAATAATGTTTTATTTGTTATTCCTTTCATAATACAAATTTAAAATTAGCTTTGACAATACAAAATCTGAGTTCAACATTCAACACAATCTGTAGGTTGTCTACCCTAATATACGCTTAAAAGCAATTTTATTAATAGTATCTTAAAAATCGTGGCGAATCTGCCACATATTGAATTCGTCAGGCTAAACCTGGACAGGTGGCTCACTCCACAATTATAAGGGTATAGCCACTCCTTCCACGTTTTCAAAGACGTGCAAAACTGGAATTATCAGTGTAGTCTGCTGTGTATGCGTCTCCTGATAATGCGCTCACTATGTGTGCTGGAGTTGTTTATGGAATATCAAAAGCACCAGCTATAACATTAGTAGCAGCTTGGGCTGCAACAATGTATCACAATTAGACCTCATGCACACGACCGTTGTTGGGTTCCGTGATTTTCTGCGGACACATTGACTTTCAATGGGTCCGTTGAAAACTCGGAAAATGTACCGTTTGTCACCCGTGTCCGTAATCCGTGTTTCCAGTCCGTCCAAAAAATATGACCTGTCCTATTTTTTTTACGGACAACGGTTCGCGGACCCATTCAAGTCAATGGGTCCGTGAAAAAACACGGAGGCACACAAGATTGTCATCCGCGTCCGTTTTTTTCCTATCATTTTCAAGGCAAACTTGAGTTAGATTTTTTTTTCACTTTTCATGTCTGGTGATTCTCCAAAAATCAAGGAAGACGCACGGACAAAAAAATGGAAACGGATCACGAAACAACGGAACCCTGTTTTGCGGACCGTGAAAAAATACTGTCGTGTGCATGAGGCCTTAGTGAGTGAAGAACGATAGTAGATGGGATAGATAAGTTGCGGGTGAGAGCTTATTGTTTGAGCTCTACTTACAACCCTGCTGCTCTTTATCTCTATTATCCCATCACTAATAGCAAAAGGACCGTCTCTGCCTATTAGGGCGTCTCCTCGACGCGTTTCTATGTCACTATATAAGTAGTAACATGTCCTCAGGAGCAGAGTTACAGTGGCATCAGTGCAGTTTTATTTAATCTTAGATAACGTGCGCTGTGTCCACTGGTAGAGAGAACGCTGCGCGCGTCTGTTGTTGCGCGCGTGCAGCTCAAAAGAGATACAGCCTCCGGCACTATGTTTGCAGCCGTCTCGCGGCCGCTCATATCAAAATCGCCACTCCCACTGGGCGGAGCTTCATCGGCCGGCGGTGACGTCACCCAGAAGGGGTGAAACGTTCTGCGGATCCGCTCTGACCAATCTCCTCTGCTAGTCGCTGTTGTGGGTATGTGTTATCGTGGGCACAAATTGCCTACTATCGAGGGGGAACACTGAATGTTGGTAACATATCAGGGTGAAGGTTGGACAATAAAGAACCGCATATTAGTGAATATAAGTATATTATTATAAGTCCCATATATTAGATCCTAGGACAGTTAGTATATACAAAAACTTCATAGTAACCAGGTCATATATGAATTCCCACCTACAGTGGTGCAGTAGATATATAGGATGGTTTACAAAGTATCTCATATGTCCTGGTATCCATGTGATGTGGTGACTGCCACTCTCATATAATTCCCATCGCACTGATTATGTACCTGGTATTGAAGGACTGTACAGGCTGTGCACCAATTGATCTCGCAAGTTGCTTCCTCTTCTAAAAGTGATCAATGGAGAATCACTTATAAGGTGCCCGACTATCGGATCAGATTTGAGGATGCTCCAATTCTCCCTTATGAGGTTTCTCACCTCCTTTTTGGCCTGATCATAGGAGCCTATAATTCTTATTTTATTGTCTGCAGTTCTTTTTTTGGGGGCCAGGAGATCATCTCTGTTGCTAGCTGAGGCATGCTGATATGCCTCAGCGAGACAGGGGCCGGGGTATCCTCTCTGACTAAACCGTTTTTGTAGGTCAGAGGAAGCTCTCTTGAAATCAATCCATTCTGAGCAATTTCGTCGGGCTCTCAGATATTGCCCCTTAGGTATTCCAGATTTTAGTTTGGTGGGGTGTGCACTCTCCCATCTAAGTAGGGTGTTTGTGGATGTTGGTTTACAAAACATTTTCGTTACAATTTTTCTGGATTTGTCAATACTAATGCATAAGTCCAGGAACGTCAGTTGCATGTTATTAATCTCGCTCGTGAAGAATAGACCCAGATCATTTTGATTAAGTTCACTCACAAAGTTATTAAAGGCCGTGCTGGTACCGTTCCATAGAATGAACACGTCGTCTATGAATCTTATCCATAGGATAATAGACGACGTCCATTGTTCCATTGTCTCACTAAAAACGCATTCCCTCTCCCACCAGCCCAGGTAGAGGTTGGCATAAGTCGGAGCACACGGACTACCCATGGCCACTCCCCTGAGCTGGTGGTAGAACTTGCGGTCAAAGGTGAATACGTTGTGATTCAAGATGAAATCCAGTAGCTCGATCACAAAGCCATTGTGATTGGTCAAATGTGATCCTCTTTCCGTAAGGAAGGCGCTCACTGCCTGGCAACCCCTCTCATGGGGTATTGAACTATACAAAGCCTCATCGGAGCTACAGGAATGTATTGAGTCAGCAAAAAAACTGGCTGCTGTCACAGACTTTGAGAAAAGAGAACTAGTGCTTCAGCAATCTGTCGAAAGATTCACTGGGTTCCTAAAAGAAAAGAAACATTTTCAATTTATAAGGGACACAAAAGATTTCAAAGAAGGTAAAATATTTGACTTCATTAAAACGGACAGAAAAGCCAGAAGTGAAAGTGAAGCTGATCAGTCATCCTCGGACTGTGACATTGAGTCTGACAGTCAATCCAAGAACAACTTTGGTAATAGAGGGAGAAAAAGAGGGGGTTACAGGAATCGCGGCCGTGGCCGTGGAGGCAGCAAAAGGGGGAATAGAGGTGGTTTTTTAGGGCCTATGCTAATGACCTCAGAATACCCATTGAGGAACAGAAGGGGCAATTAGAACAAAAGGAGCCCGATAAACTACAAGTTATTAACATCTCCAAACGCACCAGTACCAGCACGGCCTTTAATAACTTTGTGAGTGAACTTAATTAAAATGATCTGGGTCTATTCTTCACGAGCGAGATTAATAACATGCAACTGACGTTCCTGGACTTATGCATTAGTATTGACAAATCCAGAAAAATTGTAACGAAAATGTTTCGGAAACCAACGTCCACAAACACCCTACTTAGATGGGAGAGTGCACACCCCACCAAACTAAAATCTGGAATACCTAAGGGGCAATATCTGAGAGCCCGACGAAATTGCTCAGAATGGATTGATTTCAAGAGAGCTTCCTCTGACCTACAAAAACGGTTTAGTCAGAGAGGATACCCCGGCCCCTGTCTCGCTGAGGCATATCAGCATGCCTCAGCTAGCAACAGAGATGATCTCCTGGCCTCCAAAAAAAGAACTGCAGACAATAAAATAAGAATTATAGGCTCCTATGATCAGGCCAACAAGGAGGTGAGAAACATCATAAGGGAGAATTGGAGCATCCTCAAATCTGATCCGATAGTCGGGCACCTTATAAGTGATTCTCCATTGATCACTTTTAGAAGAGGAAGCAACTTGCGAGATCAATTGGTGCACAGCCTGTACAGTCCTTCAATACAATCTACGTGGCTTCCAAATAGACCACCCGGTACATTCAAATGTGGCAAGTGCATTGCCTGTAAAGCCATTAAAAAGGGCAACGTGGTAAAATGCACTACCACAGGCCGAGAGTTCACAATCAGATCTTTTATAAACTGCAAGACGGTAGGAGTGATCTATGTGGCCACATGCATCTGCCTCAAACAGTATGTAGGCAAAACGAAGAGGGAGTTCAGGAGACGGATTGGCGAGCATTTGCTGAACATCACAAATGAAGATGATACGCCTATTGCCCAGCATGTGGCGGAATGCCACCCAGGAGTGAAACGATGCATCTCTTTCCAGGGCATAGAACATGTCAGAACATCTCCAAGAGGTGGAGACATAGACAATCTGTTACTGAGAAAAGAGGCTCAATGGACCTTTACATTGCGCACAGTGAAACCATTTGGTCTAAATGACCATATATCATATACCTGTTTCATTTGATGCAATTCCCCCCCCCCCCCCTCTAATTTCCAGATGGGAATTATATGAGAGTGGCAGTCACCACATCACATGGATACCAGGACATATGAGATACTTTGTAAACCATCCTATATATCTACTGCACCACTGTAGGTGGGAATTCATATATGACCTGGTTACTATGAAGTTTTTGTATATACTAACTGTCCTAGGATCTAATATATGGGACTTATAATAATATACTTATATTCACTAATATGCGGTTCTTTATTGTCCAACCTTCACCCTGATATGTTACCAACATTCAGTGTTCCCCCTCGATAGTAGGCAATTTGTGCCCACGATAACACATACCCACAACAGCGACTAGCAGAGGAGATTGGTCAGAGCGGATCCGCAGAACGTTTCACCCCTTCTGGGTGACGTCACCGCCTGCCGATGAAGCTCCGCCCAGTGGGAGTGGCGATTTTGATATGAGCGGCCGCGAGACGGCTGCAAACATAGTGCCGGAGGCTGTATCTCTTTTGAGCTGCACGCGCGCAGCGTTCTCTCTACCAGTGGACACAGCGCACGTTATCTAAGATTAAACAAAACTGCACTGATGCCACTGTAACTCTGCTCCTGAGGACATGTTACTACTTATATAGTGACATAGAAACGCGTCGAGGAGACGCCCTAATAGGCAGAGACGGTCCTTTTGCTATTAGTGATGGGATAATAGAGATAAAGAGCAGCAGGGTTGTAAGTAGAGCTCAAACAATAAGCTCTCACCCGCAACTTATCTATCCCATCTACTATCGTTCTTCACTCACTAATTGTGATACATTGTTGCAGCCCAAGCTGCTACTAATGTTATAGCTGGTGCTTTTGATATTCCATAAACAACTCCAGCACACATAGTGAGCGCATTATCAGGAGACGCATACACAGCAGACTACACTGATAATTCCAGTTTTGCACGTCTTTGAAAACGTTGAAGGAGTGGCTATACCCTTATAATTGTGGAGTGAGCCACCTGTCCAGGTTTAGCCTGACGAATTCAATATGTGGCAGATTCGCCACGATTTTTAAGATACTATTAATAAAATTGCTTTTAAGCGTATATTCAGGCAGTTAAACATATTCTTCATACATATACGCAAAATTTAGTTCATAGTTACACACTGTATACCATAATAAACACAAACAATACCACAATGGTAGATAATCTGTTCTATCTTGGGGAGTTCCACGACTCCCCATTGGACTCCACAATACATTTAGCTCAGACCTCTTATTGTCTATCCAAATTAACTTATCCCCCACCTTAAATAACTGATCCCCCTCCCCATAGCAGTGTCATCCACTGATCCCCCTCCCCATAGCAGTGTCATCCACTGATCCCCCTCCCCATAGCAGTGCCATCCACTGATCCCCCTCCCCATAGCAGTGTCATCCACTGATCCCCCTCCCCATAGCAGTGTCATCCACTGATCCCCCTCCCCATAACAGTGTCATCCACTGATCCCCCTCCCCATAACAGTGTCATCCACTGATCCCCCTCCCCATAACAGTGTCATCCACTGATCCCCCTCCCCATAGCAGTGCCATCCACTGATCCCCCTCCCCATAGCAGTGCCATCCACTGATCCCCCTCCCCATAGCAGTGTCATCCACTGATCCCCCTCCCCATAACAGTGTCATCCACTGATCCCCCTCCCCATAACAGTGTCATCCACTGATCCCCCTCCCCATAGCAGTGCCATCCACTGATCCCCCTCCCCATAGCAGTGCCATCCACTGATCCCCCTCCCCATAGCAGTGTCATCCACTGATCCCCCTCCCCATAGCAGTGTCATCCACTGATCCCCCTCCCCATAGCAGTGTCATCCACTGATCCCCCTCCCCATAGCAGTGTCATCCACTGATCCCCCTCCCCATAGCAGTGTCATCCACTGATCCCCCTCCCCATAGCAGTGTCATTCACTGATCCCCCTCCCCATAACAGTGTCATCCACTGATCCCCCTCCCCATAACAGTGTCATCCACTGATCCCCCTCCCCATAGCAGTGCCATCCACTGATCCCCCTCCCATAGCAGTGCCATCCACTGATCCCCCTCCCCATAGCAGTGTCATCCACTGATCCCCCTCCCCATAGCAGTGTCATCCACTGATCCCCCTCCCCATAGCAGTGTCATCCACTGATCCCCCTCCCCATAGCAGTGTCATCCACTGATCCCCCTCCCCATAGCAGTGTCATCCACTGATCCCCCTCCCATAGCAGTGTCATCCACTGATCCCCCTCCCCATAGCAGTGTCATCCACTGATCCCCCTCCCCATAGCAGTGTCATCCACTGATCCCCCTCCCCATAGCAGTGTCATCCACTGATCCCCCTCCCCATAGCAGTGTCATCCACTGATCCCCCTCCCCATAGCAGTGTCTCATCCACTGATCCCCCTCCCCATAGCAGTGTCATCCACTGATCCCCCTCCCCATAACAGTGTCATCCACTGATCCCCCTCCCCATAGCAGTGCCATCCACTGATCCCCCTCCCCATAGCAGTGCCATCCACTGATCCCCCTCCCCATAGCAGTGTCATCCACTGATCCCCCTCCCCATAGCAGTGTCATCTACTGATCCCCCTCCCCATAACAGTGTCATCCACTGATCCCCCTCCCCATAGCAGTGTCATCCACTGATCCCCCCTCCCCATAGCAGTGTCATCCACTGATCCCCCTCCCCATAGCAGTGTCATCCACAGATCCCAGTCAGTTCCCTGGACTGGAGAAGATTGTCTTGAAGACAGGGAGGGCTGGGCATTCAGGGGTAGTCTTATACGGCGAGTATAGCCCAAACCCTATATTTTAAATGGAAAAGTTGGGGGTCGTCTTATACGCCGGAAAATACGGTAACTCTTTTAGTGCTCTGATTTTCCCCATTCTTAACTAACTGATACGTAAATGATACCATACTTTTCCCAAAACTTATATTCAGCAATTAGTTGAAATTCTCTAATATTACTATTACACCACAAAGGTGAGAAATGTGAAGTGTTCAAAATTCCTAATATTCTTTTAATTTTTCCCCAGGCCAAGTCAACCATTCGACATATTGGACACTTTTTCCCTTTCTTTTCAATAAATCCCGTCTCGAATATACTAAATATGTTATATTTTGGGCCTATAAAACCCCTTTCAAGGTATTGATTTATAGTATTTTCAGGGAACTTGAGAGGCCAAATAGTATCCCTGAAAAAAGGGAACCGATAGCCCTCCATCCTCTTCCGCGAACAAGAGATATTTCTGTTTTAGTTTTTTCCTCCCCACATTAAGTCGTTCTTAAGAAATAATCATCTTATCCAAACTGGGCATACTGGCAAAATATACAAAATCTAGGGAAGTAGCACCATTCTTATTAATGCGATTCTGTCCGCCTGTCCTATCGGTAGCTTCTGTCAAACCCTTATTTTATTTTTACATTTATTCAGCAAAGGAGAAATATTTAATTTCGTAAAATCAAGGAGGCTTGCACTCAACTTTACACCCAGATTTTCAAAAGATTCCATAAGTTTCAATACCCTGATTTCTGGGGGGTTCGGTAGAGTTGCCTGATCGAGCGGTAGCAATACTGATTTGGCCAAAACGTTTAGGCCTCTTTCAGACGGGCGTTGCGGGAAAAGGTGCGGGTGCGTTGCGGGAACATGCATGATTTTTCCGCGCGAGTGCAAAACATTGTAATGCGTTTTTCACGCGCGTGAGAAAAATCGCGCATGTTTGGTACCCGAACCCGAACTTCACAGAAGTTCGGGCTTGGGATCGGTGTTCTGTAGATTGTATTATTTTCCCTTATAACATGGTTATAAGGGAAAATAATAGCATTCTGAATACAGAATGTATAGTACAATAGCGCTGGAGGGGTTAAAAAAAAATATATAATAATTTAACTCACCTTAATCCACTTGTTCGTGCAGCCGGCATCTCCTTCTGTCTTCTTTTTTGCTGTGTGCAGGAAAAGGACCTGTGGTGACGTCACTCCGGTCATCACATGGTCCGTCACATGATCTTTTACCATGGTGATGGACCATGTGATGACCGGAGTGACGTCACCACAGGTCCTTTTCCTGCACACAGCAAAAAAGAAGACAGAAGAGATGACGGCTGCGCGATCAAGTGGATTAAGGTGAGTTAAATTATTATTTTTTTTAACCCCTCCAGCGCTAGTTTACTATGCATTCTGTATTCAGAATGCTATTATTTTCCCTTATAACCATGTTATAAGGGAAAATAATAATGATCGGGTCCCCATCCCGATAGTCTCCTAGCAACCGTGCGTGAAAATTGCACCGCATCCGCACTTGCTTGCGATTTTCACGCAACCCCATTCACTTCTATGGGGCCTGCGTTGCGTGAAAAACGCACAAAATAGAGCATGCTGCGATTTTCACGCAACGCACAAGTGATGCGTGAAAATCACCGCTCATGTGAACAGCCCCATAGAAATTAATGGGTCGGGATTCAGTGCGGGTGCAATGCGTTCAACTCACGCATCGCATCCGCGCGGAATACTCGCCCGTGTGAAAGGGGCCTAGGGGGGAAAGGGGGCATCCCTGTCTTGCTCCTCTATACAACTCCATTCTCTCAGACCATACCCTGTTAATATTAATTCTAGCTTTGGGGTGATTATATAAAATTTGGACCCACTTAATAAAATATTGGCCCAAATTCATCCTATGCATTATTTTCCAGAGATATTCCCACTCCACCCTGTCAAACTCTTTCTCAGCGTCTAATGACAGGATGGTTAATAACTTGACAACGAAAGGAGATGGAGATTTTATCGGCACAAACGTAGCACTAACCATCCAGCAAGTTTCATGTCTTTTCGCTGTTGTAGGGGGGCCGGTGATGTCATCATCTTGAAACAAACAATTGTATTATCTTAAAAATAAAAGCAGCACAAATGGTAATTTTTGCGGCACAAACGTAGCACTAAAAAAAACGCACCGGAGTTTTTGTTTGTGCCGATTGAAGGGTCAATCGATGGGCTTGGGAACGCCCTAGGGCAGTGATGGCTAAACTCCAGCACTCCAGCTGTGGTGAAACTACAACTCCCAGCATGCTCCATTCATTTCTACGGAGTTCTGAGAACAGCCTAGCAAGTGTGCATCTTGGGAGTTGTAGTTTTACCACAGCTGGACTGCCGGAGGTTAGCCATCACAGCCCTAGGGGCACTTGATATGAGATCAACTTCATTTTCTCTGCAATGCTAACGCTATGTCCACCAAAATAAGGTACGGTAAATAATCATATGGCGGCATTATTATCTATACACTATGAGGTACACACAAATACTACCGTCGCATTACACACAAGGTTCTATAGGAGGTACATAAAATGTGATCTGTAGTCCAGACCCCCTGATACTCCCAGACCGGGGGTCACCCCTCCTGTACAATACACCTTACATGGTTGATTATTTTATAACCACCACCACCCGCATTCCGACCAGCAAACCTTTTCCTCTTTACGTCGTAGAGGTTGTTCTTTTGGATTACACACAAGCTATGGTTATTCACAGAGTATTCTAAGCTCCATGTGAACAGTGTCCTAAGTTCTCACTAAGACATGGGTGGGGGAAAGTGTCTGAGATGAGAACCTCAGCCGTGTTAGCCCCCCCATATCAAAATTTTTGAACAAAACATATACAGTTGGTTAGATCTTTGTTAGATCAATTGTTGTTTGTATTAGATCTCATACAGAAGTAGAGATATTAACAGTTATTTGCAGGGGGGGCTAACCAGTCATTAGCCCCCCCCCCCCCCCCCCTTATCAAAAAATTTACCAAACAATTAGCTATTTTGGAAGATATTTGTTAGATCCGGTATGATCAACTAGTTGTTTTGTTAGATCTCACATCATTACAGACTTATTAAGATAAAATTTGATGCAGACTAATAGGCCTTCGTTAGATCCGGTAAGATCAAGTGGTTTCAACGTTAGATCTGATATAATTACAGAGATATTATGGATATTTGGTATTACATAAGGGGGGGCTAGCCCCCCCCCCACATGCAATTTTCTGGTAAAATTTCATTCAGGCTAATAGGCCAAATATCTCTGTAATTATATGAGATCTAACGTTGAAACCACTTGATCTTACCGGATCTAATGCAGATCTATTAGTCTGAATCAAATTTTACCAGAAAACTTTATGTGGGGGGGCTAGCCCCCCTATTTAATACTACCTAATATCTGTGTTTTCATGTGAAATATCTCTGTATTTATATGAGATCTAACGTTGAATCCACTTGACCTTATCGGATCTAACGAAGGCCTATTAGTCTGCATCAAATTTTACCAGAAAATTGCATGTGGGGGGGGGGCTAGCCCCCCCTCATTAATCACTTAATAAGTCTGTAATGATGTGAGATCTAACAAAACAACTAGTTGATCATACCGGATCTAACAAATATCTTCCAAAATAGCTAATTGTTTGGTAAATTTTTTGATAAGGGGGGCTGATGATGGGTTAGCCTCCCCCCCTGCAAATAACTGTTAATATCTCTACTTCTGTGTGAGATCTAACGCAAACAACAATTGATCTAACAAAGATCTGACCAACTGTACAGGGTGGGCCATTTATATGGATACACCTTAATAAAATGGGAATGGTTGGTGATATTAACTTCCTGTTTGTGGCACATTAGTATATGTGAGGGGGGAAACTTTTCAAGATGGGTGGTGACCATGGCGGCCATTTTGAAGTTGGCCATTTTGAATCCAACTTTTGTTTTTTCAATAGGAAGAGGGTCATGTCACACATCAAACTTATTGGGAATTTCACAAGAAAAACAAGGGTGTGCTTGGTTTTAACGTAACTTTATTCTTTCATGAGTTATTTACAAGTTTCTGACCCCTCTAAAATGTGTTCAATGTGCTGCCCATTGTGTTGGATTGTCAATGCAACCCTCTTCTCCCACTCTTCACACACTGATAGCAACACCGCAGGAGAAATGCTAGCACAGGCTTCCAGTATCCGTAGTTTCAGGTGCTGCACATCTCGTATCATCTGAAGGCAATCGTCTATGCTGTGAAGATACGAGATGTGCAGCACCTGAAACTACGGATACTGGAAGCCTGTGCTAGCATTTCTCCTGCGGTGTTGCTATCAGTGTGTGAAGAGTGGGAGAAGAGGGTTGCATTGACAATCCAACACAATGGGCAGCACATTGAACACATTTTGTAAGTGGTCAGAAACTTGTAAATAACTCATGAAAGAATAAAGTTACATTAAAACCAAGCACACCATTGTTTTTCTTGTGAAATTCCCAATAAGTTTGATGTGTCACATGACCCTCTTCCTATTGAAAAAACAAAAGTTGGATTCAAAATGGCCGACTTCAAAATGGCCGCCATGGTCACCACCCATCTTGAAAAGTTTCCCCCCTCACATATACTAATGTGCCACAAACAGGAAGTTAATATCACCAACCATTCTACATTTTATTAAGGTGTATCCATATAAATGGCCCACCCTGTATATGTTTTGTTCAAAAATTTTGATATGGGGGGGCTAACACGGCTGAGGTGAGATGTGATGGAGCCTCAGACACAGAATGACACATCTCACATCTCAGCTCTCTTATCTATCTCTTATGTTATATTCCCCCGTTTCTAGTGATATTTAGTACATTACCTGGGATCAGCAGTGTGAGGAGCATGGAGAGAACGTCGGCTGCTGCCACCATGGCCTGCCGCTGCTGATGTGAGCAGAGAGAGGAAGGGCATGAGCAGTGCTTACAGGGCGGCTCTCCTGACACAAGTTCTGAAAATGTTTGCATAGTTCATTCATTGTGCCATGTGACCACAGATTGAGAGTGAAGAGCTTCCTATTACTCACACTCCGTGGTCACCAGCCTGCCTGCACATCGCTGCACTGGGTCCTAATGTACACACATCGTCAGGACGTAGTGCATCAGGGGCAGACTGACAACTCATGGGGCCCCCGGGCAATAGGAGATTATGGGGCCCCTGCATCCCCGCCCACCCTCAAGCCACACCCACACACAGCCCCACCCACATATCGCGCCACGCAGGCTCATGTTGGCCCTTAGACGATAAAGTCTCAGTGGGGCCCCCTATACAGTGATAACTCTCTGAGTACAGATAATATAGTAGATGTCCCCTGCAGTCCTATGTAAAGCCACAGATAACACTAGTGCTGATAATGCGGTGGTGTTACCTGCAGTCCTATGTAAAAACACAGATAACACTAGTCCTGATAATGTGGTAGTGTTACCTGCAGTCCTATTTAAAAACCCAGATAACACTAGTGCTGATAATGGGGGGGCCCCCCCAGAGCGCATAGCTTGGGGGGAGCATGGGAACATGATCACTGAGTCTTTTGGTGGTTTTATTGTTTTGGCTGGTATGGCTATTTTGTGTGTCTCGCCCCCCCCCCCCCCCCCTTTATTTGTGTTTACAGGTCTTACCTGAGGGAAAAAAATCTGGTTCCAGCTGGTCTGTTCCAGTGACAGGTATCTTAGAATCAGCTGTTCTATTGGTCAACTGTCCAGTGGCGGGAAGAAGTCTATCAGCTGATTGGATGACAGCTGCTGTGGCGGGAAGCCTGCGGGTTTAAAAGAAGAGACATCGCTATTAGTCACCAGCAGTTCTAAGAATAATGTCTTTATTACCTTCTAGTAAAATGAAAACTCCAGCTCTGTGCGTCAAAAAAATTGTTGTGTTTATTTGAGATGCGGCGTCGAAATGTAACGTTTCGGCCCGGATGGCCTTTATCAAACTGTGTGACAATACAATCCAAAAAGGTGACAATTATAATCGTGCATAATATCCAACATATGGTGTAAATTATAGACGTAGTATCCGTAGGACAATGTATAACACACAAGCCCCACAAGAAAACCAAAAGCACAAAAGCATTAATGTCAAGAGAATTATTTGAATAAACATCAAAGAAAAAAAGAAAAAAGAAGAAAAAAAGAGAAACAAATGTTAACCGCATATTCAAGAAGAAGTCCATCAGCAGATTGGATTGTGGCAGGAAGCCTGCGGGTTTAAAAGAAGAGACATCGCTACAAGTCACCAGCAGTTCTAAGATTACCTTCTAGTAAGGAGCAGTTTTTAAGTAGTGAACAAAAAAAAAGATTCGAAATCAGAGGAAGCTAGAAGGCGTAGTCAGCCTCGCCCTTTTAACAATTTGGCTGCAAGCGTTTTGCATTTATGCATCAGTTTTAGGATTTATTTTGGATATAATTCTGGAAGCATATCGTAATTTTGGTGGAATGGCCTGGTTCCATTATGATGAGATGTTCGGACAGAAATTGGCTATCCACCCTTCTTTGTAATGGGGTTCCAAGGACATTGGGCTTTGGATTAATTTAATGCTTCCTTAAAGATCTGCTCCTTCTTCTTAAAACTTGAGGAAAGGAGTTTGCTTTGCTTTTAATGAAAGTGCTTGCAAGTGGTTAACTAACTGCCGCTACAAACATGAATGCTCCTTTTGTGGGGGCACCCACAGACCAGGCGAAGGCTAGATTAATTATTGATGGTTTTATTAGTAGTGTTGAGCTTGAATATTCGAATAGTGAATATCGCAACTTCGCTAATTCGCGAATATTTCTAATATAGTGCTATATATTCACTATTTTGAATATTCGTCATTTTTTTACATCTGAAAACATGATTCCTCCCTGCTTCTTTCTTGTGGGTCAACGAGTCATTGGCCCAAAAGCAACTTAAGCAGGAAGGAATCATGTTTTCATATGGAAAAAAAAAAAAGACAAATATTCTAATAAACGAATATATAGCGATATAGTGAATATATTCATTATTTAGCATATTTGCATTATTTTTTCCTATCTGTACAGTTGTTTGCATACTCCTCCCCGACAAGCTCACAACTACAATCTCTTAATGCCCCATTCTAAATCCCAGAAATCAAGAAAACAATTTCATCGCTCCCTTTGGGCAAATCCCCGGGGCCTGATGGACTCTCTAATGAGTACATCCACCAATTCCAACCCATTCTTACACCCTACCTACTGGACATGATTAATGGGGTCCCCGTCACCATGGGAACGCCTGTGGTTTAGAAAATACCAGGGTGGATAAAAATCAATGATTTTTTTAAAAAAATCTAAAAAAAAATTGGATTTTTTTAATTTAAATCGGATTTTTTTAATTAAAATCAGATTTTTAAATAAAAAAAGGTTTTTGAGGAAAATATATTACCATCCAAAGGTTATTTCATTATGAAATAAAGATTACTTTTTTAATTATGTAGAATAAGGCTGTATATGTTTAGTTTTTTGTTAAATTCCATTAATCCATTCACAATGTCATGCTCTTCCAGAGGTTTTTGTAAGATTACTGGGTAGTTTCTCTGCCTACAAGATATTATCACAGATGCTTGGTTTAATTTTGGAGTTCTCAAAACTGAATTTATAACATGAAAAGAGTTGAGAAAAAGATCTTAATCCTAACTTCTACAAACCTATAAATACAGAATCAACCCCTTCAGTGCTAAGTTTAAAGTTCAGTGAATAGAATATAAACAATATTTCTTCATCACTTTCACTTCAAAATATCACTTTCTTGTGTAGGCTGGGCTGACAGTCTAAGTTTCTTAAAATATATATTTTCTTTAGCCAAATTAGTTAACAAACATGGATGTTTAAGCAAATAACATGCTGTAATGTTATTGTTTCAGTTGAATAAATCCTATTTAAATTGTTATTATTAAGGTAATGATTATTTTTCTCCTTCCTAAGTACAACAGAAAAAATGTCCAAATATGAATCTTTATGTAAAAAACTATGGTTTAAATCAAGCCTTACTGACTAGTGATTTAAATTGTGATTTAAATCGTGATTTCAATCGGTTTGATTTAAATCAAATCCACCCTGGAAAATACCATCGGATCTGAGTTTTCCCTGAGATCGTGAAAACTCAGATCCGATGGTATATTCTAACCCACAGGCGTTCCCATGGTGACGGGGACGCTTGTCAGGGAGCAGTATGCCAAAGTGGAATAACAGTACAGATTGAAAAAAAAAAAGACGAATATTCTAAATAATAAATATATTCGCTATATTGCTATAACTTTGTTTTTTAGAATATTCGTCATATGCTAATATAGCACTATATTAGCATATGACGAATATTCTAAAAAACAAAGTTATAGCAATATAGCGAATATATTCATTATTAGAATATTCGTCTTAGCCCCACAAGAAAACCAAAAGCACAAAAGCATTAATGTCAAGAGAATTATTTGAATAAACATCAAAGAAAAAAAGAAAAAAGAAGAAAAAAAGAGAAACAAATGTTAACCGCATATTCAAGAAGAAGTCCATCAGCAGATTGGATTGTGGCAGGAAGCCTCTATAGTATTTTTTTTTATTAGTGTACATTTTTTCCAAAACTGAAGTTCAGAAGAGGCAAAAAAAAATTGACAAAAAAAAAAAAGATTATAGCACTATATTCGCTAAATTACAGTCTATATGTGTATTTTACGAATATTCGCTATATTACGAATATTCTAAAAAACTAAGCTATAGCAATATATAGAATATTCGTAAAATACACATATTAGCTGTAGCCATAGCCAACCAATAGGAAAGCTGCCTTATACAAAATCGCAATATGCGAATAATTAAATCGTATATTATTCGCGATAAATAGAATAATGACGAATATTCGATTTCAATCGAATATTCGCGAAATCGAATATGGCACCCCCTGCTCATCACTATTTATTAGAAGGGTTTCTTGTCTGAATTTTTGTCTAGTAGATAATTTAATATCCGTCACTAGATTTTCCAATGTAATTAGGGAGAAGATCAATAAATAATTGTTTAGCGGTAGAATAGCAGGCGCTTTTGAGTCTCCACCGTTTGTGAATTTTCGGTTATCTCCTTTGGGCATTGTCCATAAGAAGTAACCGGGTGAGTACAGGTTAATTCATCATTTGTCTTTCCCTGTGCTTTCTTTAAAAAATTGGCAGGGATTGGGTTCGGGAGGGCCCGAAATATGTCAATGAGTTTGGGAAGGGTCATTATTTGAAAAAGATGCCACCCTACCCATCCATGATATAGCTTTCATTGAGAAGCTTTTAAAATCATTTGATATAGTGGTAAGGAGGGGGTCATAGTTCCTAGTATATAGTAGAGAGCAAGGCAAAATAATTCTGACTCCCAGGTATGAAAGTTCAGATGATTGCCAGTCTAGATTATGGAGGGATTTTAGTGTGGTCAATTCTGCTAATGGGATTTTAATGGGAAGAGCTTGAGATTTTGTGTTGTTGATCTTATAGTAGGAAAGAGATCCATAATGGGAAATCACATCAAGGGCACTATCAAGCGAGTTGAGAGGGTCAGTTAATGTGAGAATGATATCATCTGCGTAGAGTGTGATTTTATGGGACCTGTCCCCTACTTCTACACCAGAGATAGTGGTTAAGTTCCTGACATTTTGTGCTAGGGGTTCTAATGCAATAATGAATAATTAGGGTGAAAGGGGGCATCCTTGTCTGGATCCATTGGTTGCGTAAGAGGGATCTGAAACTACCCAGTTAACCCAGACTTTCGCGGAAGGAGAGGAATACAGGCTGCGGATAGCCTGTAGTATTTGTCCCGAGAAGCCCATTTGACGAAGGGTAGAGAATGCGTAATCCCAGTGTAAGCGATCAAATGCTTTTTCTGCGTCTAATGTCACTGCAAGCACATTTCGGCATAATTGAACAGATTCACAATCCGTCTGGTGTTATCGGATGCTTGTCGCCCAGCCACAAAACCAGTTTGGTCTGGGTGGATCGGAGAAGGGAGTAATGGGGATAGCCTGTTTGCAACGAGTTTGGCAAAAAATGTATTATCAGAGTTAAGCAACAAAATAGGCCTAAAATTCTGCGGCATGTCTGGCGTTTACCAGGTTTTGGAATAGTGACTATTAGTGCTTCCAGCATGTCTGGGGGGAAGGGATTTCCCTCTAGTACCTCATTGAACATGTCCAGTAGGTAGGGTGTAAGAAGGGGTTGGAGTTGGTGAAAGTACTCATTAGAGAGTCCATCAGGCCCCGGGGATTTGCCCAAAGGGAGCAATGAAATAGTTTTGTTGATTTCTGGGATTGAGAATGGGGCATTAAGAGATTGTAGTTGTGAGTGGGTAAGAGCAGGAAGAGATGCTTGTGACAAAAAAAATTCTGCAACCAGAATAGAGTAATTTCTGGTAATAGGGTACTTTCTTTGAGGTTATAAAGTGTCTGATAGTATAATCTAAATTGGTTAGCGAAGTCTTTTGGATTTATCAACTTTGCCTTAGTTGTGGGATGTAATAAGTGTGTTATTTTGGATTTAGATTGTTGTGTTTTGAGTTGTTGCGCCAAAAGTCGACCCGCTTTGTTCCCTTGGGAGTAATATTTAGATTCAAGTCTGAGGAGACATTTGTGGTAGTTTTGGAGCAGTAAGCTACTAAATTTATTTCGTGTTAATCTGAGTTCATTCGAGCATTGGGATGTGGGGGCGGTCTTGTTTATGCTTTCTAGACTAGCTAAGTTTCCGTAATGTCTTTCTCTCTAAGTTTGCTTAATGTAACACCCAGTTTAATCAGAGATCCTCTCATATATGCTTTATGTGCTTGCCACAAAACAAATTTGTTTGAGACTGACCCATCATTAAAGTGAAAGTACTTTTTTAGGTGCGCTGAAAGCTCCGCTATGTGTTTCGGATTACTGAAAATAAATTTATTATTCCTCCAGATCGGAGCTCTATGTGATTGGAATTGCTCATCGAGGGTGATGGTAATTGGGGCGTGATCAGACCACTTCATGAGGCCAATGTCAGTGGAAAGGGTATGAAGCAGGAAGGTATGATCTATCATAAACATGTCTATGCGTGAGTATGCTTGGGAGAAAAAGGTAAAATCCTTTTCTAGACTGTGTTGGGCTTTCATGCATCCGTAAGACCTTCTGAGTGTAGGAAAGTGGCCACTCCCGTATCGGTTCTTCGTGTAAAAGATGTAGAGTCTAGGGATAGTTGTAAGACAGAGTTGAAGTCACCACAGAGGATCACTTTCCCTTGTTTAAGTTTGTTCACATTGTGCAGAAGTTTATGTAAGAAAGCTAACTGGTGAGAGTTGGGTGCATATAGGTTAACCAGCGTGTATGTAATGTTATTGATGGAGCATACTAGAACGATGTAACGACCATTTGGGTCAATTTTGGTAGTAATGGGGGTGTAGGCAACAGTGTTCTTGACAGCAATTAGGGTACCTCTCTTTTTCTTGCTGAAATGTGAATGCAAGATATTGGGGAATAGGCGGTGATGCACTCTAGTAGCGTCTGCTTGTAGTAGGTGGGTTTCCTCTTTGCACAAGATATCAACATTTGAGGTTAGCGCTTCTTTCGACACATAAGATCTTTTCTGAGGACAATTGAGACTTTTAACATTGAGGGACGTGATCTTAAGACCCATGATGCTGAAGAGGAGGTAGATATCTAGATGCTAGAGAGACAATGGAAATACAATGCTATCATGTAATACCAAGATAATGTCACTGCGTTCAAATAAGGCTATAGGGCAGGTGGGTGAGAGGAGGAAAAAGTTGAGGGAGAAGGGGAAGAGTAAGGGAAGAGACAGGTAACAATAACAAATGGTACGGTAACGACCGTCTAAAATCTGGTAGGGCGAAAGTCCAGTGCTAGGGCTGGAGGAACCGGGGGAAGTAGGTAGTTGGTGTCAGAGGGCCTGCACCGTGTTTTGAGTAGGGTACTTTGAAACTGCCCAAATGAGGCAGGGTAACAGGCACCAACACAGGTAATGGTAGGCAGTACAGCGCAACTGCAGGAATTATGTTCTCTTTGGAAGATCATCCGTAGGAGATCATTCTAGGGCATCAGTCCTCTGATGTTAACGGAATTGAAGGAGCTGATGAGGTGGGATTATCCTCTATGTTCCCCGGCGACAATGGGATCCACCACAGTTGGAGGAGTTGTCTTCCTTTATCAAGTGTCTTGATGGCGTGGGTTTGTCCGTTTCTGCGGATGAGTACTTTCAAGGGGTAACCCCAGTGCCTCCTTGGTGTGGAAGAAATGAATGCGTGCAAGGGTGTCACGCAGGATATTAGGGCCTAGGTGCGGAGGCTTAGGGATCCTGTGGGCTCTATCAATAATCATGTCAGGGGCTAGGATCTGTGGTAGAAGCACTTTCATTAGTCCTTTTAGGTACGGTTGCAGTTCCTGGGGAGCAACATCTTCAGGAATGCCCCTAAATTTCACGTTATTTCGCATGGTGCGATCTTCTAAGTTTGCCATCTTTAGTTTAATGGCTTTAAGCTCATCAGCCATGTCATTGTGGGCATCTATAACTGCGTTTTGGGCGATGCAAATTCGCCCATTTTTGTTTCCATATGGTAGATTTTATCCTCAGCTGTCTGCAATCTAGCAGAAAGTGGATTAATCATTTCCGCAATGTCCGCATGCAGGGAGGACTTTAAAGCTAGTAGCATGGCTTTAAGTGTATCCTCTGTGACAGGTTTGTCTGAGGTAGGTAATAGATGAAAGGGGTCAGAGGACGCCGTGGTGTGAGATGCATGTGTGCACTCACAGAGCTGCGGTTGGCCCAGGGTGTCCGATGCAGTCATCTGAAGATGAGGGCCTCCAAACAGGTGGTCTCGCTGTACATGAGGTCGGGCGCCATTTTGGATCTCAGGAGCTGTGCGCACTGGAGCTCTGGTATCCTCTGGAGTTGGTGGGAACGACGGAGGCGATATGTTCAGCAGGTTAGTGCTGGCAGATACTTTTGGTGGAGACGGGGAGCGAGCTGTTGGAGCAGGCGACATGGCGCTAATAGGGTATTCTAACAGGGCCTTGATGGTGGAGTCGGCGCCATCTTTAGATCTTCCCCTGTCAAAATAGCTCTCCAGGTTGCCGTCTTGTAGCTTCGGCAGCTGCTTCTTTGACTTCCCCATTGTGATGGGGGAAGGATTGGGCATCTGTGGGAGGGGAAAGCGAGATTGCAGTCGCTGGGGTGCAGGAGCTCTGTGGGAGTTTTAGTTTTACAACAGCTGGAGGGCCGCGAGTTTGAGATGCCTGATTTAAACGGTCTGTACTTAATCCCGAGTGGGGAGGATATGAAGTTACCCCATTGTGACGATACCGGTCTGTTGATTATTGTTTATCTTGCAACAAAGGGAAGTCCTTAAGAGCGAAAGTCTCCCTCAAACTCCTGGAACGTTTATATATTTTAATGCTGGAACTGCGTTAAAATTCTATATGCTGAATAATTGTTAGTTGCTCTATAGATAGTGAGCGAATTTGGGCGAGGTGTATATAAGTTACCCAATAGCGAATTTTAACCATTATTTACATGGTGGGTTATGGCTGGTTAGAACTGCTCAGATCTGAGAGCGCCACAATGATAATAGTAATACCAGAACCAGACAACTAAAGCCCCTTTCACACGAGCGAGTATTCCGCACGGATGCGATGCGTGAGGTGAACGCATTGCACCCGCACTGAATCCTGACCCATTCTTTTCTATGGGGCTGTGCACACGAGCAGTGATTTTCACGCATCACTTGTGCGTTGCGTGAAAATCGCAGCATGCTCCTCTTTGTGCGTTTTTCACGTAACGCAGGCCCCATAGAAATGAATGGGGTTGCGTGAAAATCGCAAGCAAGTGCGGATGCGGTGCGATTTTAACGCACGGTTGCTAGGAGACGATCGGGATGGGGACCCGATCATTATTATTTTCCCTTATAACATGGTTATAAGGGAAAATAATACATTCTGAATACAGAATGCATAATAAAACAGCGCTGGAGGGGTTAAAAAAAAAAAAAAAATTTGTTAACTCACCTTAGTCCACCGGTTTAATACCATGGTGATGGATCATGTGATGAGCGCAGTGACGTCACCACAGGTCCTTTTCCTGCACACAGCAAAGATGAAGTCAGAAGAGATGCCGGCTGCGCGATCAAGTGGATTAAGGTGAGTTAAATTATTTTTTATTTTTTTAACCCCTCCAGCCCTATTGTACTATGCAGAACACTACAGAACACCGATCCCAAACCTGAACTTCTGTGAAGAAGTTCGGGTTTGGGTACCAAACACGCGCGATTTTTCTCACGCGAGTGCAAATGCATTGCAATGTTTTGCAGTCGCGCGGAAAAATTTGCGCGTGTTCCCGCAACGCACCCGCACATTTTCCCGCAACGCCCGGGTGAAAGAGGCCTAAGAGTGAGACGATCTGCGGGATACTGGGCGGACAACTCAGTCATAATATACCACAGATTGTTATATGTTTTTAAGGTCATCTTTGACCTTAATTTGCAGACCGCACATCACAGACACTATAATAATGGTCAAGAATAGGACATGTTCTATTTTTTTCAGGAACGGAATTGCGGATCCCAAAAAAACCGGATGCGGATTTCGAAAAATACGGATGCCGGAAAAGCGGATTTGCATCCTTTCCAGCCCCATTGAAAGTGAATGGGTCCGCAAATTGCGGAACGAATGCGGACCCAAATTACGGACGTGTGAATGGACACTTACTGTGATCTTATGTATATTTGTGTTTTACGGAAATAAAATATTTCACTCCGCAGTAACACCAGTGGCCGAGTACCAGTCTGTAATACTGTACAATTACTTTTTAGTGACCGGGAGCCAAGTCCCGACCAGTGCACCGTATTCATTTCCTCAAACAATAGGGCCATCCCTCATCTAAAATAACTAAAAAAATGTTTTTATTTTTTTTACGTTTTCTTTTTTTCCCAGTATTAAAACACAAGAAAAACTATCCATATGTGGTATTGTCGTAATCCTACTGTCCTGGAGAATGAAGAGCACGAGTCAGTTTTACCACACAGTGAACGCCGGTCAAACAAAACTCCTAAAACGGTGGCAGTATTACGTTTTTTTCCCCCCCAATTCCACTCCACTTGGATTTCTGCTGCATGTGGATAAAATCTCATCCAGCAGGTGGCGCCATACAGATACATTTCTGCTGCATGTGGATAAAATCTCATCCAGCAGGTGGCGCCATACAGATACATTTCTGCTGCATGTGGATAAAATCTCATCCAGCAGGTGGCGCCATACAGATACATTTTAGTGAATAACGCAGTGGCTTTAAAACCTTTTTGATGACATGCCATGACAAAATTCTTGGTTTGAAAAAGGTAGGTTATTTTTTTGTGGCACAACCCCAAACGGTTTTAAGTTTTTAAAATAAATTTACAGATTTTTTTTTTTCTTTTGTGCCGCTATGGGATTTGTGTGATCTTTTGATCACTTATATAATACACTGTGATACTTTTGTGTAGCGAGTATAGCAGCTAGCATCTCCTTAGAGTAAAACGTCATCATCTTGTCTATTCTTATGACTTTATTGTTCCTACTAAAAGTTACCAGTAGTTTGCAATAAAGGTCCAGCTGGGTGTTACCAGTTGGAGTGTGTGTCTCTGCACAGTCTGACACTATCCGATCAATGCTGTCCAATCATGCCATTAACTGGTAAAGCCCAATAGGACCTTTATTGTAAACTGTTAGCAATGTATTCATAACTTCTAGCAGGAATAATAAAAGAATGGCACGATATGGCGTCACAAGAAGAGAAGCTTCAGAATTGTTATTACAGGGAGGGGGCTCTTTAAAACTCTACTCAGTTTCAGTGAAGGGAGCCGTCTGTGACCTGAACATTGCAGCAGCTTCCCTGTTTTTAGCCGATCGATTTGGACGATTTGAAGAAAATTGATAAAAACCTGGTGTTGCTTTACCTTAACTGACCACTAGATGGCAGCAGTTCATTTTCTTTACTGCAGGAGGACAAGAGAGACCTTCCTTGTGATCATATTAAACCAAAATCAAAGGTAAAAATTGAAGAAAAATGGAGATTTCATCCATGATAAACCATCTGATAAAAAAGACACTTATCTTAAGAATTACAAAATAAAAGATAAAAGTAAAACTGTAGCAGTCCTTTAAACAGCTATAAGACTGCTTATTAGGAATTAGGCCAGGGCGTTTAAAGGGAATAACTATAATGAGATAGTGACATTTGATTTGCAGTCAGCAGGTGGCGCCTTCTTCTAAAATTGCATTTATAGGCCTTTTTATGTTCTACTATTTCTTTGTGTCTATGTCTTCCCTATAATTTATACCGTATCTCTCCTGTCTGCCCCATGTTCTATAAGCTACAGTCTCGCCACCCACATTAAAAATACCGAAACATTGGCTTTAAATACTGCCCATATCCATATGTTTGGCAACTTGACCATCTGTATTCTGCACGTAATGCCTGGCGACGGGGTCTTTGGGGACGGTCAGGCACAGAACAGTTGACGCCCCCTTCCGGCAGATTGTGGGTGTTCATTAGAACGTCCGGATTGGTGTAGACTGAAGTGAACTCTCACCTAACATAAGTGCAGGACTTCATGTCCATATCCTCCTCTCCACAAATCTGTTGCCCCTTCCAGCCTTTGTACATTACAAGCAGAACGTACAGACTGTACATGTACGACTGGTAATCCCACTGATACCGCAACATAATACTACAGTACAGAGATATGGCAGTATATCCTATTTAAAAAATATATAAATCTAAGAATTAAAAACAAAACTGCTAAAGTAAAATCCCACTAATGAAATTAACACTGATACACAAACATACATACATTACATTACTTATCCTGCACTGATGCTGAGATACATCCTGTATTATACTCCAGAGCTGCACTCACTATTCTGCTGGTGCAGTCACTGTGCACATACATTACTTATCCTGCACTGATGCTGAGATACATCCTGTATTATACTCCAGAGCTGCACTCACTATTCTGCTGGTGCAGTCACTGTGCACATACATTACTTATCCTGTACTGATCCTGAGTTACATCCTGTATTATACTCCAGAGCTGCACTCACTATTCTGCTGGTGCAGTCACTGTGTACATACATTACTTATCCTGTACTGATCCTGAGTTACATCCTGTATTATACTCCAGAGCTGCACTCACTATTCTGCTGGTGCAGTCACTGTGTACATACATTACTTATCCTGTACTGATCCTGAGTTACATCCTGTATTATACTCCAGAGCTGCACTCATTATTCTGCTGGTGCAGTCACTGTGTACATACATTACTTATCCTGTACTGATCCTGAGTTACATCCTGTATTATACTCCAGAGCGGCACTCATTATTCTGCTGGTGCAGTCACTGTGTACATACATTACTTATCCTGTACTGATCCTGAGTTACATCCTGTATTATACTCCAGAGCTGCACTCTCTATTCTGCTGGTGCAATCACTGTGTACATACATTACTTATCCTGTACTGATCCTGAGTTATATCCTGTATTATACTCCAGAGCTGCACTCACTATTCTGCTGGTGCAGTCACTGTGTACATACATTACTTATCCTGTACTGATCCTGAGTTACATCCTGTATTATACTCCAGAGCTGCACTCTCTATTCTGCTGGTGCAATCACTGTGTACATACATTACTTATCCTGTACTGATCCTGAGTTACATCCTGTATTATACTCCAGAGCTGCACTCATTATTCTGCTGGTGCAGTCACTGTGTACATACATTACTTATCCTGTACTGATCCTGAGTTACATCCTGTATTATACTCCAGAGCTGCACTCACTATTCTGCTGGTGCAGTCACTGTGTACATACATTACTTATCCTGTACTGATCCTGAGTTACATCCTGTATTATACTCCAGAGCTGCACTCACTATTCTGCTGGTGCAGTCACTGTGTACATACATTACTTATCCTGTACTGATCCTGAGTTACATCCTGTATTATACTCCAGAGCTGCACTCACTATTCTGCTGGTGCAGTCACTGTGTACATACATTACTTATCCTGTACTGATCCTGAGTTACATCCTGTATTATACTCCAGAGCTGCACTCACTATTCTGCTGGTGCAGTCACTGTGTACATACATTACTTATCCTGTACTGATCCTGAGTTACATCCTGTATTATACTCCAGAGCTGCACTCACTATTCTGCTGGAGCAGTCACTGTGTACATACATTACTTATCCTGTACTGATCCTGAGTTACATCCTGTATTATACTCCAGAGCTGCACTCACTATTCTGCTGGTGCAGTCACTGTGTACATACATTACTTATCCTGTACTGATCCTGAGTTACATCCTGTATTATACTCCAGAGCTGCACTCTCTATTCTGCTGGTGCAATCACTGTGTACATACATTACTTATACTGTACTGATCCTGAGTTACATCCTGTATTATACTCCAGAGCTGCACTCACTATTCTGCTGGTATATAGAACATACCTGTGACTTACCTACAATAAAACATAGTGCAATAACTAAGGCCCCAAAGAAAACCAAAATGTCAGCCTGCCAATTGTGAAAAGCCTTGTATCTGCACAATGCTGGCGAGTGGTGTTTACCAATACTTCAGATACAAAAAGCTTTACTGGATACACTTAACAAATAAATAATAATAATAATAATAATAATAATAATAATAGCAGTGAATGTATTCTACTCAATGCTCGAAGACCAGCCTTATGGATGCTGTGGGGACAATTAGGTAATTGATGTCCTGGGATTATGTGGTCGTGTGGTGCTCAGATCTGAAAGCAGAGTCGTGGTGGTTGTCCACTGCAATGGCCTGTACTCAAATCTAGTCATCAAGTTACCAAATGTCCCATGCATTCCCCCGCTCAATGTCTGGTTCATTCAGGAGGCTTCTGTGCCAGAAAAGCATATGACATCCATCAAGGGAGATGATGCTCACACCAAAATGTCTTCACCAAGATGTACCTTGAGGTCATGGTATCATCTCCATCTATGCATTGTTTTACTCTCTTTGTACCATACTGATGATGTCTACAACATTCACAACATATTCCATACAGTTTTACAATTTTTATATATTGTATGAAAAATAATTCTTAAAAATGTCCACATTTCTGTCACTTCTCATGGACGTGCCTTGTCCTCCTGCTCCTCACACACACAATATGCAGGAATGTCCACATTTTCTATCACTTCATGGACGTGTCCCATATTCCAAGCAGTATTTGTAGAACCCCAGAGTGGTCACTACCATTTCTACAACCTTCTACTGTCTCTAATGCCTAACTAATTTGGCATAAGTGGGTTAGTCCTGCTTCCTACCAATGTAGGGGTTGCAGGAAGCTATAGGGAGTTGAGATATGGAAGAAGAGCAGACATGGCGCAATGAGGAGAGCGTTTCCCCCTCCTGCAGCAGTAGTCCCCCAGGGAATGCAGCTCCTAGAGCACCACGCAGTTCATAGACTGAGTATTATAAGGGGGTCAACAGCCCAAGGCACCCCACTGAAAGTTACTAGAGCTACTATAAAGTCCAGTAACCAGACTGAGACCGCAGGGAATTAGAAGGCAAATTGTTTAGGTTAGCCAAGAGAAAGAACCAGTATTGTTTGGATGCAATTTGATCCAAGTAAAAACTGTGGAACTTTACTACGCCTGGACTTGACTTATTTCTCCAACTACAGCTCCTTTTCACTATACGGAGCCTAACCCTGGGGAGTGATGGTATCCATGTAGGAGCACCGTGACACACAAACTCTCAAAGCCACATCACCACTTGGCATCCCTGAAGGGGGGCAGCCTGTTGCCTATGCAGGAATGTCCACATTTCTGTCACTTCCCATGGACGTGCCCCGTCCTCCTGCTCCGCACACACAGTATGCAGGAATGTCCACATTTCTGTCACTTCTCATGGACGTGCCCCGTCCTCCTGCTCCGCACACACAGTATGCAGGAATGGCCAAACCAATTGTTTATGGGCTCTTTGCTAATGGAACATCACCGCCCCATCCTTTCTTCTCCGCTTATAGACATAAGGATATACATCTGCCGGGGGCCTCAGCCCTCTGTAAATTAGTCACAATTACCATAAAGTGCCCGTATAAAGTGTGTCTTTAGAGGTAATTGATGTGACCGAGCTCTGCGCCTGGAGGGAAATTTAGTGTAGCTGACTTCACAGACAAATCCTCAATATGATTGTCAGATACTACAACTACTAGGAAGTGTGGTCTTATGGTTGGGGGTATATACAGTACAGACCAAAAGTTTGGACACACCTTCTCATTCAAAGAGTTTTCTTTATTTTCATGACTATGAAGGCATCAAAACTATGAATTAACCCATGTGGAATTATATACATAACAAACAAGTGTGAAACAACTGAAAATATGTCATATTCTAGGTTCTTCAAAGTAGCCACCTTTTGCTTTGATTACTGCTTTGCACACTCTTGGCATTCTCTTGATGAGCTTCAAGAGGTAGTCCCCTGAAATGGTTTTCACTTCACAGGTGTGCCCTGTCAGGTTTAATAAGTGGGATTTCTTGCCTTATGAATGGGGTTGGGACCATCAGTTGCGTTGAGGAGAAGTCAGGTGGATACACAGCTGATAGTCCTACTGAATAGACTGTTAGAATTTGTATTATGGCAAGAAAAAAACAGCTAAGTAAAGAAAAACGAGTGGCCATCATTACTTTAAGAAAGGAAGGTCAGTCAGTCAGCCGAAAAATTGGGAAAACTTTGAAAGTAAGGGCTATTTGACCATGAAGGAGAGTGATGGGGTGCTGCGCCAGATGACCTGGCCTTCACAGTCACCGGACCTGAACCCAATCGAGATGGTTTGGGGTGAGCTGGACCGCAGAGTGAAGGCAAAAGGGCCAACAAGGGCTAAGCATCTCTGGGAACTCCTTCAAGACTGTTGGAAGACCATTTCAGAGGACTACCTCTTGAAGCTCATCAAGAGAATGCCAAGAGTGTGCAAAGCAGTAATCAAAGCAAAAGGTGGCTACTTTGAAGAACCTAGAATATGACATATTTTCAGTTGTTTCACACTTGTTTGTTATGTATATAATTCCACATGTGTTAATTCATAGTTTTGATGCCTTCATAGTCATGAAAATAAAGAAAACTCTTTGAATGAGAAGGTGTGTCCAAACTTTTGGTCTGTACTGTATATATATACACTAACTTATACAATACTATATATAAACTATTCATTAGACAGACAGACAGATAGACATTGTGAAGAGTGGATCTCCCCTTTAAGTAGCTGTACGTACACCGTATAGCGATATTCACACTAGGCATGTCGCAGCCCGGTATATTTTCAGTACACAGAGCGGTTGTAAAGTTTCCAGTCCGTATCCACGATGTCCGAATCCCTATTTGGACGCAGACAAGTAAATCTGCTGACTCTGCGCATTATCGGCCGCAGGAACCCGTTATTTACATTTCCCATTCACCGCGCCCTCATACTTAAATGAAGCTTTTTCTCTCAATGAGGAAATTGACAAGAAAACCTAATATATCGACCCCGGCTCCTTAAAGCCCTCGCTCCCCCACATCTTAAGTACAGTATATGGAGAGAAACCTCTGTTTTGTGGTAAATAAGGGAGGAGATTCGACCTTTTGGGTCTTGAGATGGAGACGACCGTTAATTACATCTCACCGAGTTCTGCTCTTCAGTGGTTTCAGATGGATGCAGCTCACCATCAGGAGAGGAGATATCACTTAACTGATTTACCCACCAATGCATTGATGCCAGTAAAGACCATCTGGCCGCTATCAAGGCTTATATTGTGGTGTAAAATATTTAAAAGATATAAGAGCCCATGATATACAGCTATTAAAGGGGAAGTCCAGTCACCACAGATATCAGTGAAACTATATTATACCATTAATATTACTAAATACTTAATTTTTTTTAAATGTCACTCCCATCGTGCTACAGACTGCAAATTCTTAATTCATTGCTGTAGAGCGATTTTGTAATGCTTCCGCTACATTATTGACTATTCAGCAACTACTTTAATATATTAACAGTACGTATCAGATTTAACTACTATAATACTGCCTCCAATGTACAAGAATATAACTACTATAATACTGCCTCCAATGTACAAGAATATAACTACTATAATACTGCTCCTATGTACAAGAATATAACTACTATAATACTACTCCTATGTACAAGAATATAACTACTATAATACTGTCTCCTATGTACAAGAATATAACTACTATAATACTGCTCCTATGTACAAGAATATAACTACTATAATACTGCTCCTATGTACAAGAATATAACTACTATAATACTGCCTCCTATGTACAAGAATATAACTACTATAATACTGCCTCCTATGTACAAGAATATAACTACTATAATACTGCCTCCAATGTACAAGAATATAACTACTATAATACTGCCTCCAATGTACAAGAATATAACTAGTATAATACTGCTCCTATGTACAAGAATATAACTACTATAATACTGCTCCTATGTACAAGAATATAACTACTATAATACTGCCTCCTATGTACAAGAATATAACTACTATAATACTGCTCCTATGTACAAGAATATAACTACTATAATACTGCTCCTATGTACAAGAATATAACTACTATAATACTGCCTCCAATGTACAAGAATATAACTACTATAATACTGCCTCCTATGTACAAGAATATAACTACTATAATACTGCCTCCTATGTACAAGAATATAACTACTATAATACTGCTCCTATGTACAAGAATATAACTACTATAATACTGCCTCCTATGTACAAGAATATAACTACTATAATACTGCCTCCTATGTACAAGAATATAACTACTGTAATACTGCTCCTATGTACAAGAGTATAACTACTATAATACTGCTCCTATGTACAAGAATATAACTACTATAATACTGCCTCCTATGTACAAGAATATAACTACTATAATACTGCCTCCTATGTACAAGAATATAACTACTATAATACTGCTCCTATATACAAGAATATAACTACTATAATACTACCTACTATGTACAAGAATATAACTACTATAATACTGCCTCCTATGTACAAGAATATAACTACTATAATACTGCTCCTATGTACAAGAATATAACTACTATAATACTGCCTCCAATGTACAAGAATATAACTACTATAATACTGCCTCCAATGTACAAGAATATAACTACTATAATACTGCTCCTATGTACAAGAATATAACTACTATAATACTGCCTCCTATGTACAAGAATATAACTACTATAATACTGCCTCCTATGTACAAGAATATAACTACTGTAATACTGCTCCTATGTACAAGAGTATAACTACTATAATACTGCTCCTATGTACAAGAATATAACTACTATAATACTGCCTCCTATGTACAAGAATATAACTACTATAATACTGCCTCCTATGTACAAGAATATAACTACTATAATACTGCTCCTATGTACAAGAATATAACTACTATAATACTGCTCCTATATACAAGAATATAACTACTATAATACTGCTCCTATGTACAAGAGTATAACTACTATAATACTGCTCCTATGTACAAGAATATAACTACTATAATACTGCTCCTATATACAAGAATATAACTACTATAATACTGCCTCCTATGTACAAGAATATAACTACTATAATACTGCCTCCTATGTACAAGAATATAACTACTGTAATACTGCTCCTATGTACAAGAGTATAACTACTATAATACTGCTCCTATGTACAAGAATATAACTACTATAATACTGCCTCCTATGTACAAGAATATAACTACTATAATACTGCCTCCTATGTACAAGAATATAACTACTATAATACTGCTCCTATGTACAAGAATATAACTACTATAATACTGCTCCTATATACAAGAATATAACTACTATAATACTACCTCCTATGTACAAGA
Source organism: Bufo bufo (assembly GCF_905171765.1). Lineage (NCBI taxonomy): Eukaryota > Metazoa > Chordata > Amphibia > Anura > Bufonidae > Bufo > Bufo bufo. The sequence goes on from NC_053399.1 coordinate 91,901,686, forward strand.
ATATAACTACTATAATACTGCCTCCTATGTACAAGAATATAACTACTATAATACTGCCCCTATGTACAAGAATATAACTACTATAATACTGCTCCTATGTACAAGAATTTAACTACTATAATACTGCTCCTATGTACAAGAATATAACTACTGTAATACTGCTCCTATGTACAAGAGTATAACTACTATAATACTGCTCCTATGTACAAGAATATAACTACTATAATACTGCTCCTATATACAAGAATATAACTACTATAATACTGCTCCTATGTACAAGAATATAACTACTATAGTACTGCTCCTATGTACAAGAATATAACTACTATAATACTGCTCCTATGTACAAGAATATAACTACTATAATACTGCTCCTATGTACAAGAATATAACTACTATAATACTGCTCCTATGTACAAGAATATAACTACTATAATACTGCTCCTATGTACAAGAATATAACTACTATAATACTGCTCCTATGTACAATAATATAACTACTATAATACTGCCTCCTATGTACAAGAATATAACTACTATAATACTGCTCCTATGTACAAGAATATACCTACTATAATACTGCCTCCAATGTACAAGAATATAACTACTATAATACTGCTCCTATGTACAAGAATATAACTACTATAATACTGCTCCTATGTACAGGAATATAACTACTATAATACTGCCTCCTATGTACAAGAATATAACTACTATAATACTGCTCCTATGTACAAGAATATAACTACTATAATACTGCTCCTATGTACAGGAATATAACTACTATAATACTGCCTCCTATGTACAAGAATATAACTACTATAATACTGCCTCCTATGTACAAGAATATAACTACTATAATACTGCTCCTATGTACAAGAATATAACTACTATAATACTGCTCCTATGTACAAGAATATAACTACTATAATACTGCTCCTATGTACAAGAATATAACTACTATAATACTGCCTCCTATGTACAGGAATATAACTACTATAATACTGCTCCTATGTACAAGAATATAACTACTATAATACTACATCCTATGTACAAGAATATAACTACTATAATACTGCTCCTATGTACAAGAATATAACTACTATAATACTGCCTCCTATGTACAAGAATATAACTACTATAATACTGCTCCTATGTACAAGAATATAACTACTATAATACTGCTCCTATATACAAGAATATAACTACTATAATACTGCCTCCTATGTACAAGAATATAACTACTATAATACTGCTCCTATGTACAAGAATATAACTACTATAATACTGCTCCTATATACAAGAATATAACTACTATAATACTGCTCCTATATACAAGAATATAACTACTATAATACTGCCTCCTATGTACAAGAATATAACTACTATAATACTGCTCCTATGTACAAGAATATAACTACTATAATACTGCCTCCTATATACAGGAATATAACTACTATAATACTGCCTCCTATGTACAAGAATATAACTACTATAATACTGCCTCCTATGTACAAGAATATAACTACTATAATACTGCTCCTATGTACAAGAATATTACTACTATAATACTGCTCCTATGTACAAGAATATAACTACTATAATACTGCTCCTATGTACAAGAATATAACTACTATAATACTGCTCCTATACAAGAATATAACTACTATAATACTGCTCCTATGTACAAGAATATAACTACTATAATACTGCTCCTATACAAGAATATAACTACTATAATACTGCCTCCTATGTACAAGAATATAACTACTATAATACTGCTCCTATGTACAAGAATATAACTACTATAATACTGCTCCTATGTACAAGAATATAACTACTATAATACTGCCCCTGTGTACAAGAATATAACTACTATAATACTGCTCCTATGTACAAGAATATAACTACTATAATACTGCTCCTATGTACAAGAATATAACTACTATAATACTGCTCCTATGTACAAGAATATAACTACTATATGTAAACAGGGCGTCGTACTGCGCCATGTCCGTCAAGTAACATTGAATATACAATGGTGCATGTCCACCGTCATGTCTGCGCGGTATAATTACACATGAGGAGCATGACATAGAAGCACTTTAGGAGAATTTAGCCCTTTCAAAAAAAAAAATAACAACATAAAAATAAATAAATAAAATTGATTTCTCGGCCCATGTCCATAGACGGAAATGGCCCACCGTGCAGTAATGCTAAATAGGTCCAAGGAGGTTTGTCCTGATGATAAATAGGACACAGAGGCGCTAAATGCTCCAAGCTTTATACAGGATTAATCTGTTCTTCTAGAGACAAGTGGCTCCACTTAAACGACCCGTGTCTGTCAGGGAGGCTTATCCCAGGCCCCATATGTACACCGTGTAATCTGACACATACTGCATATGGCGGTACAACATACAATAAAACTTCACTTATGCTGGAGAAATGTGCAAGACTTGTACACAGATAACTAATTAGGAGAAGATACCCAGGTTCAGAGATGGTGTTGCAGTTCACCCGGCGGTTATTTCACGGCGCACTTTGCGCGTTCGCCGAACATACAAACATATGGCGATGTCCGATGGCGCCATATTCTTTTACAATGCGCCAAACTTCGACCCATGACACATCCATCAGGTGGGACAGGACAGCCAATTGTTTCAGCACATTGACACACCCCCTACCCTATCACAGAACCTGATCTGGCCGCCATTTTACATTCTGTGTTTTGCCAGTGTAGGGAGAGGTTGCTTTGTGGAGCAGGGACAGGCTGTTAGGGACACCAAACGCTAGCTAATAGGGCCACAAAAGTCCTTTTAAGGACTGGTATAGGTGTGATATACTGAGGGGTGTGATATACTTATAATATACTTTCTAACATAGAAAGTATATTATAGTGCATTTGTATTGTGCAGCAGTTGTATGCAGTTCTGCTGCGATACCGCAGCTATACAAAGGGACAAACGCTATTGGAACAACTAATTGTAACAGGTGCGATATACCTATTGCCCCAAAAAAAACTGATTGAGGGGTGTGATTTACCTATAATATACTTTCTAACATAGAAAGTATATAGTGCATTTGTATTGTGCAGCAGGTGTGTGCGGTTCTGCTGCGATACCGCAGCTATACAGAGGGACAAGCTCTATTGGAACAACTATTTGCAACGGGTGTGATATACCTTCTTCCACAAAATACTGATTGAGGCCTGCGATATACCTGTTGCCCCAAATAAACAGGGTGGTGTGAGATAACTGTTGTGGCAAAAAAAATAATTGAAGGGTGTGATATACCTGCTTCCACAAAATACTGATTAAGGGGTTTGATATACCTGCTTCCACCAAATATTGATTGAGGCCTGCAATATTTTTGCTTCCACAAAATTCTGATTAAGGGGATTGATATGCCTGCTTCCAATTATTGATTGAGGCCTGCAAGATACCTGCTTCCACAAAAAACTGATTAAGGGGTTTGATATACCTGTTTCCACCAAATATTGATTGAGGCCTGCGATATACCTGCTTCCACAAATACTGCTCTTCTCTAGGGACTTAGACACAGGGTCATTTTGAAAATGACAGGCAGAGGAAGAGGCAGGCCTTTCCACAGGGGTGGTAGGGGCCGGAGCCTAAGTGGGAAGTTGGAGAAGGCTTGTGCGAATACTTCAAAGGACGCACCAGAGTTGGTTGAGTGGCTCATTCAGCCTTCCGCTTCTGCACCCTCCTCATCCTTTGTATTTGCAACCTCCTCACTCTCTGCTGTGTGCACCCCCAAAGACACCACCACCACCACCATAGTCCCTCCACTCGAGTCAGAGGAATTATTTTCCCATCCATTACCAGACCTTACCGTGCGCAGCCATTCTTGACATCGGATGAGGAAGAGGCGGTAGCAACGGCCGCCACCCAGCGGTCTGACAACAGTACCCAGATCAGCCCAAGGAGGGAGGTCCCCGCTGTTGCCGTCTACTCCGAGATCTCAAATGTCAGTGGTGGTGAAGGGGACGATGATGACGTGTCAATGGACGTCACGTGGGTGCCCACAAGAGAGGAAGAGGAGGGGAGTTCAGAGGGAGAGACGGAGCAGCAGAGAAGGAGGAGAAGCAGGCAGAGCTCGCAGGGCACAGGAGGAAAAAATCAGACTGCAAATGTATCTGGAGCGAGCCATCCACCATGCACGGTCACTTCTGGCGCTCCCAGGACGTCGGCACACTGCTCCACAGTGTGGGCTTTTTTTAACGTGTCAGCTGCTGACAATAGTGTTGCCATCTGCAGCCTGTGCTGTCATGCATAAGTCGCAGTAAGACCAACACTCACCTAGGGACGACCACCTTAAGAGCACCTGGCCTCCCATCACCGAGCCCAGTGGGAGCAACGCCGTCAGAACCCACAAAGCCACACTCCCGGCGCTCCACGTCCTGCCTCTTCTCCTTCTCCTCCCCCCATTTGTCCTCCACTCCAGCTTCCACCGTGCCGTCTTCGCGTTCATCTCGCAGAAGGCAGGCTTCCGTGGCCCAAATGTTCGAGTGTAAAAAGTCGATGACGCTCGATAACGCTCTTGCCCAACAGCTGACCGCCGGCTTGTCGGAACTGCTGGCCCGCCAACTACTGCCATATAAATTGATGAACTCTGAGGCGTTTAGAAAATTTGTGGCCATTGGCACACCGCAATGGAAGGTCCCAGGAAGGAAATATTTCTCCCAGAAGGGCATCCCAGAGCTATATGGACACGTTCAGCAGCAAGTGAATATATCTCTGGCACACAGTGTCAGTGCCAAGATACATCTGACCACAGACACGTGGTCTAGCAAACACAGGCAGGGAAGGTACATAACTTTTACTAAAACAATACAATACTTCCAGTCCGTAAATAGATGGAATGTGCAGTGAGTCTCCAAAGTGATGTGGGTTCAGTTCACATGAAGCATAAATGGACAAATGAGACCGCGCGTTTTCCCTCCTCTTAAAAATCCAGGTGTATCCCTCTCACCACGTCAAGAGAAGACCGGGGTCCACAGACGTCCTTTCTTTTAACACGTCCTGTGAAACACCAAAGTGCGCTAATGGTGAAATACCGCTACTCTGATCTTATTATAATGCACTATTATACTCACAAGCGGGGGGCCTTCATGCTCCAGTTTGAAGAGGGACCCCCGTATAAATAGCATAAAGGGCAAGGACCAGTACTGGCTGGCAACGTACTTAGACCCCCAGTACAAACACAAAATGGCAGACATGTTACCAGCATCACAGAGGGCTGTCAGAATGCAGCATTTCCAGGCCTTGCTGCGAGAGATGCTGCATTCTTCTGTTGCGGGCACTGGCAGAGGAATTTCCACCCACAGCGAAACAGGTGCGGGTACCAATCCTACCGCACCTGCAAGAAGAGAGCGGTTTGAAGATGTGTTGTCACTTCGTATATGAGATCATTCTTGCAGGCAACCCATCGACAGCCGTCCTTTGGATCCAGCCTCAGGGAACGCCTAGACCGACAGGTGTCCGACTAAATCGGGTTAACGGCCGATGTGGACGCTCTGAGCAGCGAGGAACCCCTGGACTACTGGGTGTGCAGGCTTGACCTGTGGCCAGAGCTGGCCCAATTTGCCATGGAACTCTTGGCTTTCCCCTCGTCGAGTGCCCTGTCCGAAAGGACATTCAGCGCAGAAAGGGGGATCGTGACCGATAAGCGCACTTTCCTAGCTCACGACTAGCTCAGTGTGGACTATCTCACATTTCTAAAAATGAATGAGGCATGGATCTCTGAGGAATTCAACACCTGTGACTACCATGTGTAATTGAATTTCCTCATGCCAGCCCACACATATCCGCCACCACTCAGAACAAAGAATGGTCCTTGTCTTATGTATATACAGCGGCATAAAAAAACCTTTTCTGTCAGGTGAATGCCTAATTTTTGGTGCCTGTACTGGCCTACAGTAAAATTTGTATCCAGTGACCGCCTAATGTACCTCCAGCCACATCATCACAAGTTATTTTCTGTCAGGTCAATGTCTAATGTTTGGGGCCCGTACTCCCGTGGCCTAAAATAAAAAATTTTAGGCTCCAGCAGGGCACATTTTTGAGAGTTTCCCTTTAAGACGCATAAAAATGGCCCCTGATTAAAATACATATTTTTTGTGGGAATTTTTGCCATTGATCCCCCTCTGGTATATCACTGTCCATGTTGTGGGACTATTTGTGCACTTGAAGTAAGTATTTGGTGGCTGCAAATATGACTTGAAGGTTTTTCAGGTTCGTCTGCCATGAAAGTCAATGGAGCCCGCCGTGAACGCGCGTTCTCGAAACGTCCCGGCCAATGTTCGTCCATCACTACCCAGGTTATACCAGCATGGTTCATATCACTACATACAAGAAGATGTATAACTTATACCAGCTGTACATATATAATTATATACAGGAGATGCCCAGGTTATACCAGCATGCTCCATATCACTATTTACAAGAAGATGTATAACTTATACCAGCTGTACATATATAATTATATACAGGAGATACCCAGGTTATACCAGCATGGTCCATATCACTGTATACAAGAAGATGTATAACTTATACCAGCTGTACATATATAATTATATACAGGAGATACCCAGGTTATACCAGCATTCTCCATATCACTGTATACAAGAAGATGTATAACTTATACCAGCTGTACATATATAATTATATGCAGGAGATACCCAGGTTATACCAGCATGCTCCATATCACTATATACAAGAAGATGTATAACTTATACCAGCTGTACATATATAATTATATACAGGAGATCCCCAGGTTATACCAGCATGCTCCATATCACTGTATACAAGAAGATGTATAACTTATACCAGCTGTACATATATAATTATATACAGGAGATACCCAGGTTATACCAGCATGCTCCATATCACTATATACAAGAGGATGTATAACTTATACCAGCTGTACATATATAATTATATACAGGAGATACCCAGGTTATACCAGCATGCTCCATATCACTGTATACAAGAAGATGTATAACTTATACCAGCTGTACATATATAATTATATACAGGAGATACCCAGGTTATACCAGCATGCTCCATATCACTATATACAAGAGGATGTATAACTTATACCAGCTGTACATATATAATTATATACAGGAGATACCCAGGTTATACCAGCATGCTCCATATCACTATATACAAGAGGATGTATAACTTATACCAGCTGTACATATATAATTATATACAGGAGATACCCAGGTTATACCAGCATGCTCCATATCACTATATACAAGAAGATGTATAACTTATACCCGCTGTACATATATAATTATATACAGGAGATACCCAGGTTATACCAGCATGCTCCATATCACTATATACACTGCGTGCAGAATTATTAGGCAAATGAGTATTTTGACCACATCATCCTCTTTATGCATGTTGTCTTACTCCAAGCTGTATAGGCTCGAAAGCCTACTACCAATTAAGCATATTAGGTGATGTGCATCTCTGTAATGAGAAGGGGTGTGGTCTAATGACATCAACACCCTATATTAGGTGTGCATAATTATTAGGCAACTTCCTTTCCTTTGGCAAAATGGGTCAAAAGAAGGACTTGATAGGCTCAGAAAAGTCAAAAATAGTGAGATATCTTGCAGAGGGATGCAGCACTCTTAAAATTGCAAAGCTTCTGAAGCGTGATCATCGAACAATCAAGCGTTTCATTCAAAATAGTCAACAGGGTCGCAAGAAGCGTGTGGAAAAACCAAGGCGCAAAATAACTGCCCATGAACTGAGAAAAGTCAAGCGTGCAGCTGCCAAGATGCCACTTGCCACCAGTTTGGCCATATTTCAGAGCTGCAACATCACTGGAGTGCCCAAAAGCACAAGGTGTGCAATACTCAGAGACATGGCCAAGGTAAGAAAGGCTGAAAGACGACCACCACTGAACAAGACACACAAGCTGAAACGTCAAGACTGGGCCAAGAAATATCTCAAGACTTATTTTTCTAAGGTTTTATGGACTGATGAAATGAGAGTGAGTCTTGATGGCCCAGATGGATGGGCCCGTGGCTGGATTGGTAAAGGGCAGAGAGCTCCAGTCCGACTCAGACGCCAGCAAGGTGGAGGTGGAGTACTGGTTTGGGCTGGTATCATCAAAGATGAGCTTGTGGGGCCTTTTCGGGTTGAGGATGGAGTCAAGCTCAACTCCCAGTCCTACTGCCAGTTTCTGGAAGACACCTTCTTCAAGCAGTGGTACAGGAAGAAGTCTGCATCCTTCAAGAAAAACATGATTTTCATGCAGGACAATGCTCCATCACACGCGTCCAAGTACTCCACAGCGTGGCTGGCAAGAAAGGGTATAAAAGAAGAAAATCTAATGACATGGCCTCCTTGTTCACCTGATCTGAACCCCATTGAGAACCTGTGGTCCATCATCAAATGTGAGATTTACAAGGAGGGAAAACAGTACACCTCTCTGAACAGTGTCTGGGAGGCTGTGGTTGCTGCTGCACGCAATGTTGATGGTGAACAGATCAAAACACTGACAGAATCCATGGATGGCAGGCTTTTGAGTGTCCTTGCAAAGAAAGGTGGCTATATTGGTCACTGATTTGTTTTTGTTTTGTTTTTGAATGTCAGAAATGTATATTTGTGAATGTTGAGATGTTATATTGGTTTCACTGGTAAAAATTATTAATTAAAATGGGTATATATTTGTTTTTTGTTAAGTTGCCTAATAATTATGCACAGTAATAGTCACCTGCGCACACAGATATCCCCCTAAAATAGCTAAAACTAAAAACAAACTAAAAACTACTTCCAAAAATATTCAACTTTGATATTAATGAGTTTTTTGGGTTCATTGAGAACATGGTTGTTGTTCAATAATAAAATTAATCCTCAAAAATACAACTTGCCTAATAATTCTGCACTCCCTGTACAAGAAGATGTATAACTTATACCAGCTGTACATATATAATTATATACATGAGATACCCAGGTTATACCAGCATGCTCCATATCACTATATACAAGAAGATGTATAACTTATACCATCTGTACATATATAATTATATACAGGATATACCCAGGTTATACCAGCATGCTCCATATCCCTATATACAAGAAGATGTATGAGTTATACCAGCTGTACATATATAATTATATACAGGAGATACCCAGGTTATACCAGCATGCTCCATATCACTATATAACGTATATATCTGCTGTACATATATAATTATATATAGGAGACGCCCAGGTTATACCAGCATGCTCCATATCACTGTATACAAGAAGATGTATAACTTATACCAGCTGTACATATATAATTATATACAGGAGATACCCAGGTTATACCAGCATGGTCCATATCACTATATACAAGAAGATGTATAACTTATACCAGCTGTACATATATAATTATATACAGGAGATGCCCAGGTTATACCAGCATGGTCCATATCACTATATACAAGATGTATAACTTATACCAGCTGTACATATATAATTATATACAGGAGATACCCAGGTTATACCAGCATGCTCCATATCACTATATACAAGAAGATGTATAACATACCAGCTGTACATATATAATTATATACAGGAGATACCCAGGTTATTCCAGCATGGTCCATATCACTATATACAAGAAGATGTATAACTTATACCAGCTGTACATATATAATTATATAAAGGAGATGCCCAGGTTATACCAGCATGCTCCATATCACTATATACAAGAAGATGTATAACTTATACCAGCTGTACATATATAATTATATACAGGAGATGCCCAGGTTATACTAGCATGCTCCATATCACTATATACAAGAAGATGTATAACTTATACCAGCTGTACATATATAATTATATACAGGAGATACCCAGGTTATACCAGCATGCTCCATATCACTATTTACAAGAAGATGTATAACTTATACCAGCTGTACATATATAATTATATACAGGAGATGCCCAGGTTATACCATCATGCTCCATATCACTATATACAAGAAGATGTAGAACGTATACCAGCTGTACATATATAATTATATACAGGAGATACCCAGGTTATACCAGCATGGTCCATATCACTATATACAAGAAGATGTATAACTTACACCAGCTGTACATATATAATTATATACAGGAGATGCCCAGGTTATACCAGCATGCTCCATATCACTGTATACAAGAAGATGTATAACTTATACCAGCTGTACATATATAATTATATACATGAGATACCCAGGTTATACCAGCATGCTCCATATCACTATATACAAGAAGATGTATAACTTATACCATCTGTACATATATAATTATATACAGGATATACCCAGGTTATACCAGCATGCTCCATATCCCTATATACAAGAAGATGTATGAGTTATACCAGCTGTACATATATAATTATATACAGGAGATACCCAGGTTATACCAGCATGCTCCATATCACTATATAACGTATATATCTGCTGTACATATATAATTATATATAGGAGACGCCCAGGTTATACCAGCATGCTCCATATCACTGTATACAAGAAGATGTATAACTTATACCAGCTGTACATATATAATTATATACAGGAGATACCCAGGTTATACCAGCATGCTCCATATCACTATTTACAAGAAGATGTATAACTTATACCAGCTGTACATATATAATTATATACAGGAGATGCCCAGGTTATACCATCATGCTCCATATCACTATATACAAGAAGATGTATAACTTACACCAGCTGTACATATATAATTATATACAGGAGATACCCAGGTTATACCAGCATGCTCCATATCACTATATACAAGAAGATGTATAACTTATATCAGCTGTACATATATACTTATATACAGGAGATGCCCAGGTTATACCAGCATGGTCCATATCACTATATACAAGAAGATGTATAACTTATACCAGCTGTACATATATAATTATATACAGGAGATACCCAGGTTATACCAGCATGCTCCATATCACTGTATACAAGAAGATGTATAACTTATATCAGCTGTACATATCTAATTATATACAGGAGATACCCAGGTTATACCAGCATGGTCCATATCTCTATATACAAGAAGATGTATGACTTATACCAGCTGTACATATATAATTATATACAGGAGATACCCAGGTTATACCAGCTGTACATATATAATTATACACAGGAGATGCCCAGGTTATACCAGCATGCTCCATATCACTGTATACAAGAAGATGTATAACTTATACCAGCTGTACATATATAATTATACACAGGAGATGCCCAGGTTATACCAGCATGCTCCATATCACTGTATACAAGAAGATGTATAACTTATACCAGCTGTACATATATAATTATATACAGGAGATACCCAGGTTATACCAGCATGGTTCATATCACTACAGGGAGTGCAGAATTATTAGGCAAGTTGTATTTTTGAGGATTAATTTTATTATTGAACAACAACCATGTTCTCAATGAACCCAAAAAACTCATTAATATCAAAGCTGAATATTTTTGGAAGTAGTTTTTAGTTTGTTTTTAGTTTTAGCTATTTTAGGGGGATATCTGTGTGTGCAGGTGACTATTACTGTGCATAATTATTAGGCAACTTAACAAAAAACAAATATATACCCATTTCAATTATTTATTTTTACCAGTGAAACCAATATAACATCTCAACATTCACAAATATACATTTCTGACATTCAAAAACAAAACAAAAACAAATCAGTGACCAATATAGCCACCTTTCTTTGCAAGGACACTCAAAAGCCTGCCATCCATGGATTCTGTCAGTGTTTTGATCTGTTCACCATCAACATTGCGTGCAGCAGCAACCACAGCCTCCCAGACACTGTTCAGAGAGGTGTACTGTTTTCCCTCCTTGTAAATCTCACATTTGATGATGGACCACAGGTTCTCAATGGGGTTCAGATCAGGTGAACAAGGAGGCCATGTCATTAGATTTTCTTCTTTTATACCCTTTCTTGCCAGCCACGCTGTGGAGTACTTGGACGCGTGTGATGGAGCATTGTCCTGCATGAAAATCATGTTTTTCTTGAAGGATGCAGACTTCTTCCTGTACCACTGCTTGAAGAAGGTGTCTTCCAGAAACTGGCAGTAGGACTGGGAGTTGAGCTTGACTCCATCCTCAACCTGAAAAGGCCCCACAAGCTTATCTTTGATGATACCAGCCCAAACCAGTACTCCACCTCCACCTTGCTGGCGTCTGAGTCGGACTGGAGCTCTCTGCCCTTTACCAATCCAGCCACGGGCCCATCCATCTGGCCCATCAAGACTCACTCTCATTTCATCAGTCCATAAAACCTTAGAAAAATCAGTCTTGAGATATTTCTTGGCCCAGTCTTGACGTTTCAGCTTGTGTGTCTTGTTCAGTGGTGGTCGTCTTTCAGCCTTTCTTACCTTGGCCATGTCTCTGAGTATTGCACACCTTGTGCTTTTGGGCACTCCAGTGATGTTGCAGCTCTGAAATATGGCCAAACTGGTGGCAAGTGGCATCTTGGCAGCTGCACGCTTGACTTTTCTCAGTTCATGGGCAGTTATTTTGCGCCTTGGTTTTTCCACACGCTTCTTGCGACCCTGTTGACTATTTTCAATGAAACGCTTGATTGTTCGATGATCACGCTTCAGAAGCTTTGCCATTTTAAGAGTGCTGCATCCCTCTGCAAGATATCTCACTATGACTTAATAGGATGGAAGAATCTCCTCCGGCTACAAAACCTACCCTGCTATCCCCTTTAAATAACCACACCAACACTTACTCGCTTGGTGAAATGACCATGATGGCCTACTTTATTATTTCACAAATAACAAACCACATTGTACACCATATAACATCCATAATAATCATAATAATCATAACAATAACCATAATAAACATCAGGCATATTACACACACCTACTGCACCGTACCAAGGATCCTGGAGGGCAACCCAAACGAGCCGTATCCTCCTTCACCGCCTCACTTCGCACTTCAAGACTTACCCTTGGCCGCACTCACCGACCCAAGGGCACCAACTCCTTGAAGTATCCTAGCATCCCCCCCTGTAGGCCTTGTAGCCCAAACAGGGGCCCCATCCTCGGCATTAACAAACCATCTGAGATGCAGGCTCCAACATGTCCTGCACCTCTTAACCATTGAATTGCTCCCCAGGATCCAATTTCCAGCAGCCCTACTACAACCACCAATCTCCAAACCATAACAAAAGGGTGGGAGGGTGGGAAATTCACGCTGGTTAAGGCTGAACTGACCCTAAGCTCCACCTCCCAATCTTATATCCTCCCGCCGAAAACCCTGCTCCTCCCCACCTCACTCTACCAACCCCTTCACATACCACCATAACTTAACCCTTTCCTAGCCTGCGGTCTTCCCCCTAAGTCAGATAGCACTGCGCTATGCTGCGCCCCGCTCCGTTGCTTCTATGACTTAATAGGATGGAAGAATCTCCTCCGGCTACAAAACCTACCCTGCTATCCCCTTTAAATAACCACACCAACACTTACTCGCTTGGTGAAATGACCATGATGGCCTACTTTATTATTTCACAAATAACAAACCACATTGTACACCATATAACATCCATAATAATCATAATAATCATAACAATAACCATAATAAACATCAGGCATATTACACACACCTACTGCACCGTACCAAGGATCCTGGAGGGCAACCCAAACGAGCCGTATCCTCCTTCACCGCCTCACTTCGCACTTCAAGACTTACCCTTGGCCGCACTCACCGACCCAAGGGCACCAACTCCTTGAAGTATCCTAGCATCCCCCCCTGTAGGCCTTGTAGCCCAAACAGGGGCCCCATCCTCGGCATTAACAAACCATCTGAGATGCAGGCTCCAACATGTCCTGCACCTCTTAACCATTGAATTGCTCCCCAGGATCCAATTTCCAGCAGCCACCGACAACCACTGGTGACACCTCACCTGTGGGCGTCCCGCCACACCCTAATAGCCATCTCCAAACCTTCCTGGATACCCAACGCCCACATATCGATGCCCACATCATTCAAATGTACGCCATCCTCTCTCAAGAATTGAGGCGACGCCGCCTCCAACTCCCGATGACGCACAACAATACCACCTTGCCTGCGAACAAACCGCCCCACCTCCTTATTCAACTTCGCTCGGGCTTTGTTGATCCGCTCCACCGACCTCGCAAACCGCCAGCAACGTCTGGCCACCACCTCCGACCATACCAGCAACAAGTCCGGAAACTCCGACAATAAGCGCAGCACATCCAACTTGATATCCCGGATAACATCCCGGGAGCGCCGCACACCCAAATCGTTGCCTCCCACATGAAGCACCAATATATCAGGGGGACGATCTAAAATGGCATTAACGTGAATTTCGGGTAAAACCCTACCCCAAAGAAGCCCTCTCAAACCGATCCACCGGACCAGCAATTCCTCCATCGGAAAACCCAACTGTCGTCCATTCCTCCTCACATCTGCTCGTAAGGCCCCCCAATAGACGTATGAGTGCCCGAAGATCCATGCGAGACACGGCGCCGCCCCTAAAATAAATAAAACAATTGAGACAACACTACACCACATGCCACATACCGTTAACCAACAACACCCATCAATAATCACAACAGATGAGGCCGAATATAAGAGTGAAAACAATCCGACTCCCACCGCCCAATACGTTTTATAACCTCTTCCCCAAGCCCCCACCTGGAAGCCTCAGTCGCTGCACCTATCCGAAAAGAATGAGAAGCATACTCATTAACGGGAAGACCAGCTGCACCCAAACATTTTTTAAAAACAGCAATAAATTGAAAACGTGATAACCGTGAACCGTCCCGGTGAACTAACAACGAACCCCTACCATCAGGCCGCACTCCCAAATAATCCTCCACACAACGCACCGGACAAAGCACCGACCCAGCAAAAGGCCTGAGCCACAACACTGCCCCCTTACCTACCTGATCCGTTTTTGACTTGCGAATCACACACCGCAGACCGCCATCCCCCAGCCGAACATCCTCTCTCAACAAACCACCATCGCGCATACGACTGGAGGATACCAATTCCGAAATCCGAAAAGCTCCGAAAAAAGCCAATGAAAAAGCCGCCCTAAACAAAAGCGCTTCGAATACAGACACACAAATCAGCCCTGCCTTCTCCCAAAGGACCTGTAACACCTCAAAAGAAACCGGACGTCTACAATCCTTGCGAATCACTCCCCGCCGATATCCTTTTAGTGCCTGCCGAACCAAAAAACACCGAGAGACATCAGCAACACCCCGCAAGCGCAACCAGAAGGCGACGGCCGCCACCCTCTTAGACGCCACCGAGAACGACAAACCTTTAGCATAACACGAACCTACCCAAAAAACCAATAAGGTCCTAAAGTCATCAACCGAACTACACCCCCCAACCCGGTCTATCAACTCCTCCCACAATGACCACACCGACGAATAAGCCGACCACGTACCTCTACTGAGCGACTGACCAATCAGGCCCGCTGACACCCCAAGGCCACGCTCCAGAGCCACTGGGGACATGCTAACCCCCGAACTTCGGCGAACGGCGCCAAGCTGCGGAAACGATCCCACTGAAAACGAGAAAGGGAATCAGCGAGTGAGTTATCTACACCAGGCATATGCACCGCAACAAAACATGCATTTAACCGCAGCCCCCGCAATACCAAATGCCTGAGTAAATTCAACACTGGCGGAGAATTAGCCGTCTGGCTATTAATCGCCTGCACTACACCCATGTTGTCACAGTAGAAACGAACCCGCCGATTCTTGAGCCACTCCCCCCACAATTCCGTAGCCAAAACAATGGGAAAAAGTTCCAACAAAACCAAATTACTAAGGAAACCAGCCTGCTCCCACTCCACCGGCCACGCACCCGCACTCCATTGGCCCTGGCAAAAAACACCGTACCCACACGAACCCGCGGCATCAGAAAACAACTCCAAATCCACACTACTAATCGCTTCCTCCATCCACATAGACCGCCCATTATACTCCCCCAAAAAATCCTCCCAAACCGCCAAATCCTCCTTTACCGCCACAGGTAAACGCAAATAATGATAAGGGGCGACAACCCCCGCCGTAGCTAACGCTAAACGCCGGCAAAAAACCCTCCCCATCGGCAAAATCCGGCAAGCGAAATTCAATTTTCCTAATACAGACTGGACCCGCCTAAGCTGAACCTTCTTAGCTCTCCGCAAAAAAGCAACCTCCTCTAACAGATCCGACACCTTGCTGTCCGGTAACCGGCATTCCATGGCCATGCTGTCAATTTCTATCCCCAAAAACGTCATCACCGTGGAAGGCCCCTCCGTTTTTTCCCCCGCTAACGGAATGCCAAACCTCGCAGCCACTCGCTCCATCGTATGCAACAACACAGGACACACCCTGGATCCAGCCGGACCTAAGAACAAGAAATCGTCCAAATAATGCAGTACAGAATTCCATCCAGCCTCCTGTTTCACCACCCACTCCAAAAAAGAACTAAACGCCTCAAACAGTGAACAAGAAATTGCACAACCCATGGGCAAACAGCAATCAACATAAAAACAACCCTCCCATTGAAAACCCAGTAAATGCAAACTATCCGGGTGAATGGGCAACAACCTAAAGGCAGCCTCAATATCTGTCTTAGCAAGCAGGGCGCCTCGCCCGAAACGCCTAACCCACCGCACCGCCGAGTCAAACGACGTGTACGACACGGAGCACAACTCATCCGCTATCCCATCATTCACTGACCCCCCTTGTGGATAGGACAAATGATGAATAAGCCTAAACTTATTGGGCTCCTTCTTAGGCACCAAACCCAACGGGGACACCCACAAGTCAGGCAAGGGCCGCTCCTTAAAGGGGCCTACCACCCTGCCAGCCGACACCTCCTTCTCAATCTTCTCCTTTACCACCTCAGGCTGGCGCAACGCTGAAGACAAATTCCTTGCCGACAAACACGGCGCCATTGAACTACACGGGATCACGAAGCCCTCAGTAAACCCCGCCAACAACAACTGCCCAACCTCTTTATTTGGATAATTCTTTAAATAGGGCTCCATCTCTCCCACCCTCACCGGCGTCACCCCTCTTCTGCATAGCCTCGGGTCCCTTACCCCTCCCTCGCTTGAAGCAACGCGACAAACTATGTGATCCACCACAACCGGAACACTCGTGTTTATACCTGCAATCTGACAAGAACCTACAGTGTCCCTCGTTATATTGCCAACAACAGCCTTTTCTACCTCCTCCCTGGGATTCAGAAGCCGAGGCACCCCCGGCCGATCCCCGAAAGGGCTGAGGGCCACTCCTAGGCGCCGCCATCAACCGCATCCAGAGACCTATGTCCTTATGATCCCACCGTATGCTAGGCCTGACCGCCTTCCGCTGCCGGAACTGCTCATCATACCTAAGCCACGCCACACCCCCATAAGTCCGATGAGCCTCCCCTATCGCATCCATATAGCAGAACAATGCTGAGCAATGTTCCGGCGATTTTTCCCCAACCACACTAGCCAAAATCGCAAAGGCCTGAAGCCAATTCTGAAACGTCCGCGGGATCAACCTGTACCTCCTCCTTTCTTCCTCCTCTTTCTTACTCTCATCCTGCTTCCCCCTGTCCAGATTAAATTTTTCCAAAGGAAGCAATGAAAATATTTCGACATATTCATCCCTCCATATCTTCTCCCTGATTTCCTGCTTCAAATGAGCCCCCAACGGCCCCTCAAAGCACACATAAATCTCGCCTTTTGCCGCGTCCGCCAACCGAACGCTATCCCCCAAATCACTTCTAACCCCAGTCCCGGCCACAGCGGCCTGCCCATCACCTGTGACCACGCCATCCCCAACGCCAACCGAACCTTGCACCGTCCCCTGCTCTAAAGTCCCCACTGCCTGCACAGGCGCCCAGACCGACGCCGGAGATGCAGGGGCCCCTGACCCCAACCGTGACAACAAGGACAACATCCCTGACAGAACCTCCCGTGCCAAAACATCAGATCCCCCCACCCCCTGCGGAACTGCACCCCCAACTGGCAACTGACACGTCGTCATCTCACCTGGCCGTCCCCGGATGGATCCTCCGGCAGCCGCCGAATCACTCACAGACGTCCCCACCGGCGAGCTCACTCCACATGGCACAGCTTCTCCTGGACTCGCGTCGTCCCTTCCGCCTGCCGCAACCTCCTCTCCAGACTCCACTTCTCCTTCCTCCAGTCTCCATGCCTCCCCCTCAGGGCACCGACGTGAGGGGAGTGTAACAGTCCGAACCCCAGCCGGGCGGGCCTCATCCTCTGGCCGCAGTTCTAGTCCTTCTCCTGCCTCCAGTGACACAGACTCTGTAGCCATCCGGCCACCAGCCGCCCCACCATGCCGCCGTCCAGGGTGAGTAATCCCAGCATAGTCCCCAGCATCTGTCCGGCTGCCATGGCGCCGACCCGCCACAAGGGGTCGCGCCGCTCCAACATCCAAGCCGGCCGTTGCGCACTCATCCTCCTCACTCTGCCGGCCCAGATCCCTCCGCCGCAGAGCCGAAGACAAGCTCTCCTCCACAGAAGGTAGGCCCAGGCCTCTGGACAGCCCGGCCGCAACTTGACTGCCCACCACAGGTAAGGTTCTCCTGGCTCTCCCCCGGCGCGGAGCATCTCGCGGGGGCGTCGCCGCATGTGAACGTTCTCTCCCCCTCGCTGAAAGAGAGACGGGCCTAGGCGAAGCCTGACCCTCTCCCGCCGGCCTGCCACGCGATACGGAATTCCTCCCGCTGCGCCTGGGGGTCCGAGTGGCAACGGACACCTCAGACCGCAGCGGAGGGTCCCTGGCGGGGCTTCGAATGCGTCGGCGGACCCGAGGGGTGGCATCTGGGCTCAAGCGCTCAGGGGGGACAGATCGCCTGGCCCTGGCAGCGCGAGCTACTGCAACCGGCGGGGCGGGGGGGCAAAGGGCAGCTTGGATAGATTGCTGCATGAAGTCTATCCCGTGTACCTGCACCGCGGCCCGCACCGACGCCAACAGCTCATCCAAGGAGGCCATGTCTCCGAAATTCACGCTGGTTAAGGCTGAACTGACCCTAAGCTCCACCTCCCAATCTTATATCCTCCCGCCGAAAACCCTGCTCCTCCCCACCTCACTCTACCAACCCCTTCACATACCACCATAACTTAACCCTTTCCTAGCCTGCGGTCTTCCCCCTAAGTCAGATAGCACTGCGCTATGCTGCGCCCCGCTCCGTTGCTTCTATTTTTGACTTTTCTGAGCCTGTCAAGTCCTTCTTTTGACCCATTTTGCCAAAGGAAAGGAAGTTGCCTAATAATTATGCACACCTAATATAGGGTGTTGATGTCATTAGACCACACCCCTTCTCATTACAGAGATGCACATCACCTAATATGCTTAATTGGTAGTAGGCTTTCGAGCCTATACAGCTTGGAGTAAGACAACATGCATAAAGAGGATGATGTGGTCAAAATACTCATTTGCCTAATAATTCTGCACGCAGTGTATATACAAGAAGATGTATAACTTATACCCGCTGTACATATATAATTATATACAGGAGATACCCAGGTTATACCAGCATGCTCCATATCACTATATAACGTATATATCTGCTGTACATATATAATTTTGACTCCCGCTCAGCGCTTTCAGCTGAACAAGGTAAATTTGGAGCAGGATGGAGGGTGGAAGTTGCCCCCTAGTTATTTTATTATGATCGCCCCCTCGGGACCTGATTCCAGGCCTTTCCTTTTTAAATGCCGTTAATGAGCGGCAGAGCGGGGGGAGTCGGCCCTTTCTCCTGTGCAGGGTCTTATGTCCAGTGATTTTGCGGTCGGGGGTAATGCACTCCACTTACAGAGACCGAATAGGATTAATGTGCTCCACATACAGTCGAGTATCGATCCTCAGGCTGAAGAAGTAGGAAAGAATTGCGGTGGGCTGAGACGGAGGACCATGGTCGTCTAGCTAACATGGCCGCCATTTCTACTCCTCACAACGTCGCCATAAAGCAGCCGCGCCTCACCGTAGACGCTGAGATTTTTTGTAGAATGAAAAGCTTTTCAGCTTCATGATATACTTTGGGTTTCAAATTCTCACCATTTTTAAGATCTCTGCTTGCTGTCAATGCATGGGAATATTTGGCCTAATACAGGTGAAGGTTTGTTACAGTTTTATCCGCTATGCATAATTCTTTGCGAGGATGCCAGTCCAATACATTTTATCTGCACTGATACATTGTAACAAACTACCAGGACAGGAAAGAGATATGCTGAGCTCACGGAGGATTGCCTAGACTGGATACAATGGTAACAAACCCTCAGCTGTGTGTGGGTTCCAGTCTCTAGATGTACAGTAAGAAGGATGTGTCCATTCACTGACAGATGTTATGGGGGCACTCGAATATCAATAAGATCATGTTAGGACAACTTGCGATTAGAGATGAGCGAATCGAATCCAACAAAGTGGAATTCGATCCGAATTTCCGGATAAATTCGATTTGCCGCGAAGTCGAATTTCCTTGTGTTTTGTGGTAGCGAGTCCAGAAAGGTTTTTCTTTATCACGCCGCTTGTTCAAAAACGTCCTGATAGTTTCATTAAACTGTTCTTCAGATACAACTTCAGTCAGAGTTAGATTTTTTTTTCTATATCTGAACCCATGGCCAGGAGTGGGCCCCCCACAGAAATATGCCTGGCTGTGGTCCCCCTGCCAGAATAGCATATACCTAGAATCAGGGGCGTCGCTAGGGCCTTTTATCAGCGAACTGTGAGAGCTATGGGATAAAATAAAGGACCTTTGATGACATCATCACCATGTGACCAGTAACAGCAATATTACTGGTCACATGTCTATGAGGTAATCAAAGGTCCTTCGACTGCTTTTTTTTTTTACCAGGACTCCTTACTTGTTTATTTCAATCTTTTCACTAAAACAGTTAAGGGATTTGAACCAAATCACGTTCTTTAGGGAAATCACCCCACAGAGATGTTATTTTAAACATCTTCCGTGAATTGATCATCTCCCTTAGGGATTTGATCAAATCTCTATTCATTTTCATCATTTCCCTAAGGGATTTGATCAAATCTCCATTTTCATAATTTCAGACCATGGGACTGCTATAGGGCCCAGGGCAAGAGGGGGCCCAGTCTTAGGGTAGTTTCACACTAGCGGCAGGGGATTCCGGCAGGCTGTTCCGGCGGGTGAACAGCCTGTCGGATCCCTCCTGCCGCTAGTTCACGCGTGACCCCGGTCTGTCGCTCAGTCCCCATTGCCTAATGGGGACGTGGGCGGAGTTGTGGCGGCAGCACACGGCAACAGGCAGCCGAACTAAAAGTACTGCATGTCGTACTTTTAGTCCGGCTGCCTCTCGCCGTGCTGCTGCTGGAACTCTGTCCCCGCCCCCATTATAGTCAATGGGGACGGAGCGGCAGTCCGGGGGCACACGTAAAACTAGCGGCAGGAAGGATCTGACAGGCTGTTCACCCGCCGGAACAGCCTGCCGGACTCCCCTGCCGCTAGTGTGAAACTACCCTAAGACTGGGCCCCCTTTTGGGCTGGGCCCCATAGCAGTCGCATGGTCTGCCGGAACAGCCTGCCGGACTCCCCTGCTCCCCTGCCGCTAGTGTGAAACTACCCTAAGACTGGGCCCCCTCTTGGCCTGGGCCCCATAGCAGTCGCATGGTCTGCCGAAACAGCCTGCCGGACTCCCCTGCAGCTAGTGTGAAACTACCCTAAGACTGGGCCCCCTCTTGCCCTGGGCCCCATAGCAGTCGCATGGTCTGCCGGAACAGCCTGCCGGACTCCCCTGCCGCTAGTGTGAAACTACCCTAAGACTGAGCCCCCTCTTGCCCTGGGCCCCATAGCAGTCGCATGGTCTGCCGGAACAGCCTGCCGGACTCCCCTGCCGCTAGTGTGAAACTACCCTAAGACTGGGCCCCCTCTTGCCCTGGGCCCCATAGCAGTCGCATGGTCTGCCGGAACAGCCTGCCGGACTCCCCTGCCGCTAGTGTGAAACTAGACTTACAGTAGTTGGGATCATCTCCTCTTCTACTGGAGGTGAAAACTTGGTCAGGACTCTACCCTCTAAAAGGAACAACTTTTAGAAAATGAGCCAGTGGAAAAATGGCCCGAGGGTCATCGAAAGGGGTTTAGGCAGAAACCCTTCTGTCCTGTGGGGGGCCTGGTTTGATCCTTGCTATGGGGCCCTTACTTCTCTATGTACGCCACTGGCCTGATTTATAGCGATTCGTAACAAATCAAATTTCTTGTTGAACTTCGGCGAAGCTGCTGAATCGAATTTTTCAAAATTTCTCTCATCTCAATGTAATCATCAAAAGACCCAAGTGCAAGAAGTGTGTAACCAGTACTAAACCTATCTACTACATTGTAACATGAGCTAAACATGAACAAAGGCCATAAAGCCGTGAACGGTGAAATAATAAAATCCCGCTGTACTTTATTATGTTCTTATGAAACTAAAAGTCACAAAATGCAAGTCTCCTCCTCCAGGAGCATCCGCGAAAATCAGAACGCCAAGGCTGAGAACGAATGACAGAACGGCAAAAGTCCATTCTTAAAGGGTTAAATTATTATTAACAATATTATTATTACTAACATTACTAGCATTACATTATTATTACAACTACATTAATATTATATTCTTATTGGCACTATTATTACATTATTATCCATTACTTCAATCATTATTATCATTTATTTATAGTTATTTTCTCTAAATATTATATTTATTACGATTTTATGATGAGATATCACTTTGCTATTTCCGTCTCTACGTTTAATCATAATATGTGAAAAAGTATTAATACTACAAATAAAACAGTAATAATAATAATAATAATTAATAGTATTAATACTAAAAACATCAGTATTAATAAATATATAATAAAATAGTAATAATACAATATATAATAAAATTTTAATAATACTAATATATAATTAAATAGTAAGAAAAAAAGTATATAAAAATAGTAATAAGATCAATATATAATAGAACAGTAATAATAAATTAAATAAATAGTAATTATAAATATATAATAAATAGTAATAATAATTATGCTAATAATAAATATATCATTAAATAGCAATAAAAAATATATAATAAAATTGTAATAATAATAATATATAATTAAATAGTAAGAAAGTATATAACAGTAATAAGATCAATAAATATATCATAACACAGTAATAAATAAAATAATAAATAATAATATTAGTAATTATAAATATATGATAAATAAATAGTAATAATAATAATGCTGATAATTAATATATAATTAAATAGCAATAAAAAATATATGATAAAACAGTTATAATAAATAATAAAATTGTAATATATAATTAAATATTAAGAAAATATATAATAACAGTAATAAGATCAATAAATATATCATAACACAGTAATAAATAAAATAACAAAATAATAATAGTAGTAATTATAAATATATAATAAATAAATAGTAATAATGCTAATAATAAATATATAATAATAGTAATAACAAGATCAATAAATATATAAGGGCACAGTAATAATAAAATAATAATAAACACATAAAATACTAGTAATAATAGTAGCAATCAGAAATATATAATGGATAAAATAGTAATAGTCATTCTAATAATTTACATATTTACGTGCCTATTATGGCGGAGATTTATCAAAACTGATGCAAATGAAGACTAGCTCAGTCGCCCATAGCAACCAACCAGATTCCACCTGTCATTTTTCACAGGTCCCTTATAAAATGAAAGGATGAATGTGATTGGTTGCCAGTGTCTTATACTTTTCCACGTACACGTATTATCTACGGAAGGTAATAACTGGTCTGTAATAAGCTGCGATGTATTCTGTGAGATTTCCCTGTAAATCGTCATGTACATCTGTGCGGGGGAGGGGGTTATTATTGCTGACCTCGCTCTTGGATGGTTACGTGCAGGTGTCACAGGGGTTAATAGCGTTTCCACATTAATGCCGCCTGCGCTGATATATTGCGTTTTTTTTTTTTTTAAATGGAAACTGTTTTTGGCTGAGCGAGGCCAAGGAGGGATCCCCGTAATGGAAGGCGAATTTCAGAATTTCCATTTTTTGGTCTTCTCGCTGGAGGAAAGCACTCACCGGGGATGTAAAGGACTTAATTATTTATGGCCGGGAGGATTTATTACACAGCGAACCGCTCATCATCGCCGGATTTACCACAGCTGCAGCTTTGTTTCAGTGTCAACAATTCCCATCTGCCTCAGGCCTCCTGCACACGACCGTATGGCTTTTTCAGTGTTTTGCAGATCCGTTGTTCCGTTTTTTGTTTCCGTTGTGTTTCCGTTTCCGTTCCGTTTTTCCGTATGGCATATACAGTAATTACATAGATAAAATTGGGCTGGGCATAACATTTTCAATAGATGGTTCCGCAAAAAACGGAACGGAAACATACGGATGCATTTCCGTATGTGTTCCGTTTTTTTTTGCGGACCCATTGACTTGAATGGAGCCACGGAACGTGATTTGCGGGCAATAATAGGACATGTTCTATCTTTAAACGGAAATACGGAAATGGAATGCATACGGAGAACATTCCGTTTTTTTTGCGGAACCATTGAAATGAATGGATCCGTATACGGACCGTATATGGAACGCAAAAAACGGCCAGTAAACGGGGAAAAAAAACGGTCGTGTGCAGGAGGCCTCATACTGTAGGGTCCAACCGTACAGTATGGACTATTCGTGGTCACAGGATGGTTTCTACATTGTAGCAACGTTACCCTAGACAGCTGCCCACGGTCATGTGATAGGTCACATGACCACAGCAACATGGACGCCACAGCCCATCAGCATGCGTGGGCAGCGGTTCGTACACAATTCGCCATTTTCTTACAGGTTTCATGCCTGAAATAAGGGTTATAATAACGGCCAATTTTCAGTTTTTTTGCATTTTCATTTTTCACTCCCCGCCTTCCTAGAGCCGTAACTTTTTTATTTTTCCTTTCACACAGGGCTTATTTTCTGCAGGGCAAGTTGTTATTTATTTTTTGTTTCTATTACGGGATAAATATTGTTATTTTTTATAGCATGGGAGTTTTTGCAAGCGGTGATGCCCATGATGCGTATTTTTTTATTGCTTATGTATTTTGATTTTGGGGAAAAGGGGGTGATTTGAACTTTTATATTTTTAAAAACATTTTTACTTTATTTTTTATTATTATTTCACCGTGGATGACTATAACTTGCAATCCTCAGATTGACCGTTGTGTTTTGTGATGGGAATAAAGCCATCATAGAACACACCATTTACTATATAACAATACAGTGCTGCCACCTGCTGGTCTGTATTGATATATGGGTTGTAGGGATTCGCTCTGGTAGGCAGGGTAAGCGGACGCAGTACAGAGGCAAAACCACGGTAATAAAGCAAAAGTTCAGTGTTTATTCACACAAAAAAAGCTACAAAGCAAAAATAACACTGTGCAGAGTCCTGGTGTTAATTCACACCACATAAAGTCCGAAGCACAAACGTGTCTCCTGGTGGACTGTTTTGTCCAGGGCAATCCACAGCCGTCCACCGCAGGCTTCAGGCTGGGTTCACACTTGAGCATATTTGATATGCGCGTTTGTGTTGTGCATTTTTGTCCATAGTCAACGCACGTGTTACGCGCGTTTGTGTGATTAACAGCAGTGTCCTATGGCTGCAAACGCGCGACAAAACGCCCCAAAGAAGCTCAAGAACTTGTTTGAGCGTAGGGCGTTCAAACGCGCTGTAAAACGCTCAAGTGAGAACCAGGGCCATAGGGAAGCATTGGTTTTCATGTGTTGAGCGTTTTACAGCGCGTTTGAACGCGCTGTAAAACGCTCAAGTGTGAACCCAGCCTTAGGGCGCCTGATTTTCAGCACGCTACCAACTGGTTGGAACCCAAAAACCACAGTGCTTCACAGATCCACTATGAAAATGCAGGGTAATCCACACCCAGCTGAGCTGCTGGCTGGGTTTTTATTCCCAACCCAAAACCTGGCCCGGACGTGGGGAACAGCCACCCACCCTTCTCTTTGGCTGCTCCCAATAAGAACCGGCCCGGATTGACTTTACAGCCACACTAAGTAAAACAGTGTCAGCGAGCACTAGCTGCCGCTGACACACAAAATTACCAGTTCTTATCTCACTGAGGCCGGGAACCTCGGTGACACGTACCTTCCGTCAATGACGAACCCCTGCGCCTTCCTACATACCTCGACCCTTTTTTTTAACCCTGAGGGGGTAAACACACGCCAGACAGTGTACACAGGACAGGGCATCCGTGTTTCCCTGTAACCGGCCTGCCCTGTGTTCTACTGTTTTGCAGAGACAAGAACCACCTGGTGACCCGAGCATTCCTGTCATTGGCCTGGCTCATCCACATCCAGAGGGGAGTGATCGGTCACCAGACGGAACTTCCTCCCCAATAGATAATAGCGGAGAGACTCGAGTGCCCACTTGATGGCCAGGCACTCTCTCCACTATACTGTACCGGGTCTCTGCTGGGGTGAGCTTACGGCTGAGTAAGACAACGGGATGCTCCTCCCCGTTGACTTCCTGAGAGTACCGCACCAAGTCCTACTTCGGAGGCATCGGTCTGTACCACAAATTCCCTCTTGAATTTCGGGCGTCACCAAAACCGGGGACCCACATAGGGCCGACTTCAAAGCGGAGAAAGCCTCTTCCGCCTGGTCATTCCAGTGGACTAACACGGACTTCCGTCCCTTTAAGAGCCCTGTCAACTGAGCCGCTAAAGTGGCAAAATGGGGGACAAACCTCATGTAATAGCCCACCATCCCCAGGAACGACTTTACTTGTCTAGAGGTGACAGGTCGGGGCCAATTCCGTATCGCCTCTATTTTGCTCACTTGGGGTTTAATGACTCCGTGCCCAATGACATACCCCAGGTATTGAGTCTCCTCTAACCCTATCGAACATTTCTTTGGGTTAGCTGTTAGTCCCGCCTTTCGAAGGGAGTCCACTACAGCCTGCACTTTACCTGGCTTGGCCTAACTTTTCAATTAGTTCATCTACCCGAGGCATGGGATATGCATCGAATTTAGATATTTCATTCAACTTCCTAAAATCGTTAGAAAATCGTAACTTTCCATCTGGCTTAGGAATCAAGACTATAGGACTGGCCCACTCACTTCTAGATTCCTCAATGACATCTAGCCACAGCATGAGCTGCACTTCCTCTGAGATGGCTTTTCGCGGAGCCTCGGGTACTTGGTATGGCTTTAACCGGACTTTTGCCTGAGGCTCAGTGACAATGTCATGTTTGATTGCGGAAGTGCGTCCAGGGAGGTCCGAGAACACATCCGTGTTCCGATTAACAAACTCCCTGGTCTCCTGAGTCTGTTTAGAGGAGAGGCTGTCAATTTTTATTGTGGCAACCGCTTCCCTTGCATCAGACATAGGAGCCGGAACCTCTTCCCCTAGAAAACCCGGCCGCGGGCTGTCTTCCGTACACGTCTCCGTATCTTTCCAGGGTTTTAGTAAATTAACATGGTAAATCTGCTCCGGCTTTCGCCTCCCCGGCTGGTGTACCTTGTAATTTACCTCTCCAATTTTTTCCCGTACCTCGTAGGGCCCCTGTCCTTGGTCGGCACCAGAACCAAAACCCGATCGCCTGGGTTAAAGATCCGGACCCGAGCCTGCCAATTATATATCCGACTCTGGGCTCGCTGAGCGGCCTCCATATGCTCCCGGACAAGAGGCAAAACGCAGTTGTATCTTGGTAACATATTCAAGGACGCTTTTATGCGGAGTGGGTTGTTGTTCCCACGCCTCTTTGGCTACGTCCAACAAACCACGAGGATGTCTGCCATATAGCAATTCGAAGGGCGAGAACCCAGTAGAGGCCTGGGGCACCTCTTGCACTGTGAACATGAGATAGGGCAGAAGAAGGTCCCAATCCTTCCCATCTTTGGACACCACCCTTTTTAACATGGTTTTTAGAGTTTTATTAAACCTTTCCACCAGTCGGTCCATTTGTGGATGGTACATGGACGTCTGTAACTGTTTAATATGCAGCAACTTACAGAGTTCCCTCATGATCTTGGACATAAAAGGGGTCCCCTGGTCAGTCAGGACCTCTTTTGGAAGCCCCACTCGGGAGAACATCTCCATTAGCTCCTTAGCTATAAGTCTCGCCGATGTATGTCGCAATGGCACTGCGTCCGGGTACCGAGTGGCGTTAAGTACAACCAAGATGTGTTGGTGTCCCCTAGCGGACTTCGGTACTGGGCCTACTAGGTCAATAGCGATTCGCTCAAACGGTACCTCGATGATCGGGAGAAGTACCAAGGGACTGCAAAAAAGGTACTGGGTGCTAGTTGCCTGGCAGGTCGGGCAAGACTTACAGAACTCGTCCACCTCCTTAAACACACTGGGCCAGTAAAACCGTTGTAGTATCCGGTCCTGTGTTTTCTGCATTCCCAGAAGACCCCCGAGAACATGCTGGTGGGCTAACTCTAACACGAGTTTGCGATAAGCCTGGGGCACCACTAACTGTTCAATGGATTCACCTCGCAGCTGATTTACCCGATACAACATATCCTGATGAACCACAAACGGGGGAACACCAACTCTGCCCCTGGTTGTTGTGGTTCACCATCTATTATTAGTACATTTTCCCAGGCTCGGGATAAGGTTGGATCCCGGTGTTGTGCAGTACCAAAATTATCCCCGGAGACATTGAGGTCTGCCAGCTCAGGCCCCGGCGGCAAGTCCTCCATGTCTCCCACCATTACACTTAGCGGGGTTGTTTCCCCCTCTTCCACCAAAGTGGCAGTCACCCCTACCGCTGGCCCTTCGGACTCAGGTTCCCAGGGTTCTGGTCTCCCCCCTGAGCCGGGCCACTCTGCTAGGGTTACACCTGTCTCATGGGTATCAGTTACTCTCGGAACAGGCCACAGTGCCGGGAAGCTCGCGAAGTCTCTCCCTATTATAAGTTCATAGTGTAGGTTGGTTGCGACAGCCACCTCGTGGGTCCACCTGCCGGAAACCGTGAACAGAGACACTATAGCAGTAGGGTAGTCTTTTAAGTCCCCTTGTATACACATGACTCCGACCTTACGCCAGTGTACTCAGCGGAGTGTACCAGAAAAGCCCTTACCAGGGTCACCAGACTCCCTGAATCCAACAGAGCCTCCGCTGGAGTGTCTCCCACCTCAACCTGGCACAGGTGGTTCAGAGACTCCGGAGCACCCACTGCACACAGTTTTGTGGCATACAATGACTGACAGAAGCCATAGTTCGTGTCCATGGGTTCCCCCTGATGTGGACAGTCAGCTCGAACATGGCCAGGCTCCCGACACCGCCAGCAGATTATTGGAGCGGGGTCCACAGGGGTTATGTCCCGGGCGGGTTTGGGGGGCACCAGTCGCCGGGGCCGGGGTGGAGAGTTACGGGATTTGACTCCCCCCTCCCCCCATCCTGCAAGTTCCGGGTTGCCTCATAGCGCTCCACCAAGTCAACCATCTCAAGTGCATTACCTGGAGAGACCTGGCCAATTCATTGCTGGAGAGGGGGTGGCAGAGCCCTCCAGAACATATCTGCTAACAACCGATCCAGCATAGCAGTGGGGCTCAGCACGTCAGGCTGCAGCCACTTTTGCAAAAGGTTGAGCAGGTTATAATACTGGGGTCTCACTGGCTCAGCCGGGTTTAACCCCCACTGATGCACCCACTGGGCCCAGACCAGCACATTCACCCCAGTCTTGCCAAAATCTCACCCTTGACCTCTGGGTAGTCGGCTGTTTGATTGTCCGGCAAGTCGCAAAACACTCTGATGTCAGGAAAGGAGCAATGACCTCAGCCCACTGGTCCTGGGGCACCCTTTCCCTGGTGGCCACTTTCTCATACATCGCCAGGTAGGTTTCGATGTCATCTGTGGGTGTCATCTTAGGGATCACTGCACAGACTGCTTTCCGGGCATCGTGGACGCTTGGGGTTGCTCCTGCTGACTGCAAAGCCATCACGTGTTGTAGCAGCAACTGGTTGGTCTCTTGCTGCTGCTTGTTAGCCTCTCGCTGGTGCAGGTTGTTCTCTCGCTGTTGCAAATTAGCCTCCATGAGGGCCTTCACAAACAGCCTCCATTTTGTCGTGTGACACAGGTTTGAATTTAGCTGGCTTGATAACGGACATACAACCGTGCCCAAAAACGCAAACCAAAAATATTTCGGCGTTTACGCCAGCCTCACTGCGCTTGCCCGGTCCAAACCACCAACTGTAGGGATTTGCTCTGGTAGGCAGGGTAAGCGGACGCAGTACAGAGGCAAGAACACAGTAATAAAGCAAAAGTTCTGTGTTTATTCACACAAAAAAGCAACAAAGCAAAAATAACACTGTGCAGAGTCCTGGTGTTAATTCACACCACATAAAGTCCACAGCACAAACGTGTCACCTGGTGGACTGTTTTGTCTAGGGCAATCCACAGCCGTCTACCGCAGGCTTTAGGGCGCCTGATTTTCAGCGTGCGGCTCTCCAGCACACTACCAACTGGTTGGAACCCAAAAACCACAGTGCTTCACAGATCCACTATGAAAATGCAGGGTAATCCACACCCAGCTGAGCTGCTGGCTGGGTTTTTATTCCCAACCCAAAACCTGGCCTGGAACGTGGGGAACAGCCACCCACCCTGCTCTTTGGCTGCTCCCACTAAGAACCGGCCCGGATTGACTTTACAGCCACACTAAGTAAAACAGTGTCAGCGAGCACTAGCTGCCGCTGACACATACAATTCCCGGTTCTTATCTCACCGAGGCCAGGAACCTCGATGACCCGTACCTTCCGTCAATGACGGACCCTTGCGCCTTCCTACATGGCCTATAACAGTTTCTCCGATTTCAGCCGGGGAATGCCGCTACAAGTGCAGGAACACGCAGCTCCCATGTCCGCATCACCCAGTCACATTTAACCACAGCATCTGAGGGGTTAAATTCTGCTTTGTTTAAGCTTGTCCAGAGCCAGAGGCCTTTTGCATTCTGGACAATGTCTGCCATGGAGCCTATAAGCGTCTGGTTAATCAGTTTTTTCCACAGAGCTTCTGCTCGCACCTCCTCTCAACACTGGAATGCTGTTCACTTTAGCTGGTGTTTAGGCTTTAATGTGAGTTAATTTCTCCAGGGCTGTGTTCTGTTGCCTCAGCACATGCTACTCTCTGTAGACATCCACCATCTCAACAATGAATGCTCTAGCCCAGGGATGGCCAACCTGAGGCTCTCCAGGGCTGTGTTCTGTTGCCTCAGCACATGCTACTCTCCATATACATCCACCATCTCAACAATGAATGCTCTAGCCACTTCCTATAGGGAGGGTAACAACAGCCCCACCTAGCAACTGGTTGCTAAAGCCTGTTAACTATTCGCTGTTTAGTACACAGAAAATACATAGAGATACACTATTAGGGCTCATGCACACAAACGTATTTTCTTTCCGCTTCCGTTCCTTTGTTTTTTGCGGACCGTATGCGGAACCATTCACTTCAATGGGACTGTAGAAAATACCGAAGTTACTCCGTGTGCATTTCGTTTCCGTTTGTCCGCATGGCCGTTCTGCAAAAAAGTAGGGCATGTCCTATTATTGTCCGCAAATCACGGTCCGAGGCCTCATTCAAGTCAATGGGTCTGCAAAAAATACGGAACGCACACATAACACATCCGTATGTTATCCGTATTTCATCTGTATTTTGCGGATCCATACTGTAGAAATGCTATGCCCAGACCATATTGCTCATGTGTTTGGTGATTAATAAATTACTGTTTCCGTTTTCAATCTGCAAAAAACTGATAAAATACGGAAACCATATAACCATATGGATATGTTTTGTGCAATAACGGAACGGAACAGGACTTAAATCAAAGAAAAAAAAAACCTCAGATAGAGATCAACGGATCTGTGAAAAACGGACCGCAAAACAACAACGGTCGTTTGCCCTAATGGGGAATCTGTGGCTGGGACACTGTTAGGCCTCATGCACATGACCGTTGTTTTATTCCGCGTCCGTTGTTCCGTCTTTCGTGATTTTCTGTGGACCCATTGACTTTCAATGGGTCCGTTGAAAACTCGGCTAATGCACCGTTTGTCATCCATGTCTGTGATCCGTGGTTTCTGTCCATCAAAAAAATATAACCTGTCCTATTTTTTTCACGGAAAACGGTTCGCGGACCCATTCAAGTCAATGGGACCGTGAAAAAATGCGGAGGCACACAAGATTGTCATCCGCGTCCGTTTTTTTCCTATCATTTGCATGGCAAACTTGACTTAGACTTTTTTTTTACTTTCCTTCATGTCTGGTGATCCTCCAAAAATGAAACACGGAAACAAAAACGGATCACGGAACAACGGAACCCCATTTTGCGGAACGGAACACAACAACGGTCGTGTGCATGAGGCCTTAGGGTATGTTCACATGGGCAAAATACTCTGAAGGGTTTTCCATGTCAGAATCAGTGTCAAAAAACATGGTGTGAACATACCCTTAGAGGGTCATCTGGTCAACTACAGGGGTGTTTCCCGCAGGTCAACCACAATTAAGCTGTCTGTAAGGCCTAGTGTGCGCTCTGTGGCCGTATTGCGGACCACATCTGCGGATCCACAATACACGGGCACCGTTTCGTGTGCATTCCGCATCACGGACGCGGACCCATTCACTTCAATGGGTCCGCAAATCCGGAGATGCGGAATGGTGCGGAACGGAAGCACAGAACGGAACCCTACAGGAGCACTACGGAGTTTCGTCCCGGAACAGCCGGATCGTGGACCCATTAAAGTGAATGGGTCCGCGATCAGCTGCGGCTTCCCCGCGGATGGTGTTCGTGCATTGTCCTCATTTTGCGGGCCGCAGCACGACCACGGGGCGCACACGTTCGTGTGCAGGAGGCCTTAGGCTGTGTTCACATATCATGGTCAGAAAATGCCCAAAAACTGTCTCGCCATGGCGATTGACACATTTACCAAGGATTGCCGCTAAAAGCACAACATTCCTCAAAAATGAAAGTGCGGTCCTGTAAAACCATCTGCGCTGTGTGAACACTACCTCAACCTTTGAAGCATTGCTGCAGCGGCCACCTACCTGTGAGGCGGAGTGTGAGTGCACTGCACGGTATGTGCACTCTACAGGGTCCTTGACCACATTATGGAGGAACTTATCCCCCGGCACCATCACAGGTCACGTCTCTATCACTGTAAGCAAGGACACAGGTGGGCGGAGGAGCAGAGCTGGAGTTTTAAGGGGTGTGCCAGAATTTAAAGGGGCAGTCTGGAATTTAAAGGGGCAGGCCAGAATATCTGATAATCTGGCACCCCTCTGGTTATTTAATTTCCTTGTGTCCTTAGACTTGCGTTTCGATCAGTACGACTTCTTGACTGTCCGCCATTAGTACTACCCCCCCCCCCCCACCCCCAGTAAAATTTCTCTTCCCTCCTGTGAATCTCTGTGTTATGGGCTACCGCTCCCCTAGCGGGAACTGTGCGTCCTATAGTCAAGATGGCTGTCGCTCTCATTATGGGGGGCTCAGCACTATGTCTTTAACCCCTCTCTGCCCCGGGACACTTTATTTGGACGTCTATCCCCTAGTATGGGGTACCTCCGGTCAATGGCAAACGTAGGGGAGGTTTACGAAACCGTCTGAAAGAAAAACTGTCATGGTTAACCATAGCAACCAATCACAGTGCGGCTTTCATTTCATATTGTGCTCTTGGAAAATTAAAGCTAAGCTCTGATTGGTTGCTATCGGCAACAAACATAGCCCTTCCTATAGACAGTTTTAGAAATCTGCCCAAAACGTGCTCCTCCATTTTGTTAAACTTGAATTGATACCCAGGTGTTTTATTTACCAGGGGCCAATGGTTTCTCTGGAGGGGGAACTGTACATTGATTCCCATGACCCAATTGCAAAGGCATACTAATCGACATTTTCATTGGTAAAATTCTGGCATTTAAGTCCCTCCTTGTTATACAGGCCTGATAGGTCCTTTTGAAAGTACCCTAGGGCCGTCCTTTACACTGCCTGTTGGGGCATATTTTAGGAAGAAACATATGGTCCTTTGCAAGTACCCTAGGGCTGCCCGTTATACTGCCTGTTAGGGCATATTTTAGGAAAATACATAAGGGTCCTTAAAAGTACCCTAGGACTGCCCGTTATACTGCCTGTTGGGGCATATTTTAGGAAGAAACATATGGTCCTTTGCAAGTACCCTAGGGCTGCCCGTTAGGGCATATTTTAGGAAAAGACATAAGGGTCCTTAAAAGTACCCTAGGGCTGTCCGTTATACTGCCTGTAAGGGCATATTTTAAGAAAAGACATACGGGTCCTTTAAAATAAACTAGGGCTGTCCGTTATACTGCCTGTTAGGGCATATTTTAGGAAAAGACATAAGGGTCCTTAAAAGTACCCTAGGGCTGTCCGTTATACTGCCCGTAAGCGCATATTTTAGGAAAAGACATACGGGTCCTTTAAAATAAACTAGGGCTGTCCGTTATACTGCCTGTTAGGGAATATTTTAGGAAAAGACATAAGGGTCCTTAAAAGTACCCTAGGGCTGTCCGTTTTACTGCCTGTTAGGGCATATTTTAGGAAAAGACATAAGGGTCCTTGAAAGTACCCTAGGGCTGTCCATTATACTGCCTGTTAGGGCACATTTTTAGAAGAGAATGTTTCATCCTTTCAAAGTACCCTAGGGCCACTGACCACACTTCTTATCCACTATACTGCCTGTTAGGGCTAATTTCTAAGAAACATATAGAAATATGGCGGCATCATTTCAAATTAACTTTATTAAATACATATTTGGTATCCCCATAACATCCTTTACAGTACACATGTTTATGGTGATTAGTAACCACCGCAGTTATCTTGAGAAACCTACTAATACGGTTACATAATGATGCCCGCATCCCTCACCACATGGATCTACAGTCCGGGGACCCTCTAGAAATTTGACTGACGTAAGCAATAGGGGTGGAGACTATGGACTTAACAAGACTGCCAGAAATGGAGCTATGAAGCAGGTGCCTGGGTGTAGGTGGGTGACCAAGTGACCGAAAACAGCTCTCCATAACCTCCATAATAGTGACACATCCTCCATCTGTTTACAGGTGGTGAAGTTCAGCTCTGGAATACAAACTTCTGCTCTAAAAATAACATAATTGGAACCCACATGAAAACATGTAGAGTATCTTTAGAGCAGAGTTTCCTCACCTGCTCAATACTAAGGAAATCCTGAAGGCATGAATGGTAGGTGGGTCCCGAAGACCGGAGTGAGAAACCCTGCTTTAGAGACTTTCTCTATCATCAAGGATTGGGGCTTCAATTTTCTTTTGGTTAGGTGGCGCCCAAATTACCCCCAATTATAACTGCCTGCAGGTACAAAGCTAAATAAATATCAAGAGAAGCGTAATATACAAGAGCAAGGCAAAGATAAGTGCCCAAAGAGCTTGTAATCTGGAGTAACATAATAACCACTGCACATACACAGGAAGTTAACATGAGAAGATGATTGACTTAGGCCCGTTGCGCTTAGAGCTTACATTCTAATTATATCATACATGATACATCCAAGCACAATAAGAGAAAGGGTGGAGGGACATGTTGAGTTCTGGATAACTTTGGCACAAGAAACATATCTCCGCTCTTGTTCTTGGGCCCGTTGGCCTTTATACTAGTTCCAGCACAGGCGTAATCCATGTCCAATGTGTCTACAGCCAAAATGATTATTAATAACCCACAGAAGGTTCCATAGAATATCCCAAAAGTCCCATCATTTTCATGATTTAGTAGGAAAATACTGAAGGAACTTATCCAAAGTTACACGTAATACATCTGTTTCCATAAGGTCCACCACATGGTACGTCCAGGGATGAATAAGAAGAACCTATTACATGTTTCCAGGATTTTTTCTGACACCACACTCTTACTTGATACATAATTTATACTCCTATCATCCTGTGTAGTGGTAATGGTTGTAGGCCAGGAAAAGGACGTAATCTTTTTTGGTTTGAGGACCATGTTTATGATTGTGCTACTCTATGGTAGAGATTCCCAACCTTTTAACCACGAGGAACCCCAAAGAAATGCTGGAACCACTTGGTTAGGGCTACATTCAAACCAAGATTTGTTGAAGTTTCTTGCTTGTTACCCCACTAGTCATCTCATGGCAGGCTGAAGTAAGTTTTCTATTCCTACAGCAAAAATTATTTGTTGTTTACCACAACAGTCTTCTCAGGAAACTTCAACCAGGTTCTATGAACCTAAGAAACTTTCTCTAAGGAGATAACTTTAAGAATCTTCAGTCTACTCAAGATATAATGATGTTCTGTTCTAGATGGATCATCTAACTATACACTAAAACGTCCTTTGAATAGCATATGGCATGCTGTGGTCCTTTACCTCATCTATGGTGGTGAATACATGAAAATATTTTTGGTCTCTCGCGCATTGGTCAAGGTGAAGCCCAAAACCTGTAATAAATGACCTCCTGTTCTATGGGAAGGATCTTGGCTGGTTCCTAGACATGGAATACCTGAAACATATCTTTGGTTTTGTTTGATTCCCTCAAAACACTACTTATCCAACCTAAACCTCTAAACCATTCCCTACAGACACTGAGTTGAACCCTTCCTACTACTGGGAGTGCTTTGAACTGTAGAAGGTTGATTGGCCAAGTAATTAAGAGATAAAGATAGCATCCTAAATTTGCAGAATAGTAACGTTAAATACACTGACCACCACTAACAGGAATAATCTACATAAAAAAGTTAATTTGTAAATGCATTGCTTATCCTATACTGATCATGACTTACATTCTGTATGACACCCAAGAGCTGTATTTATAATTCTGCTGATTTTAGGTGGATACAAACTTGCTGACAGACAAATCCCTAACAGCTTTGCTGAGCTCCTGCAACTGATGTAACTCAGGGTCAGTACAGGATAAGTAATGTAATGTATGTACACAGTGACTCCACCAACAGAATAGTGAGTGCAGCTCTGGAATATAATATAGGATATAACTCAGGATCAGTACAGAATAGTACTCCACCAGCAGAATAGTGAGTGCAGCTCTGGAGTATAATACACTATGCAACTCAGGATCAGTACAGTATAAGTAATGTATGTACACAGTGACTGCACCAGCAGAATAGTGAGTGCAGCTCTGAAGTATAATACAGGATGTAACTCAGGATCAGTAAAGGATAAGTAATGTATGTACACAGTGAGTCCACCAGCAGAATAGTGAGTGCAGCTCTGGAGTATAATATAGGATATAACTCAGGATCAGTACAGAATAAGTAATGTATGTACACAGTGACTGCACCAGCAGAATAGTGAGTGCAGCTCTGGAGTATAATACAGGATGTAACTCAGGATCAGTACAGGATAAGTAATGTATGTACACAGTGACTGCACCAGCAGAATAGTGAGTGCAGCTCTGGAGTATAATACAGGATGTAACTCAGGATCAGTACAGGATAAGTAATGTATGTACACAGTGACTCCATCAGCAGAATAGTGAGTGCAGCTCTGGAGTATAATACAGGATATAACTCAGGATCAGTACAGGATAAGTAATGTATGTACACAGTGACTGCACCAGCAGAATAGTGAGTGCAGCTCTGGAGTATAATACAGGATGTAACTCAGAATCAGTACAGGATAAGTAATGTCATGTATGTACATAGTGACTGCACCAGCAGAATAGTGAGTACAGCTCTGGAGTATAATACAGGATATAACTCAGGATCAGTACAGGAAAAGTAAAGTGTTTACATTATGTCTTGACCTTTTATGTAGATGTATTCTATATGTAACTGTTAATTGGTGGTCACATTCTTTAAGTAAGATAATGAAATATATCTGACGTGTTCCTGTGGATCCCCTATGGCCATGAACATGATGATAAGGTCATTGTAGATATGGACTCTCCTGGTCCTCTGTATAATATACATCTGCAATATTCACAGTTGACACTATGGCTAAAAGACATTCCTGCAAATTATATGATTCAGCTTTCGACCAAAACAAATCTACCTACAGCAGTGACATGTAAATCATAGACAGGCAGCACATATATGTGAGGAACCATCTGCATTACAGAGTATAGAATTCTAATAAATTAACATATATGTAATAAAGTCCATTGTCTCAGAGGGTAGGAGGAAACCTTTTCAAGTAAACCTCAATGGACATAGAAGATATAGGACAGAGTCATGTAAAGTCTGCGAAATGTCCAACTGGACTAAACATTTATTCATGAAAGCCACAGCATAGTTGACTTAGCTAAGTATGTCTTCAAAAGTGTCTACAATGTAGAACCAGGCAAAAGGCTGGGGTAGGTGGTACTGCTAAAGTTTAGCTTTGTCTTAGGTAATGGACTCAGGATGTCGTACAGAATTCACTCATTTTATATTTCTTTTCCATTTGCCAGAGATATTGGTTAATATGATGATGTGAAGGTGATTGGTATGGTATGGACATTTGTCTTATATCTTGAGCAGTAGTTGGTGAGAAGACTTTTAAAACTGGTCTCCATTGTGCTGTTATAGTCCTCTCCTTATGGTCCCGTAACTTGTGCAGAACAGACATTCCATAAGCCTCTTCTACTACTAGCTCTCTTGGCATTGAAGATCCAGAAATCCCATTCCCCCACAACATAATTCAGAAGATTCAGTGGAGGCATTGTTGAGATTGAAGACCTTCTATAAATCAGAGGTCTAGGATGAATCATTAGCTAAGCTTCTTCTGCAGTGCATAAGAGAGTGATGGACTTGCAGGAGATGTTAAAGCATTCATGGTTGGTCTTCAGAAGTTGCTGCATATTCTACTGCAAAATGTCTAAG
Source organism: Bufo bufo (assembly GCF_905171765.1). Lineage (NCBI taxonomy): Eukaryota > Metazoa > Chordata > Amphibia > Anura > Bufonidae > Bufo > Bufo bufo. The sequence continues at coordinate 91,940,561 of NC_053399.1, forward strand.
TATACCGGCGGGGCCTTAACTAGAGCTTGAAGCTTGCGGTGGATTTCTTTAATGTTTAGCCTCTGCTGAGGTTCTCTCTGCCAGCAGCCTTGCATGATGGTGTAGACTTCAGTAGGGCAGGTTCTTGGTCTTTCAAGTTCTCGTCCTTGAGTAATGCATTCAATGGCCTAGGGTAGAAAGAAGCTGGATAAGTTGACATGGAATGAATACAGAAAAAACATCTCAAGAAATAGATAGACAGATAGATAGATATAGAGATAGAGAGATGGATAAATAAATAGCTTTCAGCTTCTGCTGGCCAAGTAGAGGTAAATATAACGGCACAAACCTGAACTATTTCTAGACACTGTTTGTCCACCAATGTCACTATTGTTGGCCCACAATCCAGATACACTTCAGTAGAAGACACTTCTACTGAAGTGTATCTGGATTGTGGGCCAACAATAGTGACATTGGTGGACAAGCAGTGTCTAGAAATAGTTCAGCTTTGTGCCGTTATATTTACCTCTACTTGGCCAGCAGAAGCTGAAAGCTGTCTATTTACCTCCTATTTATTTATCCATCTCTCTATCTATCTATCTATTATCTATATAGCTATTTCCTATCTATCTTATATATATATATATCTCTCTAATATCTATCTTAGTATATCATACATATCCACCTGCCACTATCGGTCTAGACAGCGTGTGTCCCTGTAATGAGGTAAGTATCTCGCGGCCTCTGAAAAATCACAAGTACCTGTAAATACAATTACGTGTCAGGAATAAATAATGTTGTGTTTGTAAATGTTCCTCATCTCTCTGCCAAGACGCCTTGGGCTTCACGTAACCTAATCCTTCTTGATGTAGTAAAGAGCCACTTATCTGGGTGTCTCCTGAGTTCATTACCTTCTCCAGTTCCTGAGGAGGTCACTTACAGGACCCACAGGGCATCAGAATTAAATTATCCCTATTGAGCACTGGAAAAAATTAAAATCAGATTCTTCTTTCGTGATATTAATTTATTTATTGAGAAAGCTTTCTTGGCATCACTCGGAGAGACTCGCGTTGGGCAAGAGGAGCCTTTCAGTGCCCAGAGAAACCCCGAAATCGAGGCGCTTTATTATCCCACATGATCACATCTTAAAGGTGTTCTCCGGTCTTATGTATATTAATCATTGCATGATAGAAAGTTCTGAAACTATTTAATATAGTGTCTGTTTCATTTTCATTTTCAAGATCTCTGCTTGTCTTCTGTGAATGGAAACCTGTACAGATGCCAACTGAGGGTTTGCTACAATGTCCCTAGTCTAGAGAATCTTTCAGGAGCACAGATCTCTCTCCAGTTCTGATAATTTGTTACATTGTATCAGTAAAGGCTGGAGTCCAGGCTGTTTTGATTCTCCAGACTGGATACAATTGTGGCATATCTTCAGCTTTGAGAAGCATTAGGTTTGTACAGGTTTTCAGCCTCAACAATGTAAAAGAGGTCTGATTCACTGACTGCAAGCAGAGACCTTGAAAGTGGTGAGAATCTGAAACATAGAGATTTCAAGGACTGTTTCTTTACGAAATCTGCATTCAGCAATGTACCTCTGTATTGGAAAGCTGGTACCATGGTTGTTTCCCGTAGGTGAAGATCTCCCAGAGGACCACGCCGAAGCTCCATATGTCACTATCTGTGGTGAATTTACGATACAAGATGCTCTCAGGGGGCATCCAGCGGATGGGCAGCATCGTCCGACCCCCGACCTGTGAAGAGACAACAGACGCCCCCGGTATAAGATTGTTTTCCCTTTACTTATTAAGATAATATGAACAGCTTTGATTGTCAGTGTTCCTCCAACTTGCTAGCCTACAACCAGTTATATCCGTTAGGCTTAAAGAGCACATGTCAGCAGGATCAACCCTTTAAACCACACATACTGTTTGGTAGGGTGGATCTTGTTAATTAAAATGACACCTGTCTTGTGAAAATCGGTCGTGGGGTTCCTGAGAAACAGGACTTTGATTATCTCTGCAAATGATGGCTTCAGTGCACTGAGAGGCGTGGCCAGCACTGAGAAGCTGAGGGTATAGGCCCCTCCCCTTGATGCACTGAAGCCTTCACTTACATACAGAATAAAGGTCTTCTTTTCTCAGGAACACCACAACCGATTTTCAAAAGACAGGTATCACTGTAATCAGCAAAATCAACACTACCAGGCGATGTGCCTGGTTTTATATAGTCGATCATGCTGATAGCTACCCTTTAAGCCTTCTGTTTTTAGTTCTCAAGCCAAAAATGTTTTCATTTACTGACAGCAAGTAGAGATTTTGAAAATGATAGAGAGGGGAAGCTCAGTACTCAATGTGAAGAGGGAGGGTATATGACATGCTTGCTTGAGGCAACATAGTAGAGGTTATACAGTATAGGTGGATTTAGTGAACAGCGCCCCTAGAGCAAATATTTAATTCATTTTACTAATGCCTAGGACCCATTATTTTTTAGGTAGCGATGATATTACATCTATTGATCCTATTAGAAAGCTGACGTCGTGCTACATGCCCCACATCTCCGTCGCTCACTCCCCTAATTTTCCCCTCCGTTTATTTCCCTGGATTTTTCCGTTCACTTAAGTGATTTTCTTGCCTTCCCATCACAGGCTGCATTAAATATGAATACGAGTCTGACAAAGAGACAACTTCGGAGCACTAAAAGGGAAAGATAGAGGCTGGGGCAATTCAGGATGTCACAAGTTCAAATCCCGCTAGAGCCTTTGAACAGTATGAAGATGGATAGGATCTTCTGGCTGTGCCGAGGACTTGGCAGGTGCGTAGGGTTCACTCGGGCAATAAAATCCTCGATCTGGACCGGTGCCATCTCCCGAGCATGGCAGCTAAATGCCTGAAAGCATGTTACTTACAAATGCATTGGCTTTTTATTAGGATTACCATCAACACAAATCCTAATTTCATAGGGCTTTCCCAATGTTATGTCAGTACAAGCTCACGCAGATGGGGAGGGATTTGGTGCTGCATTTGTCACGGATCAGCGGATGTGAATCCACTGTGCCACTGACTGGCTATACTCTGGACGGACGTGTCTAAGCAACTACCTGGTTTTCACTAGAGCCTCAGATGGTGAGGATAGATTTGAGACGTTAGGGTAGTTGCCAGGAGCTCCCTCTATACATATATAAAGGTCACCTCAAGGGCAGTGACGCCACCTATATACATATAAATAAATAAAAATCTTAAGCCAAACTTTTCTAGTCAGTAGTTATTACACCATCCCATCTAGTTTGCACTTTTACACCCTTTCCAACTCTCCTAGATCCTCTGAGGAACCCAAAGCTACACCTCATATTCAGTAGAAGGGTTTTCTAAAGGGGTAAAATTGTATTTTAGTCAAATATTTCAATCTTTTTATGCATTTGCTTTTGCAGATGCCACTTGAATGGTGCTGCTTAGCTTATTGTTAGCTAGTATAGTATACACAAATATAGTCCTTTTCTTGCTATAGTCAGATTTCACATCCCCAGTTGGATATTGCATAACTTTGACTAGTGCAGGACCTACCCTTGGGACACTCACTGATCCCAAAAACAGAGTCTCCATTATACTGTATGGGAGATATGAAAACAACCTTGTGTTCTCAAGTGCAGCCACCTTTCTTCGTGACTCTAGCAGTTGGACTTCTAGCAGTTAACTATTAATGCTATATGCTACATGGACACTTGGTGTGTATGGAGAGTATTGGGAGGAATAGTAGTCAGCAAAACGAGCATTTGACCTATAGTTATTGAAGGCCTATAGGCACCTTTAACCCAAACACACCATCACATGATGGTAGACCCACTACTCTGTAAGAGCCATCATATATATTGCAGAAGTAATCTTGAGGAGACCATGCTGGAACCCAAGCCTCCTTACCTAAATAATAAACCTAGCCCTGTCTGAGATGTTTCGATGTCCTTACCCGGTAGTAATCGGTGCTATAAATATCTCGGGACATCCCAAAGTCACCAATTTTGACAACCAAATGGTTCCCCACAAGGCAGTTCCTTGTCGCAAGATCTCGGTGGACAAAGTGGAGAGATGCCAGGTAAACCATGCCCGAGGCAATCTGGCTGGCAATTTGTAACATCTGGGTCAAGTTGAGCTGGCCATATGGTTGCCCATTGCCGTTATCCAAAATCTTGGCGTCTGGTCCATGGGATCTGTGTAATAGATGAAGGGAGTCACATCTTATAATCTATCAGAAAATATCAGAGGTCAACAATCAGCAGATGTATAGTATACAGATTGATTTTGAAGGAGATGCCCAAACATCTGGTGGACTGTCAGCTTCTAACTGGCCAGCTCCCCCATATAGACCACATTCCTTATACTAAATTGTACAATGGACCCAGATTCCATAACTTAAAGGCTATGTACACCTTGGGGGCAATTTTCTTATGATTGTATTTTACTAATTTGGGTAAAAATCATTTTTTCAATTGGTCTTTATTAATAATATTCAACTGTTCTGCCACAAAGGGATAACTGTTTGTCTAGCTGTGTGAATCGTACTTTCACTTTGTGCCGGTCATCTAATAATCCTTATCTCTAAATTACTAACAGGTCATAAACACTTATTTAAGCCACATTCTTATCAGTAAGAAAAGAATTGAGCTATAATGAGTGTTTAGGAGGTCAGAGATAAGGAGCCATCAGCGGAACTGCCTGACGAGAAACATTAAAAATACAGAGCCTGCTACTAAAGAATCTCGAGGCTGTACAGAGAAAGGGGCTCAACATTTTTAATAAAAACCAATTTAAAATAATTTAGCTCAAAATGAATACAATGCAATAAAAACAAAATGTCCCCAAAGCTGTACATATCCTTTAAAGAGGTAAAATTCATAAACTTTAGTTCCTCACAATTTCAAGATCCGAGAATAAATATTTTGGTTCACTGGTTGAAAACCTGTACAAACCTGATACTCCTCTGAGCTGAAGGTTTGCTACTGATGTGTTTTACCTGCACAGATACTTTGCAGCAAACCATAAGAAGCAAGAGATTTTTACTGTTCAGGTATTTAGCAAAAATGAGTGTGGCTCCCTTCCAGAAAGAAGAAAGCTTTCTCAGTAGACCCACCTGTAGGCAGCTACCTTGTCTGATCCAAGGAACGTCCGACCCATAAAAAAGTCTAGAAACATGACTAGAAATATTAGCCACATCAAGCGCTCATCTGTAGATCATGTCATAGTAGCTAGCTATAAGTGGCACTCCTCCTTTTAGAGGAGAGCTCATTTGCATGTTCTAAAGTCACTGATTATAGGACTTCATGTATCAGCTGGATCTCCTCAATGAGAACCAGCATCCCCAAGAACTAGCTCAAGAATCATCATCTACTGTAGCTTTTCACAACCCTCAGCTGTGTAAGGCTATTATTTTAAGTCACTGGCACCAATGTCACTAGTCACTAACGGCAAACAGAGATCTTGAAAAAAAAAAACTTTTTTTGCAAAACAATTTTGTGGAATTATCATACAACACACAGATGCTTGGCCAAGTGACCTCTGTAGATCCTCCAGGTACAGTGTATTAAGAGGGGAAACCAAGTTCCTGCCCATCTTAGAAATATTTCATGTGACGGAGAGATGTGATTAGAGAGCAGCCGGCCCCTGACAAGATGCATTTCTCAGTCCCAGTGTAACAATAACCATAAAACACGGTGTCTCTGCGATCTCCCCATCAGTACCCGGACACTGTACAACGCCACTGGCAGCCCATGTCTATGTCTAATACCTACGGGACCAATCAAAAAGTCTCTGTTTATTTCAACTGATGGGCAATCTCCTTCTATTTAAGCCTCTCAGACAGATAATCTAATCAATATTGCAAAGAGGAGTGCATTAGCTGGAGAGATGGCAGCCGGAGAGAGGCAGCTCCACGGTTATAATGGTAGCTCGCTGGTGGGGGGGGGAGTATCAGCTGAAGGAGAACTGTAAAGATGACAATGGAAATGGGGAGCGAGCCTCAGCAATTATCATTGGGTGGGGCCTACAAGTTATTCAACTATAAGAATTGAATGAAAAAATGTATGGAAAATTCCTGGATATTTTGTAGCTAATTCTTTCCAGAAACTAAATCTAAGGAGGAAGAAGAGAACTGGAGGATCACAGAGCAACCAAGGTAAGTAGTCAGGTCTCCACTGTTTTGCAAGAGACTTTATTAGAAGTTGTCGTCAATGCATTTCGGGCCACCATTGGCCCCTTTGTCAGGCAATCACATACACATCACATAAGTTGTGACTGGACAACTTCTAATAAAGTCTCTTGCGAATCAGTGGAAACCTGACTACTTACCTTCGTTGGGCTGCTGCAATCCTCCAGTTCTCCTCTTCCTCTTTAGCCTGATCTCCACCCTCCCTTAATCTACAATCGGTGGAAAGTTGGAGCAGCTTCTGAATGATTGGTCTTACCAAAATTGATTAATTCAGCCATTACTCTAATGCCTATGACTGTCTATAAAGTTCCTTCAGAATCAATGAGATCCAAATTAACAGACCATTTCCCCAATCAAACAACATCTTTTGACTTGTCACCCTCCGGTCTCATCTTCCTGCTGTTCCGAAAGACCATTATTTCCAATGGAGGTCCAAATACAACCCAAAAAAGAAAACCATATGTCCGTACTTAAACCCATCCAAAACTCCTCAAACTTTTATTCCAACCATTACGACCTTATGTAGGCTGCTCCTCCACATATATGGCACCCTTCTCCTCCAGCTCCTAAATCATCCTTGACCTGAAAAAAATCTTTAAAATATTCTCAAAAAGGGGCCAGTGGGTCCAATCTGTGGGGTGGTCCTACTAGCTATAGCAGAGATAATCGTTTGGAAAGTCTTCGTTGTTTCTGAACAGAAGTCCATTGGTTTCCTCTGTGATCTACATAGATGAGCCTGGTTCTCTATGTAGAAGCTGTAATCTCTGGCTAATAGAAGGGTCCTGAATGAGCCGTACCCCTTATTCACTGAGAGAGTAGCCGGACAGAGCAATGGAAAAAAATAGTGTCCAAGCCGAAAAACTCTAATATATAATTTTTATCAGGAGTCAAGACCTTGAAGGTATCTAACCTGAGGAAGCGGTTGAGATCTCCATGCTTCATATACTCAAACACCATCATGAGTGGCTCCCCGTCAGTGCAGACACCATAAAACTTCACAATGTGCTCATGCTGAAGGACTGTGAGAAGCTCAGCCTCACGCTGGAAGTCCTGGCGGGCCATCTCGGTAGCTTCTTTAAGAGCCTGGATTCAGTCAAAAGGAGAATTTATTCATAAGTGGTAAGGAACATCATTTTTAAGGTAACAGCTAGAGTCAAGAAAATGTAGCGAAGGGTGAGGAAGGAAGGAATTGATATTTGTGGACATTTTTAAAGAAGAGGTTGACTATTGTGGTGGCATTTTTTTCATGTTCTCTATTATGCTCCCATTGCCCATAGCTATGTAGGGATCTGCAAAACCACAATGACATTCAACAGGTCAACCCCTTTAATGTGGTCCAGGTCAATGTATATATTATGTATATATTAGATATATACATCCTCATTACCTTTACAGCTACCAGAGTCTTTTCTTCATCTGGGGTCAGGTTGTAGCACTCGGCCAAATACACCTTCCCAAAGGCCCCTTCTCCCAACTCCCACTTGGGCAAAATGTCTCTTCTCTTGATGTGTTGAACACCTGGAATTAGAGACAGTGTCATTGCCCTGTACCCCAAGTGTCAGTGTCATTGACCTGTACCCCAAGTGTCAGTGTCATTATCCTGTACCCTACGTGTCAGTGTCATTATCCTGTACCCCAAGTGTCAGTGTCATTATCCTGTACCCCAAGTGTCAGTGTCATTATCCTGTACCCCAAGTGTCAGTGTCATTATCCTGTACCCCTAGTGTCAGTGTCATTATCCTGTACCCCTAGTGTCAGTGTCAGTATCCTGTACCCCAAGTGTCAGTGTCATTATCCTGTACCCCAAGTGTCAGTGTCATTATCCTGTACCCCTAGTGTCAGTGTCATTATCCTGTACCCCAAGTGTCAGTGTCAGTATCCTGTACCCCAAGTGTCAGTGTCATTATCCTGTACCCCAAGTGTCAGTGTCATTATCCTGTACCCCTAGTGTCAGTGTCAGTATCCTGTACCCCAAGTGTCAGTGTTATTATCCTATACCCCAAGTGTCAGTGTTATTATCCTGTACCCCAAGTGTCAGTGTCATTATCCTGTACCCTACGTGTCAGTGTCATTATCCTGTACCCCAAGTGTCAGTGTCATTATCCTGTACCCCAAGTGTCAGTGTTATTATCCTATACCCCGAGTGTCAGTGTCATTATCCTGTACCCCAAGTGTCAGTGTCATTATCCTGTACCCCGAGTGTCAGTGTCATTATCCTGTACCCCAAGTGTCAGTTTCATTATCCTGTACCCCAAGTGTCAGTGCGTCATTGTCCTGTACCCCAAGTGTCAGTGTCATTATCCTGTACCCCAAGTGTCAGCGTCATTATCCTGTACCCCAAGTGTCAGTGCGTCATTGTCCTGTACCCCAAGTGTCAGTGTCATTAGCCTGTACCCCAAGTGTCAGTGTCATTATCCTGTACCCCGAGTGTCAGTGTCATTATCCTGTACCCCAAGTGTCAGTGTCATTATCCTGTACCCCAAGTGTCAGTGTCATTATCCTGTACCCCAAGTGTCAGTGCGTCATTGTCCTGTACCCCAAGTGTCAGTGTCATTAGCCTGTACCCCAAGTGTCAGTGTCATTATCCTGTACCCCGAGTGTCAGTGTCATTATCCTGTACCCCAAGTGTCAGTGTCATTATCCTGTACCCCAAGTGTCAGTGTCATTATCCTGTACCCCAAGTGTCAGTGTCATTATCCCGTACCCCAAGTGTCAGTGTCATTATCCCGTACCCCAAGTGTCAGTGTCATTATCCCGTACCCCAAGTGTCAGTGTCAGTATCCCGTACCCTAAGTGTCAGTGTCATTATCCTGTACCCCAAGTGTCAGTGTCATTATCCTGTACCCCAAGTGTCAGTGTCATTATAATGTACCCCAAGTGTCAGTGTCATTATCCTGTACCCCGAGTGTCAGTGTCATTATCCTGTACCCCAAGTGTCAGTGTCATTATAATGTACCCCAAGTGTCAGTGTCATTATCCTGTACCCCAAGTGTCAGTGTCATTATCTTGTACCCCAAGTGTCAGTGTCATTATAATGTACCCCAAGTGTCAGTGTCATTATCCTGTACCCCAAGTGTCAGTGTCATTATCTTGTACCCCAAGTGTCAGTGTCATTATCCCGTACCCCAAGTGTCAGTGTCAGTATCCCGTACCCCAAGTGTCAGTGTCATTATCCTGTACCCCAAGTGTCAGTGTCATTATCCTGTACCCCTAGTGTCAGTGTCATTATCCTGTACCCCAAGTGTCAGTGTCATTATCCTGTACCCCAAGTGTCAGTGTCATTATCCTGTACCCCAAGTGTCAGTGTCATTATCCTGTACCCCAAGTGTCAGTGTGTCATTGAACCCCAGGTAAATGAATCCTAGTTTTCTGTAGATGTTTGCACAGGATGATTAATCTTACAGGCATCACAGAAGTATTGCGGGTTCTCAATGAAATTGTGCTTGCTTCCATCCAGCTTTCCTTCAGCAGAGGTGAATGGACTGCCGCCAAAATTCATGAAGTGCAAAGACATGGCCAAGTCATCCTCTTGCGCCAAGACTGCTGCCCCTAAAAAAGGGAAGAAGTAATGAAAACACTAGAAGATGCTTTCCGTATCCGTTCCGCAAAGACATAGAACATGTCCTATGAAATGCGGATTACAGATCCGCTGAAGTCAATGGGTCCACAAAAAAACCGAGGCAGCATGGATGTCCCACGGACGTCATCCATATTTTGCAAATCCGATTTCTGCAGACCGCAAAATACATACAGCTGTTTACTGGGGGCATATCCCTAGGAGGGGGAACCCGCACCTATCCTTAGAACGGAGCCCACAAAGTGACAGAGGGCGCACCACACATGAACAGCCACCCTCCACTCATTTATATAGAAGTGCCGAAAATAGACAAGAACTGGCTCGGCTATTTCCGTCAGCCCCATAGTGGATGGAGCAATGGCCGTGCTTGTGGGGTGCACTTACCATTCATTTCAATGGGACTCCCATTCTCCTTCACTTTGTGGGCCCCGTTCTAAGGACAGGTGCTGGACCTGCACCTATCAGACATTGAGGGCATATCCTAGCGATATGCCCCCATTATCCAAGATAATACCCCTTTATCAATAGATAATTCAAAGGACACCCACACCATTTGCTGTCAATACATGGCAACCTTCCTAAAGCCGTAAAACCCATAGAGAACCAGTACTTTTCACAGCTGAGGGTCTGTTACACTGGTCTGCAGTCTAGACAATCTTAGGGGGGGGGGTCCGATATGCTGTGCACCCCTACAGATATAAGACCCTATAGGCATCAGTTGCCTAATGGACATGACTGGCTATGTAATGTTGGTGGCCACAGGATTTTTCCACTGAAGCTTTGTAATCTGAGCCGGGATCAAGACGGATATCAAATCAATATATGTTTAGGAAGGAAGGAAGAAAAACCATAATATCATATATTAGTCGCTAGATTACACCACACAGGAATATCTGAATGAATTCTCCAAAGGACACTAGCCCTGAATAATGGCCCATTGTCAAGGTGCAGCCACTAACGTAATTCATCCTTAGGTATGTAATGAACCCGGAGATAACATAGTGGTCAATAAGAATACTACCATCAGTGAAAAGGCTGATAACAGGGAACAATAGATTGGGGTCCCCCCCCCCCCCAAATCACACGATGATAGCACTGTGAGGAGGAGGAGGGTGCGCTTCAACTTATATTGTAAAGTAATGACATCACTACTCTCCATATATATTGTATTTTATAGCAATGACATCACTATTCTCTATATATGTTGTAGTTTAAACAATGACATCACTACTTTCCATATATATTGTATTTTATAGCAATGACATCACTGCTCTCTATATACAGTACAGACCAAAAGTTTGGACACACCTTCTTATTCAAAGAGTTTTCTTTATTTTCATGACTATGAAGGCATCAAAACTATGAATTAACACATGTGGAATTATATACATAACAAACAAGTGTGTAACAACTGAAAATATGTCATATTCTAGGTTCTTCACAGTAGCCACCTTTTGCTTTGATTACTGCTTTGCACACTCTTGGCATTCTCTTGATGAGCTTCAAGAGGTAGTCCCCTGAAATGGTTTTCACTTCACAGGTGTGCCCTGTCAGGTTTAATAAGTGGGATTTCTTGCCTTATAAATGGGGTTGGGACCATCAGTTGCGTTGAGGAGAAGTCAGGTGGATACACAGCTGATAGTCCTACTGAATAGACTGTTAGAATTTGTATTATGGCAAGAAAAAAGCAGCTAAGTAAAGAAAAACGAGTGGCCATCATTACTTTAAGAAATGAAGGTCAGTCAGTCAGCCGAAAAATTGGGAAAACTTTGAAAGTAAGGGCTATTTGACCATGAAGAAGAGTGATGGGGTGCTGCGCCAGATGACCTGGCCTCCACAGTCACTGGACCTGAACCCAATCGAGATGGTTTGGGGTGAGCTGGACCGCAGAGTGAAGGCAAAAGGGCCAACAAGTGCTAAGAATCTCTGGGAACTCCTTCAAGACTGTTGGAAGACCATTTCAGGGGACTACCTCTTGAAGCTCATCAAGAGAATGCCAGAAGTGTGCAAAGCAGTAAGCAAAGCAAAAGGTGGCTACTTTGAAGAACCTAGAATATGACATATTTTCAGTTGTTTCACACTTGTTTGTTATGTATATAATTCCACATGTGTTAATTCATAGTTTTGATGCCTTCATAGTCATGAAAATAAAGAAAACTCTTTGAATGAGAAGGTGTGTCCAAACTTTTGGTCTGTACTGTATGTTGTAGTTTATACAATTACATCACTACTCTCCATATATATTGTATTTTATACAATGACATCACTGCTCTCCATATACAACGAGGAACAGAAGTATTTGAACACCCTGCAATTTTGCACGTTTTCCCACTTAGAAATCATGGAGGGGTCTGAAATTCACATTGTAGGTGCATTCCCACTCTGAGAAACAGAATTAAAAAAATAATTCAGGAAATCACATTGTATGATTTTTATAGAATTTATTTGTCTTGCACGGCTGAACATAAGTATTTGAACACCTGAGAAACAACAAGAATTCTGGCTCTTAAAGATCTGTTACTGTGCCTTTAAAAAGTCCACCTCTACTTCACTCATTAATCACAGTCAGTCAGACGCAAACTACTACCATGTGCAAGACCAAAGAGCTGTCAAAAGATACCAAAGACACAATTGTGGACCTCCACAAGGCTGGAAAGTGCTACGGGGCAATTGCCAAGCAGCTTGGTGAAAATAGATCAACTGTTGGAGCAATTGTTAGAAAATTGAAGAGGCCAAAGACAACTGTCAGTCTCCCTCGGACTGGGGCTCCATGCAAGATCTCACCTCGTGGGGTATCACTGATGATAAGAAAGGTGAGGAATCAGCCCAGAACTACAAGGGAGGAGCTGGTCAATGACATGAAGAGAGCTGGGACCACAGTTTCAAAAAGTCACTGTCGGTAGAACACTACGCCGTCATGGTTTCAAATCATACATTGCACGGAAGGTTCCCCTGCTCAAGTCATCACATGTCCAGGCCCAACTGAAGTTTGCCAATGACCACCTGGATGATCCAGAGGAGGCATGGGAGAAAGTCATGTGGTCAGATGAGACCAAAGTAGAACTGTTTGGTCTAAACTGTTTGGTTCCAAACACTCGTCGTGTTTGGAACAAAAAGAAGGAAGAGTTGTATCCCAAGAGCACCATCCCTACTGTGAAGCATTGAAGCATGGGGGTGGTAACATCATGCTTTGGGGGTGCTTTTCTGAGAAGGGGACAGGACGACTGCACTGTATTAAGGAGAGGATGAATGGGTCCATTTATTGTGAGATTTTGAGCAACAACCTCCTTCCCTCAGGCAGAGCATTGAAGATGGGTCGTGGCTGGGTCTTCCAACATGACAATGACCCGAAGCACACAGCCAGGATAACCAAGGAGTGGCTCCGTAAGAAGCATATCAAGGTTCTGGAGTGGCCTAGCCAGTCTCCAGACCTAAATCCAATAGAACATCTTTGGAGGGAGCTGAAACTTTGTGTTGCTCAGCGACAGCCCCGAAACCTGACAGATCTAGAGGAGATCTGTGTGGAGGAGTGGGCCTAAATCCCTGTTGCAGTGTGTGCAAACGTGGTCAAGAACTATAGGAAACGTCTGACCTCTGTAACTGCAAACAACGGCTTCTGGACCAAATATTAACACTGATTTTCTCAGGTGTTTAATACTTATGTTCAGCAGTGCAAGACAAATACATTCTTTAAAAATCATACAATGTAATTTCCTGATTATTTTTTTATTTTTTATTCTGTCTCTCAGAGTGGGAATGCACCTACAATGTGAATTTCAGACCCCTCCATGATTTCTAAGTGGGAGAACTTGCAAAATCGCAGGGTGTTTAAATACTTCTGTTCCTCACTGTATGTTGTAGTTTATACAATGACATCACTACTCTCCATATACACTACTTACAAAAAGTTAGGGATATTTGGCTTGTGGGTGAAATTTCAGAATGAACCTAAAATGCCCTCTAACCTCTACAGGTGAACTTAATGTGACCTACTCTAAACCTTTGAATGCACATGTCCAACTGATCAGTGTTTCAGTACTTTTTGCACAACTTGTTGTTCTGTAACAAGGAGCTTAACAGCAAAATTCACGACAGGTGTTTGATCCATGAAACACCCAATACATTTTCTGCTTCAATCTGAATCGGTATTTAAACAGTCCTCCTCATCATGCTGTTCACATTTTGACATCAAGACGACACCTTACAATTGATCAACAGTACCTCGCCATTGCGAGACTTCAAGCAGGATGTTCTCAGACAGAAGTGGCCACTGAGCTTAGAGTGTCACCAGAAGAGAGAGTGCAACAGAGAGACTGGAAGAGTCACAGAAAGGCAGAGAAAGTGGACGTCCTTTGGCCACATCCCACAATGATGACCGCTTAATTGTGAACAATGCCCTGCGGAACCGGATGATGAATGCCACACAACTCCAGGCACATTTAAGGGAGGTGAGAGGCACCCAAGTGTCACATCAGACCATTCAAAACCATTTACATCAGTGTGGTCTCCGTGCTAGACGACCTGCAAGGGTAACTGACCACAGGCGTCATCGTCCTGCATGGGCCAGGGAGCATCTACGCTGGACAAGGGACTAGTAGGCCTCAGTGAGGTTTACTGATGAAAGTCTATTCACGCTGATCAGAAATGATGGCCGTCAACAATGTTAGAGACGTCAAGGAGAGTGCTATGCATCAGCCACTGTTGTCACCAGATGAGCCTTTGGTGGTGTTACAGTGTAGGCAGATGTGTCTAGTCAATACAGAACTGCCCTGCACTTTGTGAATGGTACAGTGACAACCCCATACTACCTAAATAACATCATTAATCCAGTCATTGTGCCTCTACATTAACACCACAGGCCTAATCTCATCTTCATGGAGGACAATGCACCAGTTCATTGAGATTGCATCATTAGGGAACGGCTGCTGGAGACTGGATGACCTCAAATGGAGTGTCCTGCACTTTCTCCAGATCTGAATCCCACTGAAAACCTATGGAGTCGCAGTGTAGAGGCTTTTAACTCTGTACCACAGAACCTCAATGACCTGAGGGCCGCCCTTCAAGAAGAGTGGGATGCCATGCCTCAGCAGACAATAAGCCGACTTGTGAACAGCATGAGACGTCGTTGTCAAGCTGTAATTGATGCTCAAGGCCACATGACAAGTTATGGAGACACTGACATTTTGTGGGGGTATACCCAGCACTGGGGTGGGCTTTTGTCTCAATAAATTGTTCGAGATGAGAAATCACCATTACTGCTTGTATTTAAATGCCCAACTTTCATGATATATCATCACTGAAGCGGGAACTTTTTAAGTTTTCCATAAATTTCACCCGAAAGCCAAATATCCCTAGTGTATGTTATAGTTTATAGTAATGGCATCACTGCTCTCCATATACAGTATGTTGTAGTTTATAACAATGACATCACTACTCTCTATATATGTGTCACAGTCCCTCAGGTAACTGATGTCAGAAAATCAAGGAGACTGGCTGAGCGTGGGGGAATCTAACAGCCTCCTTGATTTCTCTTGATTCAGTGTTGATAGGGTTAATGACCACTTCCCTTGTCTCAGCTGTTGCTCAGTGGTCATCACTTCTACCCTTTATAGTCTGACCCTACCCTTCTGACTATGCGGTTTTGGAAAGAGCTGGAGTGTGGTTCTCCTTGAGTTTCTCCTCATCCTTCTACAACAGAAGCAAGGTGTCTTGCTTGTTTGTATTTTGTATTTTCCCCTTGGTTGTTGTTACTAGGCCTCAGGGAGACGCTTGTTCCTTCATCTGGGAAGGAACGGGTTGTCTCAGCCCTGCCAATATCTTAAGGGATCCTCAGGGTCTACAGGGCTTCCAGGTTCCTGTGTATGGGCATTTCTACCTTCAAGGGGTGCCCATGTGGTTAGGAGTCAGGGCCAGAAGTAGGGTTCTTTAGGTGGTGACCCTTTCCCTTCCCTAGCGTTGAGGCCTAGTGTCTTTTCCCTTCCCCCCTGGTTGTCGGTGTGGTGTTTACTCCTTTACCTTATCCATGACAATATGCTATATTATATTTCACAGCAGTGGTATCCAACCTGTGACTCTCCAGCAACTAAGAACGTATCCCTTGCAGGTACATTAACAGCTTGTTAGAGCACGCCGGGAGTTTTGCAACAGTTGAAGACTATTGTTTTAAAGCAATGACATCACTAGTCTCTTAATATCGGTTATTTCAAAAAGAAATGAATGACATCACAGCTCTCCAGTTCCCAGCAGTGATGGGCTCATTCTATCCTGATGCATTGCACTAACAATAGATGGAGTCTCTAGTATCACTGGAAGCTGTAGTTGTAAGGTCTCTGGAGATCTATTAATGTATATAAAGCTATAAGCTGCCTATATCTAATCCTCCCGGCTAGTTAAGAGATGCCTCCTGAGATCTACCATCTCCGCCTGATATACACATATACAAGAACGATTAATCTTCTTCATATTTATGGAATTCAAGGTCCATGATGCTTTACCGCATGGCCCCAAATTCCAAGATGTCCTAAGTATGGTTAGAAGGGAGAACCGTTAATATTGTGTAGGAAAGAGTCATATTCCTTTGTTAGCCAGAAGGTGTGCCCTAGCAGTAAAAAGTTCATGTACAGTCTGGCCTTTACTCCCAGGGAGCAGGAAAGTTTGGATCAAGGAGACCTGGGCCATGGAAAAGGGATCATTATGGGAGTAGGGCAACTTAATTCATTGTTATTTTGGATTCCATATTTTCTGAAATAAAGTTTAAAATCTAGAGTTGAAATACTGGAGTTTTATGGCAGAAAACACATAAATAGGAGCAGGACATGACTAGTGGTTAAGATCATAAAGCAAATTCTATGTTTTGTGACAAGCATTTGATTGGTGTCAATAGGTTTACTTGGTCCATAGCAAAGTAGGTAAAACTGGAGAGAGGGTCACTGTGACACTTTATCTCTACAGTTGATTAGAGGGAGTGTCCCTCCTGTGAATGTTACCCCTGAGAGTGGTAGAGGCAGAAGGAGAGGTGGTTTGCCTCCTGCAATTATGTTCCCTTTGAAACTGGGCCAGTACCAAAGACCACAGCACACATTCTCCTGTAGGAGGTGTGCAGAACTGGAAGACCTCAAGTCAACCAGAACTGAACTAAGCATCCGGTTAGGAACATGGAGCAGAGGTCAACGGCTGGTTAGTTGTGACAAGAAAGGCTGCTGAAGATCATGTTTGGGAGAAGATCGAGTCTACCTCCCGACAGGTCTGACACCAAAGAGATGACCAGCAGATGCAACAGCTGCAGGGACGACTGGCCAGTTGATGCGGAGTGTGAGTAGGGGAGTCTCGCTCCCTGCCAAAGTGCCAGGTCCCTTAGGAAGAAGACACACTAGGGTAATGCCACCAGATCAAAGAGTATCCAACTCCTTGGTCATTGTATCAGGCACTGGAGCCACAGTAAAATAAGTGCCCCGAATAAGGGTGACAACCTGTAAGTACAGAGAAAGCCCCAAGCTAAGGCACTTGAGGCACGGAGACCTGGGCATCACCCTTAATCAGGAAGGTTCCAGTTGGGACTATTAAAGGTACAAATACAGACTGTAGAGTGTTGGAAGGGCTGTGTCTCTACAGGAGATCTAATATGGTCACTGTGCCTTGTTGTGATTTTAACTGTCACATAGGATATGCTCTCATGTTGAGTGAAGCAACCATCATGTGAGAACCCAAGAATATGTTTGAATTACCCAACTAAAGATTCTGAAAGTGCACCTTCATATTACAAATACTGAAGTAATGTGTTCTGTTGACTATCGGGAAGCTGTTGATTGGACCCCCATCTAAGAATATTTTACTGCAACATAAAGGGTTACACATACTGCTCGGCAGCCAAAGACTATAGTGCTGAGGCCACTTTTCCATCTCACACTCACAGTCTCTCAGCTCTTCTCAGTCTTCGGGCCCTTGGGAAACAGACGCATCAAACCCATTTAAGCCTTGAATCAATTTCAAAAGTGAATTAGCTGCCTCTTACAGCCTGGCGTGGGGGAACAAGCTCTAATGAAGTGCGCTCTTCCAAACACTCTTTTCTTGCCTTAGTTAAAGTTGAGAAAATGCAGTTATGCATATTGTACAAAAACAATCTTAAGAACGCCGATTCCCGACTGCCGGTAACCCTTGAAGGGCCAGGGTGGCAGCATAAGTAGGGGCATATGGAAGAGTGTCCAGTATTGCGTTAATCTACTCATTGATTATTTCAGGTCCTAGTCACATTAGCAGGGTAGGGTCAAGTTTAGATGATGATCATTTTAAATGGAATGTCCTTCAGGAAAGGCCTTTAATGTCTGATCGGCAAGGTTCCCACACCCTGCATCCCCTGTCAATGAGCTGTTCTGCAGTACCTCTGGTGCCGGAAGGATGTCAGACCCCTCCGATCAGATATTGATGACCTATCCTGAGGATAGGCCATCAATAGTAAAATCCTGCACAACCATTGTCCCAAACATTGTCCATTCTCCTCATACTCAACTGGAGAGCAGGATGAACATGGGCTGACCCTCTCCATAGACTTCAATGAGAGTACTGGAAATAGTTGAATCATACTTACCAACATTTTGGTTGGAAAAGTCAGATGTTTTAAGCCCCGCCCCATTGACAATTTCCAAACATGTCAATAACACCCACTTCTGGGTAAGGTTATACATGACCCACCCATTTTGAGGGACAGGAAAGGGCAAATTTGCCAGGATTGTCTCTGAAAACTCTGGCCAATTCAGGACTATCAGCAACTATGAACGTGTTTGGCGAGTTGGGGCCCCCGTTCACCGAACAAGTGTTGCATCCACAAACATCAGGCATCCTGTGGATATGCCATAAATGTTGAAATGGAAACATCTCCTTTTAAGAGAGCCTGCCACTAGGAAATTCACTGGTAAGCAAGAAACAATGTCGTGTAGGGTTAGCTGAACGTCATGATACCTTTAACTTAACAATCTGTTGCTAAGTGGACCAAGTGTAGACCAAAGCCACTCTTGCTCCTATGCAGGAACCTGACTCTATGACTCATGAACGAGAGGGAAGGGCCAGCAGAAGAAGCAGAAGAAGCAAAGTTGCACAGACTCACTTGGGCCCACCCTCCGTGCACTTAACTGCTCATTTGCATATGCATTAAAAGTACGGCTCGCTAAGTAAAAGGTACCATTACATTCAGCTCAGCTAGCCCTACAAGGCATTGTGCCTGGTTTAACAGGGAACTTCCCGGTGATAGACCCCCTTTAAAGGGTTTGTTCCATAAACTATTTTTTACTCTAAAGTGTATTTTCACCGATTGCTCTAGCTCCTACTCCTCCTTTTTTTCTTTTTTCAAATTTACCTCATTTGCCGTTTTCTCTTATCCCCCATGCTTGGATCCTACTTCCTGGTTTGTCATGTGTCTGCTGTCCAATCAGGACTTAGGTCAGTGAGATTTGTCCTAATACCAGCAGATCATGTGACATGTGCCACACACCTTCTTCTTACCAAGGAGGCCTCCTATATCCTACAGTACAAGGCTCTAAGCAATGGTACGGTACGATGGGGGGCTTTGAACTTTTAAAAACGGCAATTTTGATAAACAGTGGTACTTAGTACTAATACATTTGTATTAGTGGCACAACCCCTTTAACTGCCCCACTGCATTATGGGAGCGGTTTATTCTTCACAGCTCCATTATGGTGGTTTTAAGGGGTTATAAATCTTGTTGTGTTTAGGTTCTCACTGAGGGCTAATGAATTTATTTGCGCATTCTTCGGGATCTATTTCCTCTCTTGATTCGGGCTATTCATGGAGGATTGTTAGGAAACGTGGCGCTCACTCGTGTTTATACAGCAAATAAAGAGGTGGAACCGGTCACAATGGGATCCATCTATTTACCCATCGACTCCTCACATTTTATTGAACCCACGAAACATGGAGAAAACGAAGTCCCACGCTCTTCCCCATCCCCCTGCTGTGGGGTCGATTATTCATTACTGCAAAGCCATAGAGCAGGCATCCTCAAACTGCGGCCCTCCAGCTGTTGTAAAACTACAACTCCCACAATGCCCTGCTGTAGGCTGATACCTGTAGGCTGTTCGGACATGCTGGGAGTTGTAGTTTTGCAACAGCTGGAGGGCCGCAGTTTGAGGATGCCTGCCATAGAGTTTCACATATATTTTATCATGGGTCAAATACAACATGTCCATCAAGTTGAGGGGAACTTACGGTTGATTCCAAACTTCGAATGTCTTCCACACTTATTAAGTACAATCAGCATGATGAGAAGGAACAGGCAGGCAAAGACAGCCAAGCCTACAGCCACAGAGACCTAAGGATGAAAACACAGAGCACATCAAACCTCTTGGCTTCACATCCTGTAATATACTACAGAGCTGCACTCACTATTCTGCTAGTGGAGTCACTGTGTACATACATTACTTATCCTGTACTGATCCCCAGTTCAGCCTGTATTATACTCCAGAGCTGCACTCACTATTCTGCTGGTGCAGTCACTGTGTACATACATTACTTATCCTGTACTGATCCTGAGTTACATCCTGTATTATACTCCAGAGCTGCACTCACTATTCTGCTGGTGCAGTCACTGTGTACATACATTACTTATCCTGTACTGATCCTGAGTTACATCCTGTATTATACTCCAGAGCTGCACTCACTATTCTGCTGGTGGAGTCACTGTGTGCATACATTACATTACTTATCCTGTACTGATCCTGAGTTACATCCTGTATTATACTCCAGAGCTGCACTCACTGTTCTGCTGGTGGAGTCACTGTGTACATACATTACTTATCCTGTACTAATCCTGAGTTACATCCTGTATTATACTCCAGAGCTGCACTCACTATTCTGCTGGTGCAGTCACTGTGTACATACATTACTTATCCTGTACTGATCCTGAGTTACATCCTGTATTATACTCCAGAGCTGCACTCACTATTCTGCTGGTGCAGTCACTGTGTACATACATTACTTATCATGTACTGATCCTGAGTTACATCCTGTATTATACTCCAGAGCTGCACTCACTATTCTGCTGGTGGAGTCACTGTGTACATACATTACTTATCCTGTACTGATCCTGAGTTACATCCTGTATTATATTCCAGAGCTGCACTCACTGTTCTGCTGGTGGAGTCACTGTGTACATACATTACTTATCCTGTACTGATCCTGAGTTACATCCTGTATTATACTCCAGAGCTGCACTCACTATTCTGCTGGTGCAGTCACTGTGTACATACATTACTTATCCTGTACTGATCCTGAGTTACATCCTGTATTATACTCCAGAGCTGCACTCACTATTCTGCTGGTGCAGTCACTGTGTACATACATTACTTATCCTGTACTGATCCTGAGTTACATCCTGTATTATACTCCAGAGCTGCACTCACTATTCTGCTGGTCCAGTCACTGTGTACATACATTATTTCATTACTACAACAAGTTTGAAGTCAGAAAAACCCCTAACAAGGAAGTAGCTATAGGGTAACTAAAGTCAAATTCAGTCCTTGGCATCACAGGGGGCCCAAAGACCCTTCTGCCACATAATAAGATATTAGTATTAAAAATGTCACGTGGTAGGTGGGGCACTGAGTCAAATCATGCATTGGACCCAGGAGCTTCACATGGACCTACTGTAGAGTGCTCAGAATATCAATCAGCTGAGGCACTAGACAGTTTTGGGAGACTTCAACTCTGATGTCAGTAGAATTACGAGTGCTGCTCTGAAGTATAACTCAGTACAGTATAAGTGCTGTAATATATTTAGTATTTTTTATTTAAATGGTAAAATGTTGTCCAGTGGTGGGCATGTACACTATGCTTCAAGGCACACCTACCAACCTGAAACATGTCAGCAAGTAGGGTAAACTAAAAGAGCAGCGCCGTCGCTCCAGATAAACTGTCTGCACTCATGTTATAAATGTGTGTTTCCAGGGACCAGGGTTTGACCTCTCTCCCCACCACACATCAGCTCTTAGGATGTTTTATAAAATTTACTATGCAGCTAGAATCAGCCGTATTTATTACTTAGTGGTTTTTGCTTTAGCCTCATTTTTAAATTTTTTTTAAATTACCAGCAAATTAACGCACTGTCAAAGGAGCATCAATTATGTCTTAAATTACCTCTGGCCGTGTAATTACACTGCGGTGTTAGAGTCTTGTGGTTCTAGGTGCCGGTACCTCGAGGGTTTGTGTGTATGTGCAGCAGCATCTACAAACTCACCCCAAATGTGTTGTCGTCCACCGTCTCCACTGGGTTCACGTACGTGCTATTGCCTCCGCCTGTTGTACGGAAATTGTTATAACTCTGTTAGTAAAATTCAATTAATTGGACGTGAAATTAATACATTTTTCGTTATAAATATTAGATAGCTTGCATTGATCCTGAATGACATCCTATTTTATACTCCAGAGCTGCAGTCACTATTCTGCTGGTGCAGTCACTGTGTACATACATTACTTATCCTGTACTGATCCTGAGTTACATCCTGTATTATACTCCAGAGCTGCACTCACTATTCTGCTGGTGCAGTCACTGTGTACATACATTACATTACATTACTTATCCTGTACTGATCCTGAGTTACATCCTGTATTATACTCCAGAGCTGCACTCACTATTCTGCTGGTGCAGTCACTGTGTACATACATTACATTGCATTACTTATCCTGTACTGATCCTGAGTTACATCCTGTATTATACTCCAGAGCTGCACTCACTATTCTGCTGGTGGAGTCACTGTGTACATACATTACTCATCCTGTACTGATCCTGAGTTACATCCTGTAATATACTCCAGAGCTGCACTCACTATTCTGCTAGTGCAGTCACTGTGTACATACATTACTTATCCTGTACTGATCCTGAGTTACATCCTGTATTATACTCCAGAGCTGCACTCACTATTCTGCTGGTGCAGTCACTGTGTACATACATTACTTATCCTGTACTGATCCTGAGTTACATCCTGTATTATGCTCCAGAGCTGCACTCACTATTCTGCTGGTGCAGTCACTGTGTACATACATTACTTATCCTGTACTGATCCTGAGTTACATCCTGTATTATACTCCAGAGCTGCACTCACTATTCTGCTGGAGCAGTCACTGTGTACATACATTACTTATCCTGTACTGATCCTGAGTTACATCCTGTATTATACTCCAGAGCTGCACTCACTATTCTGCTAGTGGAGTCACTGTGTACATACATTACTTATCCTGTACTGATCCTGAGTTACATCCTGTATTATACTCCAGAGCTAAAATCACTATTCTGCTGGTGGAGTCACTGTGTACATACATTGCTTATCCTGTACTGATCCTGAGTTACATCCTGTATTATGCTCCAGAGCTAAAATCACTATTCTGCTGGTGGAGTCACTGTGTACATACATTGCTTATCCTGTACTGATCCTGAGTTACATCCTGTATTATACTCCAGAGCTGTACTCACTATTCTGCTAGTGCAGTCACTGTGTACATAACATTACTTATCCTGTACTGATCCTGCGTTACATCCTGTATTATACTCCAGAGCTGCACTCACTATTCTGCTGTTGCAGTCACTGTGTATTTACATTACCTATCCTGTACTGATCCTGAGTTACATCCTGTATTATACTCCAGAGCTGCACTCACTATTCTGCAGAATCAGAATCAGTACAACATAAGCAGAATAGTGTATTTACCAAGTGAATCCACAGTTTATGTAGATTCTACAATGAAAATGGAAGAAATGTTGTAAATTTTCTCGTTGAAAAGTTTAGCAATTTTCTTTTTTGTCTGTGTGTCTCCATGGTTTCAGACTACAAATAAGCACAATGTAGTCTGATCCTGCAGTCGTGTGTTACTCCTCTCCCTCTGTTTGTTCTGCTACAGACTTTAGTAATCAGTCAGGTCTAGGGCCAGACACTGCAGCACCAGACACATCATCCCTGTAGCTTCAGGCTCCATCTTGTCGTAGTCCAGCTAGCCTCTAGGCAGGACTGATTTATCAGTTAGATTATGTTATTGCATTTACCAAGGTAAGGGAAAGAGCTAATCGGTTTAACTGCATAAAATGCGCATAAGACGTCTTATCATAGTAGCTGAAATCGGACATGGCAGTATCTGTTCAATACTGACCTGAGTATAAGGCAGGGGCCTATCCTGTCCTTGGCCTTAAAGGGCTCCTAATATTGATGCTTAATGGGGTTGTCCAGGGGACTACTTTTTAAGTAAAGGACCAGAATGTGTTAAAACTAAGAAAAAGTATTACTCACCTCACTGATCCCCTCTGCTCTCTACTTTCTAGTCCCAGACATGCAAGAAATGGCTGGGAAACCATGTTCAACCAATCACTGGCCACAGCAGAGATCCGCCTCAGTCAGTGATAGGCTGAACTGAGTGATAGGCTGGACAGGCATTTTCATCGGGGACCAGGAAGTAGAGAGCAGTGGACAACCCTTAGAGTTGTCTACCAAGGGTTATCTTCTTTTATGCGGCACTGCCCTTGATGGTGACCTGATCTCCTACGGTATGGCTGTGGACACAAGTTAGATGATACCTCTCCTATTATAGGGGTTTTCCAGGTTAAGAATGTTGATGGCCTATCCTCAAGGTAGAGTATCAATATTGGATCATGGGGAACCGACTCTCGGTCAGTCTCTGCCGATCAGGAGTTTGAAGTGGGCTCTTCATTCTTTTCATTGGTCCGTTTACATAGTAGTGGTGGTGCAGAATATTTCTGCTTTGTCCCATTTAAGTGAACGAGATGAAGCTGCAATATCCTGTACCTTGGCTACTAAGTAGAGGTAAAGAGGACACAGCACACAACACACAATCAGCTGATTGCACCCATCTTGGGACCCAACACCCAGACTACATGCACTGGTAGGCCCTCTAGCTGAATCCTTGAATATTAGAAATTTACCATATCTAAGTATAGTCAACCAATTTGGACATCTAGCAGAATGACTTACCAGATGGAGACAGCGACACTGCAAAAGAAAAAAGGCATAAAATTACTAAAAACTAA
Organism: Bufo bufo; assembly: GCF_905171765.1. Taxonomy (NCBI): domain Eukaryota; kingdom Metazoa; phylum Chordata; class Amphibia; order Anura; family Bufonidae; genus Bufo; species Bufo bufo. The sequence continues at coordinate 91,965,355 of NC_053399.1, forward strand.
AAACTAAACTTAAAGTGGATAGTAAAGTAGTGTTACATATTATAAAAATTTACAATTCAAGGTACTCCTCAAAAACAATCAACATCTACTGTACCACTCCTATGGTGTGTGACCATCCTTGAGTGGTCAGCTCTTCAGCTAAGGAACAAGAACCTCCACCATTCACACTTTTACGACGAGTCTAACTAACTGACACAGCTCAAGAACCCTTTAATTACTATCCCCTCTCACTGCTCACCTGGAATGGGCTCTTCCGGGTCAAATTTAAATGGATTATCCATAAAGATACTGTAGACACTCTTGCTGTCCTCCCCGAGCCGGTTCCTCACCAGTAGCGTGTAATTGCCATTATTGACATGCGTTGGGTTATTAAAGTACAAGCAGCCATGGATTAGGGTCCCGTTTTCTCTGTACTCAAGCAGCCTTGTGTATATGTAGGTGTTCATGAATAGGGTCTCTCCATTTAACTGCCAGCTGACCTCCGGGGCAGGGTTCCCATCTATTGTATAAGGGATGCAGGAGTGATGTTGATGAATCACCTCGCCCAAGTCAATAATTACTGCAGAAACTGGTAAAGAAAGAGAATGGTCAAGGGAAGCAATATACACTGCTCAAAAAAATAAAGGGAACACAAAAATAACACATACTAGATCTGAGTTAATTAAATATTCTTCTGAAATACTTTGTTATTTACATAGTTGAATGTGCTGACAACAAAATCACACAAAAATAAAAAAATGGAAATCAAATTTTTGAACCCATGGAGGTCTGGATTTGGAGTCACACTCAAAATTAAAGTGGAAAAACACACTACAGGCTGATCCAACTTTGATGTAATGTCCTTAAAACAAGTCAAAATGAGGCTCAGTAGTGTGTGTGGCCTCCACGTGCCTGTATGACCTCCCTACAACGCCTGTGCATGCTCCTGATGAGGTGGTGGACGGTCTCCTGAGGGATCTCCTCCCAGACCTGGACTAAAGCATCTGCCAACTCCTGGACAGTCTGTGGTGCAATGTGACGTTGGTGGATAGAGCGAGACATAATGTCCCAGATGTGCTCAATTGGATTCAGGTCTGGGGAACGGGCGGGCCAGTCCATAGCATCAATGCCTTCGTCTTGCAGGAACTGCTGACACACTCCAGCCACATGAGGTCTAGCATTGTCTTGCATTAGGAGGAACCCAGGGCCAACCGCACCAGCATATGGTCTCACAAGGGGTCTGAGAATCTCATCTCGGTACCTAATGGCAGTCAGGCTACCTCTGGCGAGCACATGGAGGGCTGTGCGGCCCTCCAAAGAAATGCCACCCCACACCATTACTGACCCAATGCCAAACCGGTCATGCTGGAGGATGTTGCAGGCAGCAGAACGTTCTCCACGGCGTCTCCAGACTCTGTCACGTCTGTCACATGTGCTCAGTGTGAACCTGCTTTCATCTGTGAAGAGCACAGGGCGCCAGTGGCGAATTTGCCAATCTTGGTGTTCTCTGGCAAATGCCAAACGTCCTGCACGGTGTTGGGCTGTAAGCACAACCCTCACCTGTGGACGTCGGGCCCTCATATCACCCTCATGGAGTCTGTTTCTGACTGTTTGAGCAGACACATGCACATTTGTGGCCTGCTGGAGGTCATTTTGCAGGGCTCTGGCAGTGCTCCTCCTGTTCCTCCTTGCACAAAGGCGGAGGTAGCGGTCCTGCTGCTGGGTTGTTGCCCTCCTACGGCCTCCTCCACGTCTCCTGATGTACTGGCCTGTCTCCTGGTAGCGCCTCCATGCTCTGGACACTACGCTGACAGACACAGCAAACCTTCTTGCCACAGCTCGCATTGATGTGCCATCCTGGATAAGCTGCACTACCTGAGCCACTTGTGTGGGTTGTAGACTCCGTCTCATGCTACCACTAGAGTGAAAGCACCGCCAGCATTCAAAAGTGACCAAAACATCAGCCAGGAAGCATAGGAACTGAGAAGTGGTCTGTGATCACCACCTGCAGAACCACTCCTTTATTGGAGGTGTCTTGCTAATTGCCTGTAATTTCCACCTGTTGTCTATCCCATTTGCACAACAGCATGTGAAATTGATTGTCACTCAGTGTTGCTTCCTAAGTGGACAATTTGATTTCACAGAAGTGTGATTGACTTGGAGTTACATTGTGTTGTTTAAGTGTTCCCTTTATTTTTTTGAGCAGTGTATATATATATAAACATCTGCCACTCAGCCGCCTCTAAACTCCTATCGCTGTCTTCCTCCTTTGGCCTCTCACAGTGGTCTTCCGCTCCCACCCACAGAGATGGTCACACTCTGGATCTGATCTTTACCCACCTCTGCTCCCTATCTAACCTTTCTAATTCGCCTCTCCCCCTATCTGACCACAACCTACTCACCTTCTCTTCACTGGTCTCTTCTTCTGCTCCCCTGGTTCACACACTAGCACCCCCTGCAGGAACCTTAAACATCTTAACTTTCGCTTGCTTTCTGACTCTTTCTGGCACTCTCTACCATTTGTTCCCTCCAAGACCCACATATTGCCACCATCCTATATAACACCACAATAAGTACAGCTCTGGACATTGTTGCCCCCCCACACACAATAAAACCTGAAAAATCAACAGACAACCCTGGCACACCAACCGAACCAAAAAACTCAGACAAGCTTCCAGGGCCTCTGAGCGGCGATGGAAGAAATCCCATTCTAAGGATCACTTCACCACATACAAGCAATCCCTCTTCATTTTTAAATCCTCACTCGCTGATGCAAAACAGGCGACTTCTCATCTCATATCTTCCCTGTCCCACAGCCCTTAACAACTTTTTAACACTTTTAACTCCCTTGTCCGTCCCCCAGCCACCCTCTCCTCTCATCTCAGCTGAGGACTTTGCCACATACTTCAAACAAAAGATAGTCAACATCAGAGAAAACTTCAGTACACAGTCCCCACAGACCCTCTACTCAACTGCTCGGTCCTCTTCTCCCAAAACCCGTTTCTCCACCATTAAAGAAGAAAAACTCTCCACTCTACTCTCCAGATCACATCTCACCACCTGTGCACTTGACACAATTTCATCCCACCTCATCCCTAACCTCACCACAGTGTTTATCCCAGCCATACCTCACCACTTCAACCTATCACTAACCTCGGGTGTCTTCTCCTCTGGTATTAAACGTGCTACCATTACACCCATCCTCAAAAAGCCTTCACTTGACCCATCTTCTTTGACCAGTTATTGCCCCATATCACTTCTTCCATATGCCTCAAAGCTACTTGAGCAACATGTCAGTTCTGAACTGTCCTCTCATCTCTCCTCCTGCTCCCACTTGGACCGGCTATAATCTGGCTTCTGACCCCACCACTCAACTGAGACTGCCCTCACCAATGACCTACTAATAGCCAAAACCAAAAAAACATTACTCTATCCTCCTTTTCCTTGACCTGTCCTCTGCCTTTGACACTGTCAACCACTCTCTTCTGTTACAAACTTTCTCATCTCTTGGCATCACTGACCTGGCCCTCTCCTGGATCACATCATACCTCACAGACCGGACATTTAGAGTCCCATGGCTTTCAGTATCACTTTTATGCTGACGACACACAAATCTACCTCTCTGGTCCATACATCACCACCTTACTATCCAGAATCCCACAATGCCCATCTTCCATATCCTCCTTCTTCTCCTCTCGCTTTCTAAAACTTAACATGGATAAAACAGAATTCATCATCTTTCCCCCATCTTGCTCAACCCCCCCAACAGACCTATCTATCACGATCAATGGCTGCACACTCTCCCCGGCCAACCATGTCCGCTGCCTTGGAGTGACCTTGGATTCTGCCCTCCCCTTCCGACCACACATCCAAGCCCTTTCCACCACCTGCCACCTCCAACTCAAAAACATCTCCTGCATCCTTGCTTTCCTCAACTTTGAGTCTGCAAAAATGCTTGTAAATGCCGTCATCATCTCCTGCCTAGACTACTGCAACATTCTCCTCTGTGGCCTTCCATCTAGCACTCTCGCACCCCTCCAATCTATCCTCAATTCTGCTGCCCGACTAATCCACCTCTCACCCTGTTACTGCTCTGCCTCTCCCCTCTGCCAATCCCTTCACTGGCTCCCCATTGCCCAGCGAATTCAGTTCAAAATATTAACAAATACATACAAGGCTGTCCACAACCTGTCCCCTCCCTACATCTCTGAGCTACTTTCCCGATACATCCCCACACACAATCTCCGATCCTCACAAGACCTCCTTCTCTCCTCTTATCACCTCTTCCCACAATTGCATCCAAGATTTCTCCCGTGCATCCCCCACACTCTGGAACTCACTACCCCAACATTTTAGACTCTCCCCTACAGTGGAATCCTTCAAATAAACCTAAAAACCCACCTCTTCAGACAAGCCTACAACCAGTAACCCTGCTGCCTCTACACCGCCATGACCAACTTTACCCTCTCCTACTGTGTCCTTCTCCGATACCATGTACATTGTAAACCCTCACAGGCAGGGCCGTCTCTCCTTCTATACCAGTTTCTAACTCGTCTTGTTCATGCTTCGTGCAATTGTCTGTATTATGTATGTATACCCCTTTTCATATGTACAGTGCTATGGAATGAATGACGCTTTAATAATAATTAATAATAATAATAATAATATTATAGCAAACTCAAAAAATCCACCCAGTGAACCTCCAAAATACAAACTGGAGAACACAAACAAGTAACTGAAATAGAGATGTCCTAGACCATGGGCTACCATGTGAAATTGATGTTTGGCTTTTTGGGCTGAGCATCAAAAATGCCCCAGGAGGTAATTTTTAACTACATAATGTTGGCATCCACACGTTGTAACAGAGGGATGGAAATTGTCCTTCTCCATAACTGTAGCAGCTAAATACTTTTGCGGCAGTAGATCTACTAAAACCATGTGTAGCTCTAAATGGATGAGAGTCTTGGGCAAGAGATGTACAATCCTGAAAGGGTCAATTAGAGAGTTGCGTTAGAGTTAAATCACTTGTTTGGAATATTTCCTACAACAATTCCATTAGGTTTTGTGTGGGTATTGGTTCTCTGAATTAATCAGAAGGTTTTTCCAGTGAGTAAGATTTTCTTCCCATAAATCAGTTGGAGAGGTGTCTGCCAGGAATAGATACTTTCTTCCATCGTGTCGTTCCCCAGACGTACGTTGTCTAGTGGCTGAAGGTGCCCATACATTTTCAGTAGCTGCTGGCCAAGTGCTCACTCGGCTGACAGCTATACTCCTCAACTCCCCTCGGCTCAACCATGCATACATGTCTTTTTAGTGGGGAGAGGAGAGTGACTCACTGCCAGAAAAGCACCAGTGGAAGCTTATCTCCCAGGGAACAAAGGATTAGGCATGATAAAATTCCACATGAATCCTTTCTTTCCCTGAGATCATAGGAGATGGGAGGCCTTCATACACATAAGAAAGTTATCTGCTCCCACCAAGATCAGCAGGCTTTTCCGACTTTTCTCTGTTTATGGGATCTTATATGGAACCATAAGGTGGTCAACCAACTACAGTAGGACACCTTTGAAAAGGCAAAACAAGTAGAGATCGTCTTCTAGAAATCACATTTTATAGTCACCAACCTTCAGACCAATACCTAATTCTTGGACACTAATGAATTCAAATATCTCCTGACATATAATGATGAAATAAGCCTAGATCATCCATAGCTCTGATTTGTACATCATTATGGCTGTTTCAACAGACTTCAGTTCTGGCCACCCAGTTTGGAGAAATCTTGGGTAGACCAATCTATGAGAAGGCCAAAAGATACACTTTTGATCTTCAGCCAAAACATCTATTGGCTTACAGATTACCTCATTTACTGACATTCAACACCAATTTGCTTTGATATGTTCTCCTCTTTTGTGTATGATCTATTTATCAGTCCACCTTATGGTAAATCGTGGCCCTGATGGCGAGCAGGCCATAGCCTGTGTGGAGTGGCAGAGCAGACCCAGGAGCCGGACCTGCTGGAAAAAAGGCAACAGGAGGCGGGTCTGGGTTGCCTAGCAGGGCAAGCAGGAAAGGGGAGGCTCATGGCTGCCACTGTAGCAATACTCATACAGACAAGTACCCAATACCATTGCATCTCTACAGCCACTTCTGTGTAAGGTTCTAAATACATACAGATCAAAGCTTGAATGTGAACTTACAGTGGACATCTATCTGAACTGACTTTTTGGTGGGACCAGCCATGTTCTCAGCCCAGCAGCTGACATCACGCTTGTTGAATCCGGAAGAGATATTGAAAATATGCAAGAAGATCTCAATATCAGGACCATCAGACTGCTGCGGATGAAAGACATAGACAACATTGCAAAAGAGTGTTGCAATGATGGAGAAACTACAACATGATGTTCACAAGTCTATTGACATTTATAGTACACTTAGATCCCATGGGAAACCATTCCAAGTATGATTTTTTTGTGTTGTCCCCATTTGGACATTCTTAGATAATGATAATGAACTATCAACAGGACAACTGTTGTGACTATCGGGAAACATTTCTGAATTTTTTATCAATTTACTCTGTCAGTGATTACTCTAGCCAGACTCATTTTTTTCATACCTCAATTTCAAATTGAACGTTCAGATCTGGTAAAATCCAGGTAGCCGTTGGTGTAGGCTGACCAGCTACATTACACTGAAGGGTCAGGTTGTCCCCATAAAGAACTGTCAGATTTTGCTCTGCAATGAAGACATCTGGACGATCTACAAGAAGAAAACTAAACTAAAACTAAGCAATCATAGGTTTCATCTACCTATCAGTTGTCAATAAACACACCATCTCATTTGTGGACACGTGAGATGCCTACCACAGTTCGAGATGTTGTCGTCTTCTATAAAAATCTCCACCCCATATTTCCAGCAGCTTAAGGATTGGTTTCCAAGATCAGCCCAACCTTCTTCTCTACGAAACTGAATCCACCGCACTTCACAGGAGCACTGGAATGGGTTCTCAGTCAGGACTCTAGCAGAGGAACAATGAGGTTAAAGAAGGCCATAAATTATGGTTAAATTCCCTTTCTTGGTTCTCATAATGGTTCAAACATAACAAGACTTCTTCATGTCCGATTCCTAATAGGTACAAGTTCTCCTTGTGGAGCGGCAGACAGTAGGCAACCTACCTAACAATAGTATACAAAACTCTCTGTACTAATGGGGAGCAAAAATTCTGAAACCATGCTGTCTACAGATGAGTGTCTGTGGTTTGGCTGATCACCCAAGTCATGTTTCATGACACTTTAAGGGGTTAATTGACTTGCAGGGTAGTCACCTATAGATGGCACTAGAGGTACAGCATTATTTCTTCTAGAGGAGAGCTATCCTGTATTCTTCACAAATAATTGCTTATGTCTTCAGAAACAGTTATGCACACACATAGGACTAATTTTCATAGTAAGAAAGAAGTTTGACCTACAACTCCTGTAGAGGTAGACCATGAAATGTCCTCCAAGACAGCGAGACCAAGGAGTTAGAAGATAGGTTGCTGTTGAAAGAAGAAGAAAAAACAGCTTAGACAAGACTCCAAACATATGTGTTCTGGTGTGACAAGACCGAAGACTACAGTTGTCAACATCCGAAGGAAGAGGAAGGTGAAAGGGTGAGGAGTTGGGTTCATTAAGACACATGGCTGCTTGTGTTGGCTCCAAAGCTAGACTATGTCCTCTTGATAGATGGAAGAGTTTCCAGTGTATAAACCCTCCTCCCACAGGAACAAAATAGTCTATACAAGAGTCCTCTTAGCACTTTTAGTAAATGCTTGTATTACCCACTGCAACAATTCTGGATCATCATTTCTTTTGGCTCCGCAATGTGCCATTCGTCTGTTATTCCCACCCAAAAAATTTAGGACTAAATTGAAAAATAGGTGTTTCCCCTTGTCAAATGATGTGTCCTTCCGAACTGTTCGGACAGTATCAAACTATTAGGGAACACACTCCCAAATGTTAACACCCAGTTGACAATTTATTTGTCCCTTTGCAGTAGTTATAACAGAGGAACGCCACATTACTAAGTGAAATTTGTAGCTTTTCCATCTTTCTCGCCTGCTTTCAGCTAAGTAACGACTGATGTAAATGGCTGTAAATAAGCCTGCACGTGCCTCCATTTGGAAAGATTTCCATGCAGCCTTGGGTAGCGAGGGCAGATACATTTCAGCTCTTGTCAGGTCAATGATTGTCCACAGGGGAGTAAATATGAGCGCTCGCTGTCAGTCCCCACACTGAGTCCCCGCTGTACCCAGCTGCTGAGAGATTGTATTCTGCTGTAAGCATTGATTTCAGCAAACAAGACATCTGACTGCAGTCACTTTTCACTGTCACTTATTGCTCTCAGGCCTAAGATGAGGCGTAACACCTGGAAAAACAGCGCCAAGAATATGACAGCAATTATGTAATAATTTTTTTTTTATTATTACATTATTATATTATATTATCATTATTGTTTTATTAATCATTATTTTATTATTAGTACCAGTTTATTATTCCTATTTTTGCAATAATTACTATTATTTTATTTACATGACTAATTAATAGTTACTTTTAAATTGTAATTGTTATTTTATTAGTATGAATTTATAATGATATATTTATTATTCAGATTTTGTGTTAATCATTTGTAATTATTATTATTTTATCATTACCATATTATGTATTCATAAATATAATCACTTATTAATAGTCATTGTTATTATTAATACATATTTTACCTCTATTATTTCTGCATTTAGTGCAATTATAATTTATTTTTACAAGAAATTTTTCTTATTTTTAACTATTTTGTGATTGAATTTTTTGAGTGCTTATTTAAAATCTTTGCTTATTAGTCTTTTTTCAGTTTCCTTTCTCCCTAGTTATTTTTATCTATGAATCTCTTTTAGCATAACCTGTAAAAAAAAAATACTATAAATAAATTTTTGTTTAGTTTATTTTTGAAGAATATTTTACATGAAGCTAAAACCAAATTTGCATTTGCCTGGATGGAAGTGAATTAAATTATAATAAAAGCATGATATTTTTATGTATGTCAATTTAAAATATATTACAGTCCTTGGCTACTTTATGAGCTGTAATTAGATTATAATTTTTAAGAGACAGATTTTTCTCATAGATACGCGGTACAAATAAAAAATAAATTTAAATTTAAATAGATTAAAAAAATATATTTTATGTTGAGATTTTCTTTTTTATGGTTGGCATTGTCAAGAATATGTACTTTTAAAAAAAAAAAATTATGTGTTTAGTGATATGAGACCTGATTTTATGTTGTGTTATGATTATGTCCTTTTTTATAGTAATTTTTCAAGCAAAATCCACATTTGAATTCTTGGGAGGAAGTAAAATAAAGCCATTTTCATACAGTACAGTTACGTGTGGGTTTTTGACATATAAAAAATTGCAAAAACTGCATCTAAACGAGTTTGCCCTTCAAATTTTTGAAGTATCCTTTATTTGACTAAAATATGCAGGATAAAAGTATAAATTTAGATTTTGTATATACCGTAAATGTACAGTGTATTTCCACAGTATAAAATATATATATAAAAAAAGAACAGTATTTATTCCTTTTTTACTGTTATACATAAATTATATGAAAATACAAAAAGCAAAAAAAAAAAAATCACACAAAAAGAGTTGACCTTTGATAATAAGAACCTTTGCATTTGTGCTCTTCGGGATGGGAGCTCCCGTTGATTGATGATAGTAAAATATTGAGATTCCCCTCCTACCATGAATTCGATACCTACAATAACATTTTGCTTGGCAGAAGATCTGCTTCACAGAAGCTCTTTGTTTCAGACGAGGTGGAGAAAGAGATCACACAGAACGTAGCCGGTGGAGATGGCGTTTATGTTCTCATAATAATATTGTATTATACTACTTTACTACAATATTTTATTATACTACCCTATAATTATTTTAGTGGAAGCATGGCCTATGCATGATCTAAAAGCCCTGTTCTGTTTTCATGCATGGAACAGAAGTTCTGCTTCTGGGAAGGGACTGAAAGTCTGGTCAGAGCCTAATTTTGATTTGCATTGTTTGACTCTTCTTCTGTCTCACTCCCAACAGTACCACATATCTAGATCTGCATGAAAACCAGTGCCAAATCCTTGGCTATTCTTGGTGACTACTCTCCTGTGCTACATGTTATGGTATCATATACCTGCTTCTGCTTGACTATGTGACTGACAATCCTCTGGTACTCACCTCCTTGTTATACCCTTCCCAATACTTTTATGTTGGCTCATAACAACCATAGCTCTTATAACTCCAACTTGACTTGATCCTCCTACTGAAAGAATTGTCTCATCAGATACAAGACCCTTAGTAATGGGGCAATCAGTTGATCCCGCTCCCGAAACCTCTACAGCCTATTTTGCCAGCAGAAGACACAACCAGACTAGCATTCACTGCAGGGAACCGTAGTGTTGCCTGGTGGCCATTTTGATGAATGGTCATCCATGTATTGTAGTGATAGCTCGGGTCCACCAGAACAAGAGGGGGCCACCCTCTATGATATCCATCTTCCCTAAAGGGGCATATAGGCAGAGGTTGCTTTTAGACTTCGTAATTTAGAGAGTTTTAACCTTCATCTAAAGTAGACAACCCCTTTAAGAAAGGCTGTTAAATGAAAACTGGCATTATGAATTGGAATTACCGAAGGAAATATGAAGAAATAATGCACTGTGTGTAGTATTAGTAGGAAGATAAGACTTTAGTATGCTCGGGACATGATGTACACTTCAAAACAGAGCTGCTTTGACCCAGGTCCTCTTGTTTAGTGGCCTGTAGCCAAAAACATCACAAACGGGAACTGAAAACCCAAACAAAGCAAGACGATGGATGCACAAGAAGAAGGCAAAAACACAAATAAAAAATAACAACTACAAGATCTAAACATGGATTGTAATCATCCGCAGATGATGGCCCTTTGTAGAATGTCAGGAACCGTCATCTCCTACTTTTTTTATAGGGACAGGACCTTCGGAGAGTTGATATTGGCTTTGTTTGTGATTGTTTATGTTTTTGTCATTTGCAGTTGACATGATAGCTCATAAATGAATGGGGGTAAGGATTTCAAGGCAGTGTTTTATTTGATGTCTTCCCTTGGAATCTTCATTCTAGCGTGAAGCCTTCACTAAACCTTCTCCCTCCATACGCAAGTATGTACATCTTTATTCAAGCCATAAAATTCTTAGCTCAGCCCAAAAAGTCCTCTTTTTGCATGTACTAAGCACCAGTACTCCATCAGGGAACCCACATGTGTAAGGTTTATATTGATCTTCAAAGGGAGTTTCAGTCAACAGAAATGCTCAGGTTGGAGCATAGATGTTATATTTTCTCTTTGGAGGGGCTCTTTTTCACTATCCTTCGCTTTACCAGCTGCCCTGAAGAATGCGGGAAGAGAAGCAACAATAGCTCTAAGTTCATTTCTGGCTCAGAATGCTGGTTGTCACTTAGGTTATGTCGCCTAGGCTTAGCTGAGTCCCATTCAAGTGAATGGGGCTGAGCTGCGATAACAAGCCCAGCCGCTACCCAATGGATGGTGCTGTGCATGATAGGCAAGGATGGGAGGACCCCCATGGATCAGATACTGATGACCTATGCTGAGGCAAGGTCACTAGTATAAAACACTCCGAAAACTCCAGCAGAATAGGGTCCAGTGTTTTGGAGCAGTTGCATTGGGTTAGCAGGCGGAATTGCTTAGCAGAAGAGTCAAGGTCAAGATCATGCCCTAAACCCACCCAATATGACATAAGGCTAGGGATGAGCAAATCAACAAGTCGATATGCATAAAACTTTGTTTCAATACTGTACGGAGTGAGCGCTCCGTAAGGTATTAGAATGTATTGGCTCCGATGAGCCGAAGTTATTACTTCGCATAATAATTTCATAAATTAATTTGTGCTGTAAAAAAAACATTTCCAAAACTCGGGTTCGGTTCCAAGGTACCACTTGTAACCGAACCCGAGTTCGGGAAATGTTTTTTTTACAGTATAAATCAATTTCTGAAGTTATTATGCGAAGTCTCGAGAGACTTTTCAAAGTAATAACTTCAGCCAATACATTCTAATACCATACGGAGCGCTCGCTCCGTACAGTATTGAAAAAAGTTTTATGCGAATTGACTTCAGATGTTTCATCCGAAGTCGATTCGCTCATCCCTAGACAAAACCTATCCTGGTGATTCCACCATCTCCATTGAAATCAATGAACTGTCCAGGTAATGCATGGACATGCCAGGTCTTCCAGAGTGAGTAGACACTCTTTGTAGCCCCTGGCTAATAGAGGAGGGGTACTGAAAATAGGTTATCAAAACGAGACAATTCCTTTATGAACGTAATTACTTGGAACATACCAAATATTAAGGCTATGACCCCATTTAAACCCTAGAATGATGAACAATAGTTTCACCTATACTAGGATGGATCTAGTAAATTCACTGGAGGATAAATATGGTGCCAAGGGATGAAGAATTGCCTACCTATGAAAATCATATTCCCATCAAACTTTAAAAAATAAAGGGCTTTTATTTTATTTAATTGCTTATTCAAATCACCTCATCGGTGAGAAGTCCATTAGTGGTGCAGTTCGTGCCAGCAACACTCTCCTGCAATTAGGAACGCTCCAGGAGAACACTTAATAACTTTGCAGAACAACAAAACAAGTGCTCAATAAGCCACATTATTAATGACAAGGCAAAATCAGCCTAACGAAGCAAAAAATCCTCCGAGACCTCTACAGGAGATCATCAGTGTAGGAAGTCGCATGGAAAACTGGGCACACGGGGGTCTTAAAATGATTTTACTTATGTAGCCTCCAAGTGAATGCACCATATCTACAGTACAACGGAGAGGCCCCTTACCAGCTAAAAAAACTGTCCCTACTGGAAGAGGCTCACTTCCATAGGAGTCTATGCAGCTCCATGTGAGTCTACACAGTCTGTGTACGCCTGGAACAGAGGCAGAACTTCCATTTCCAAAAATAAAAATTTTCGAACCGAGTTAAGGGGTTGTCTGGTAAGCACAGATTGTCCACAAACTGAAAAACATGGCTGCTTGTTTCCAATGGAAGTAAGCTTTAATGGCAGACATAACCCATGGAGAGGTGCAGCACTGTTTCTGGAAGAAAGTAGCCATGTTTTCCTAATCCTGTGCAAGCCATAGGGTTCCAACAGCAGGAACCTTCAGTGATCAGTCCTAATCAGTAGAGGAGCCCATTGCAAGTGTCTGATTTTTCTGCAGTGCCACCACAGGAAAAATGAAGAATTACATGGTTTTCCGTTAAATCTATGGGCTGTTTGGGAAGTGCATTCCAGGTCCTGTAGAATGAGAGGCCTTCTCATTATCCAATCTGGCTACTAGATGAAGGTCATGAGCAAGGAGCACCCCTTTCTATTAGGTCAGAATTTCCTATTTGAAAATTGATTTTCTGAACCAGGCAGCAGCATTTGGATCTCCCACATCATGAATTTAATTCATTATGTATTCATTCTTGGCATTCTAGGAGTCCATAAAAACCTTTCCCCAACAGTGTCTTCTACCTAACATGCATAATAGAAGCAGTTTGTCTTATCATTTTCAGTTTCTACCCCCCTCCTGATTTTCGACTGGCCTCCGTTGTAGACATTCTTTGCTTCCTGCTGTGGAACATGGGTGTAGTTTCAGCATGAAGCTCTAAACATTAGTTCCCAGCATGCAACACAGGAGGAGTGTTCTTCAGGGCGAACCCCTCCCACCAACTTCAGCCTATTAGACTCCATACATGTGCAATGAGCTCTGAAAAATTTAGTCTGCGCATGCGCAAGGGGTGAGTATAGGTTACATCCTTTTCCAGACACGGATAATGTCCTGTACCAAAAAATATTAAATATGATATTCACTTACATGTGAGTCATTCGCGGATTCATGTGAAAAGCGTCTTCAGAAATGTACTTTAAGCCGGTGTTCGAAATGGTCCTGTGAAAAGAAAAGAGAGCATTCTTAAAGGAAAGACCTCAGATTTTCTGTCTAGATTGCTTGCAGCTCAATCCTGTTCACTGTCTCTATGTGGTGAGTAGACTAAAAAATTTGTTCTAGTGCTAGAAGGAGATACTATGACAAAATAAGGGAATTTTTACGGTTGCAACAATTTAAAAGAAGGCTCAACTCTATTCAACCAGGCATACTGCCCAGTAGGGCTGATTTGGCTGATTCGGCTGATACCCGTCTTGTGAAAAACGGTTATAGCGATCCATAGAAAAAGACTTTTATCCTTTATACAAATGTGAGCTTTGGTGCACTGAGGGGGCGTGGTCAGCATGAGGTGCACCGACAGCTTAAGCCCCGCCCCCACCGTGCATTGAAGCACTCATTTACCCAAAGAGTAAGTTAGCCTTTTTATCAGGAACGCTATAACCGATTTTCACAAGACAGGTATCATTTTAATCAGCAGGATCAATCCTGCCAGGTAGCATGCCTGTTTTCATAGGGTTAACCCTTCTGACAGGTGCTCTTAAATAAAAAATGAATGCAAGGAATGTAGACTGGCTGATGATGAAATATGGGCCTTCATCCTCATCCTCTGTGAGGAAACCAGGGATGTTGGAGTGAACTTTGTCTTCACTCTGGCCCTAATTATGCTTGTTTCATTCCACCCTAGGCTCAAGGTCATGTCCCTTCTCCTCACACTTCCTGAACCATTTGTCTTACATTCCCCTTATGGCATCAAGAGACATGATGACAAGAAGAATTAATGTCTCTACAGAGAGCGTAGAGCTGAGTACTCACAGATTTTTCAGCTCTCTGAAGTTCTTCATGTCCATCTGAGTTAGGTTCAACAAGTCCTTCTGGTTTTCGATCACACTGTTGGAGAGGAGACAACTGTCAATCAAGATGTAAGGATTCCCCGAGGAAGAGCTTCTTGAAGCTTCAATGTCTACTTGACAATGTCACTGAAGATACTTAGATTGGGTCATTATATTGTAATGCTTCACTGGGCAAAATCCTTTGCCTCTCAGTGTGACCTCTACAGTCTTATGGACAATTAGAATCATTAGGCAAGAAGATCGTTACAAGGATGCCCTCACAAAATATTCTGCAATCACATTGTGGTCTATTAGAGACTTCCTGGGCCTAATAAAATATGTAGTCATATACAAATGTGGTTAAATGGAATTTTTTTTAATTCATAAAAATTGTATTTTTTATTTTTTTACTATTTTCATCTCTTGACCTTATATCTAGTTTCCTTAAAGTTGTAAAAACATGGCTGCCATACCTGTGCACAGGTTGGTTGTGATATTTTAGTACACTCCATACAATTCAATGGAGTTGAGCTGCAATACCAGACACAACCTGTGGACTGGTGTGGCGCCCTTTCTGTAAGAAAGCAGTCGGAAATCAGTTCTCCTGTCTGTTCTAGTAAATACATGCATTTCCTATAAATCAACATATCGGAAGCTTTTTTTTAGGACTCTGCATTCAAGTGTTCCTCTCTTATTCCTCTTGGAGTGCAATTATTAATTTATTCTTTTATATGGTGCTTCAGATACCAATTGATGTATAGAAATTGTCATCACTCACTGTGACTCTTAAATTTACTTACTGGTATGTGTTTGGAATGTGGGAGGAAAGTCACGCAAACATAGAGAGGACGTAGAAACTCGATGCAGATGTTACCCATGGTCAAATTTGAACCCAGGACTCCAGCATTGAAAGGCCACTGGGTATATGACAAATGGATGATACCTTTGCCCTTTTCAATAGTTCCTACACACGCGACACTATCAGCACTGATTGGCACAGTGGTCAACTATGTTCTAAGAGGAATAACAGATGAATGGCATAACGCAAAGGTCTAAGAAACAACGTTTTCCAGAGTTATTATTTCATAGGGAATACATGTTGCTACACAAACAGAAATTCCAGGAAAGCTTCCCGGTCCTGTCCAGGTCTAAAATTTGACTATGCCCACCTAGGTAGGTGCAACCGTCTTTTAGTTTCCACCATTTGTAACTGCTCATAGGGTACTGTTATCCTGGGCCCCTCCAACCACCTGGAGCCAGGCTTCCAACTTAGCTCATTAGGTTTTCAGCCGCAGGCTAAATGTAAATTGGCCAAGTCAAGATAATAAAATGTTCCAGCCTCTAGAGACTAGTTCCCAGTTGGATTTCCTAGTCTGAGGTAGGTGCAACTATCTTTTAGTTTCCACCATTTGTAACTGCTCATAGGGTACTGTTATCCTGGGCCCCTCCAACCACCTGGAGCCAGGTTTCCAACTTAGCTCACTAGGTTTCCAGCAGCAGGCTACATGTAAATTGGCTAAGTCTAGATAATAAAAAAAATTCACCCTCTAGACTGGTTCCTGGTAAGATTTTCCAGTCTGAGGTAGGTGCGACTATCTTTCAATTTCCACTACTTTTAACTGCTTATCCTGGGCCCCTCCGACCACCTGGAGACAGGCCTCAAACTTAGTTCACTAGGCTAAATATAAATTGGCCAGGTCTAAATAAAAAAAAATCCCAGCTTCTAGAGCAGGGGTCAGCAACCTCCGGCACTCCAGCTGTTGTGAAACTACAACACACAACATGCTCCATTCACTTCAATGAGAGTTCTGAGAACTGCGAAGCAAGTGTTCATGCTAGGAGTTGTAGTTCCATTACAGCTGGAATGCCGCAGGTTGCTGATACCTGCTCTAGAGACTGCTTACCAGTCTGATTTTCCACTCACTGCTCATGGGATTATGTTATCATGGCCTTTCCAACCACCTGGAGTCAGGCCTGCAACTTAGCTCACTAGGCTTCCAACATATGAGCATTGGCCTCAGGTTGGGTCCCCATACATCCGGGCTATAAATCTGGGACTTTGATGTGCAAGAACTATTTCTGAAATGAAGACAGAGCACTGTGTCTTATGACTAGGCCACCCACTTACAAACTCCTCAGTAGTCTTGAGCTCCAGTGAAGACCACCTGAACTTTGGTTCTTCCCTTTGAGAGTTCACAGCTGCAAAATCATTGGCCAGTGGCTCAAACCTAAAATCCTTTGAAGGTTCCCTAGAGGATTCTTGTGCAATGACATTAATAAATAACCAGATTAGGAAGGGAATAATCCTGCTCGGCTGAGGCAGTAGTCTGAAGTCACATCTGGAGGAAGCACAGGTGTAAAGACTAGCCAAAAGGGACAGCCAGTTTTCAGATTAACTCTTCCCATTCTATTTGTGTAGAGTCATCCACCCAAACCTTCCAAAATTCTATTTTTTTAAAATAAATTGAATTCCAATTTTTGCACCCAGTCTATTAATTAGAGTTTGAAATATAGAAGACAGGAAGGGGGAGATGTGGGAGCTTGTTTTCGTTCTCCTCCTCCACCAGCCACGTACATGATTTTTCAAAAATTTTAATCAGGGTTGTAGATAGTATAACTATAAGATCCTGGAAGTTATTACAAATTTCTGTTGAATTTATGATGTCAAATGTTAACATTTTGGCAAGATTATTAGGAAGAAGTATGTAGGACCATGCCTACAATTCCCTAGATGTTAGATGGGTTGTCCTATGACTCCTCTGTATTAGCGTCAGTGGAGGGGAGCTAGCAAAGATTATAGCTTACTCTGGTGGATCCATACTTAGTCTGGGAATTTAGGCCCCACTCTGAGAAACACTCACTTCTGGATGGGGCTTACATAAGCCATTTTCAGCCTAGGATAGCCTCAATTTCTCAGAATTGTCTTTGAATATTAGGGACAGTCCATGCAAAACAGGCCTGGTGGCCACTAAGTTTATTTGATCATCCGTTCCTTATGTAGTTGGCCATGTAATACTACATTTCTCCTGCAGCAACCTTCGAATGGCCCCTGCAGCTTCCCTCGTTGCTAGCATTTGACTGGCTGGGATTTCCAGAGCAATCAGCTGATCCTCATGTCGGCTTCAATCTAAACAGGGGTAAGATAACCCCTTTAAAAACAGATAACTAGGAAATATCTAGGAGAACCATATTAGTGTTGTTTTAATGTGTTCCTACTTATGGTCAAAAGCCCTAAAAAATAAAATGAATGTGAATATTATACGTACTGCAGCTCTGACGCAGACAGGACTTCATCTAATTTCACCAGTAAATTAGGAGGTCAGATATTTCAGATCCCTGGATTATAAGGATCTGAAGAACCAGGCGCACATTCTGTGTTCCTCGTTACGTAAATTCAAAATGGGACACAAACGTCTTCAACATAGAGTACAGTATACATATAAAAAAGGCATAAAATGATATCAACTTGTCTTTAGATCCAAAAGCATAATTATACTAGCTGAAGACCATGTAGTTAATCTGGTCCAATGAGGTTGTGCAGAAAACTCATTGTACCACAATTCCCAGCATGCCCTTCCTTGACCTCACTGTTTGTGTATATGAAAAGACTGAGAAAGTAGACAGATGACATCGTTCCCAGACAGGTATTAAATTTCTCCGTCCCCCTCTTCTCCCTCCATCCCACCAATAACACCCACTAGTAAAGAGCGTGCTTTTAATGAAGTGGGTGTCCTCTTACAACATGAGGTCATCGCTCTTCATCTACAGAGTGGGCTTCTCCTATTATCACCTTCCATAAATGGCCTCCACCGTTGTATCAGATGAAGATGGAGAATGTACGACACACACGTAATCAGGGCAAACACTAAATAATTTCTTGATCTGTCAAAACAGTCACAACTGGATGCCAAGGAGGTGTGAACCCTGTGGATTTATGACCTCGATACATGTCCTCCATGCTAAGGTGCCACCATGACTCATAGGGATTGTTTCATGGGATACAGAATTTTCATGGAAAGAAAATTCTTACATGGGCGGAATGTATAAACAGCATAAAAAATCCCTCTGTGTAACGACATAAAAAACGCTCTGTGAATGCAGATATTTTGGCAGGAAAGTCCCCAGACATAGAAAAGTCTATGTTTTCCGGTATAATGGATGGCACATCCTAATGTTGATAGCAGAGATTTTCCATAGTCCGTCTGCATCTCATGTGCCAACACGTCCACGAACCATGGGCCACAATTGGCTGCTGTGGGCAATCGAATGGTGGAAATTTAGTAGGTCACATGCCAATCTACCCAAGCCAAAGCTAAGCTATGACTTAATAGGGGGCACATCTCAGGCAGGTTCTTGAAGTGCAACACCTGTCACAAGGCACTTGTGGTGATTAGGACACTCAAGGAGGTACCCTTGGGACTGGGACATTTAAGGGTGCACATTTGTACATGCAGGGCCGGATTAACGTAGGGGCGGATGGAGCTGCAGCTCCAGGCCCCTGCATGAAAATAGGCCCAGCAGCCCGCATACAGGGCCGCACTGGCACGGCCCGTTAGCCTTGACTGCTGCATGGCCGGCCGTGCCGACAGTGAGGAGGCTCCTTGACTGGTGCAGTATTACACAGAGGGACTGACAGAGAGAGGAGCCCATCCCCCGGCCCCGCCCCCAACAGCAGGCTCCAGCACGGACATTGCCCGGAGCCTGACTCCTCCCACACATGTGACTGATCACATGATCATGACATCACGGAAGGTCCTTCAGCCTGCTAGCTGCTGCTTGTGCAGAGCTGTCATCCGGCTGTTCAGGGCTGTGTATCAGGTAGGACTCGGAGGCTGAGTACAGAGTACAGTCATAGCACACATCCCCTATAACAGTGCATCATCCATAGGTCCCCCATAACAGTGCCAACCACAGATCCCCATAACAATGCCATCCACAGATCCCCATAACAGTGCCAGCCACAGATCCTCCATAACAGTACCAGCCACAGATCCTCCATAACAGTACCATCCACAGATCCCCATGACAGTGCCATCCACAGATCCTCCATAACAGTGCCATCCACAGATCCCCATAACAGTGCCATCCACAGATCCCCTCCATAACAGCGTGATCCACAGATCCCCCATAACAGTGCCAACCACAGATCCTTCATAACAGTGCCATCCACAGATCCCAATAACAGTGCCATCCACAGATCCCAATAACAGTGCCATCCACAGATCCCCATAACAGTGTCATCCACAGATCCCAATAACAGTGCCATCCACAGATCCTCCATAACAGTGCCATCCACAGATCCCCCATAACAGTGCCATCCACAGATCCCCTCCATAACAGCGTGATCCACAGATCCCCCATAACAGTGCCAACCACAGATCCTTCATAACAGTGCCATCCACAGATCCTGTATAACAGTGCCATCCACAGATCCTGTATAACAGTGCCATCCACAGATCCTGTATAACAGTGCCATCCACAAATCCTTCATAACAGTGCCATCCACAGATCCCCATAACAGTGCCATCCACAGATCCCCTCCATAACAGCGTGATCCACAGATCCCCCATAACAGTGCCAACCACAGATCCTTCATAACAGTGCCATCCACAGATCCCCATAACAGTGCCATCCACAGATCCTCCATAACAGTGCCATCCACAGATCCCCATAACAGTGCCATCCACAGATCCCCTCCATAACAGCGTGATCCACAGATCCTTCATAACAGTGCCATCCACAGATCCCAATAACAGTGCCATCCACAGATCCTGTATAACAGTGCCATCCACAGATCCTGTATAACAGTGCCATCCACAGATCCTGTATAACAGTGCCATCCACAGATCCTTCATAACAGTGCCATCCACAGATCCCCATAACAGTGCCATCCACAGATCCCCTCCATAACAGCGTGATCCACAGATCCCCCATAACAGTGCCAACCACAGATCCTTCATAACAGTGCCATCCACAGATCCCAATAACAGTGCCATCCACAGATCCCCATAACAGTGCCATCCACAGATCCCCTCCATAACAGCGTGATCCACTGATCCCCATAACAGTGCCAACCACAGATCCTTCATAACAGTGCCATCCACAGATCCCAATAACAGTGCCATCCACAGATCCTCCATAACAGTGCCATCCACAGATCCCCCATAACAGTGCCAACCACAGATCCTTCATAACAGTGCCATCCACAGATCCCCATAAGAGTGCCATCCACAGATCCCAATAAGAGTGCCATCCACAGATCCCCATAACAGTGTCATCCATAGATCCCCTCCATAACAGCGTGATCCACAGATCCCCCATAACAGTGCCAACCACAGATCCCGTATAACAGTGCCATCCACAGATCCTGTATAACAGTGCCATCCACAGATCCTGTATAACAGTGCCATCCGCAGATCCCCCATAACAGTGCCATCCACAGATCCCCATAACAGTGCCATCCACAGATCCCCCATAACAGTACCAGCCACAGATCCCCCATAACAGTGCCATCCACAGATCCCCCATAACAGTGCCATCCACAGATCCCCCATAACAGTGCCAACCACAGATCCTTCATAACAGTGCCATCCACAGATCCCCATAAGAGTGCCATCCACAGATCCCCATAACAGTGCCATCCACAGATCCCCCATAACAGTACCAGCCACAGATCCCCCATAACAGTGCCATCCACAGATCCCCCATAACAGTGCCATCCACAGATCCCCCATAACAGTGCCAACCACAGATCCTTCATAACAGTGCCATCCACAGATCCCCATAAGAGTGCCATCCACAGATCCCCATAACAGTGTCATCCATAGATCCCCTCCATAACAGCGTGATCCACAGATCCCCCATAACAGTGCCAACCACAGATCCCGTATAACAGTGCCATCCACAGATCCTGTATAACAGTGCCATCCACAGATCCTGTATAACAGTGCCATCCGCAGATCCCCCATAACAGTGCAGGGGTGTGAAAATTTTAAAAAAAACTACTTGTCGAAGGACTAAAGCGGGGGCTCGATCTACTTGTCCCTTATGACAACCTACTTGTCCTGATACAAAAAATAATTTTAAATCAAAACCTTATTTCAATGCACCGCCACGCTTTCTTATGCAGGGATGGGTGGCTGGCTTGCGTTCCAGCCTTTGTGGTGTGAAATGACTAAGTTTAGGCCTCGTTCACACCAGATGATTCTGTCCAGAATGCCTACATCGTGGCCGGCTCACTATGTTGTGGGGCAGGAGGGGGCGTGACAATCCATTGAAGTGAATGGCACCTTAGCCACAGGCGCAGGCGATCGGATGCACGGGATCGCAAGGCACAATTATGCCTGAGGTCCGGTCACAAGGCTGCTTGCAGCATTTTGTTTGGACTGGACCGCAGGCATAATGTGCCTTGCGATCCTGTGCAGCCAATCGCATTGCAGCCGTTGGGCATGGTTATGGTGCCAATCACTTCAACAGACCACTACACCCCTTCCTGCCTCACAATATAGTTAGCCGGCCGCAATGCGGTGCAGGGCATTCTGGACAGAATCAGGCCGGAACACACTGCCTGGTGTGAACGAGGCCTTAATGTGATCACTCTTGCTAATCTTAGCACATTACTACCCGTACCTCTAGGTGGTTTAGGCAAACTAGCTGCTGATGTGGCATGGAAAGGACCCCCCTCACCTTCCCAGTTTGACAACACATGCAGAAAGGGGGTCCTCTGAGGGGTGCTGGCAGAGGTGAAAGTTCTATCAATGCCCCTGGCTCTGTAACGGCTGTCACTGCTCCTCCCCCAGAACCTTTCTTTGCTCCACCCCTCCAGCTCTGTAATTTCTTCTTCCCCACGCTGTCACTACACCACGCCCCCCCTTCCCACTCTGTCACCGCGGCTGCGTCACTGCTCTTAGAGATGGGAAGTTCGGATCTTTTTCATGAATCGGATCTTCGGTTCACTTCCTGAGCCGGCAGAAGCAAGTGAACTGAAGATCAATGCGCATGCTCAGCTCATCGAATCTTCGGTTCACTTGCTGAGGCTACTTTCACACTAGCGTTCGGAACGGGTCCGTCTGATGTTTCATCAGGCGGATCCGCTCCTATAATGCAGACGTTCGCATCCGTTCAGAACGGATCCGTCTACATTATAACTTAGAAAAATTTCTAAGTCTGAAAGTAGCCTGAACGGATCCGTCCAGACTTTACATTGAAAGTCAATGGGGGACGGATCCGCTTGAAGATTGAGCCATATGGTGTCATCTTCAAGCGGATCCATCCCCATTGACTTACATTGTAAGTCTGGACGGATCCGCTCGCCTCCGCACGGCCAGGCGGACACCCGAACGCTGCAAGCAGCGTTCAGGTGTCCGCTCACTGAGCAGAGCGGAGGCTGAACGCCGCCAGACGGATGCATTCTGAGCGGATCCGCCTCCACTGAGAATGCATTGGGGCCAGACGGATGCGTTTGGGGCCGCTCGTGAGCCCCTTCAAACGGAGCTCATGAGCGGACACCTGAACGCAGGTGTGAAAGTAGCCTGAGTTGGCTCTCAAGTGAACCGAAGGTCAGGAGGGACTGGCTCCTGGCAAACACAGCTCTGCTGCAGTGAATGCAGTGGAGCAGACTGTGATGTAGTGGCTATAGTTATTGCAGGGACTCAGATAATTGTCTGAGAGTTTATTAGTTAAAAGAATGGTGTCACTGAGTCCCTACCAGGCTTCCTGCTCTGCTACACTGCTGCATGCACCCTGTACACACACAGCTCTGCTACATGCTATACTAGCTCTGCTACATGCTCTCCCCCCCCCCCCTCCATGGGGGTTCTACAAAAGAGCTATTGTGGGGCAAAATTCATATTCGTGTTTTAAAATGAATGCTTTCTCCTATTATAAACAAGTAAATAAGGACACAACGCTGTGGGGCTGGTGTGCAACTTTTTCCAGGGCTGGTTTTTATCCCCAGTCCGGCCCTGCCCGCATAGGCCAACCGGAGCTAGGCCCGCATAGGCCGCCTCGCTGAGGTTGCCTGGCGGCCGCCCCGCAACCCTTTAGTAGGACCGAACCGTGCTGACTGTCAGATGATGACAGGGCCGGCGCGCAAGGAGAAATCTCCCAGGCCAGCCCTTTACAGAACTCACCAGGACAGTGACAGCTGACAGATCAGGTCAGGTGACAGGTCAGCTGTGCACGCCGCGCTGCGTCGTCACGTCAGGCTTCTCCCCTGGGGCCTAGGCCATGCCGTAAAGTGAAAGACCGTGACGGCTGCTGCGCGCGGGAAGTTCAAAATTCTTCCTGCATGGAGTCAGGGGTGCTGCCAGCGGTGAGTCGCGTTCAGCAGCCTTCAGTGTACTGCCCAGAAAACAACTCATAGGCGGTAAGTAAATCAGCATTGGCTCACCTCACCTATTATACTGTATACTGTATCATTTATACATGTCATTCAGGAGCATGGAAAAGCTGGGTGATGATTTTTTTCACCTAGCTTTTCCATGCTCCTGAATTGCATATCTGCTTATAGTCATATATATCTTTATAATAGCTGAGCCTGATCTATTATAAACAGATCTGCCATTCAGGAGCATGGAAAAGCTAAGTGAGAACTAGTCACCTAGCTCTTCAATGCTCCTGAATGATATATCTGCTTATAATAGATCAGGTATTACAAACAGATATACCTAAAGGCAGATCTGCCATTCAGGAGCATGGAAAAGCTAGGTGACTGTTTCTCACCTAGCTTTTCCATGCTCCTGAATGGCAGATCTGCATATAATAGCTTGGCTATTATAAACATGTATGCATATAAGCAGATATGCCATTCAGGAGCATGGAAAAGCTAGGTGACTATTTCTTGCCTACCTATCTTTTCCAAGCTCCTCAATGGCATATCTGCTTATAATAGATTAGCTTTTATAAACACATATGCCATTCAGGAGCTTGGAAAAGCTTAGACGTGAATAGCTTTTTCATGCTCCTGAATGACATATCCAGCAGCACTAGTTAACTCCTTGGGGGGTGGCTATACATAATACAGCCATCTATATAGATGGCTGTATATTTAAACTGTGGCCAGAGATGTACACTTAGGCTAAGTTCACACAGCAGATTTTTCACACGCAAACCCGTGCGTAAATCTGCTTCAAAATTACGCATGAACTTTAGTCCAATAGACTTGAATGGGATTATGCAGACCCGTTCACACTTCAAACTTTATGCATGCGTATTTTCACATTCGTAATTTTGCGTAAATTCACACTTTATTTGTGCTATAAAAAGTTGCTCTGCGTTGCGTTTTCATTTTCTATAAAAAGGCCCATTAAAATCTTCAGCACCAGGCCCATGATGCTCTTAATCCGGCCCTGTGTACATGGGGAACTTAAGGGGAAAGACTTGTGACTAATTACATAGGTATCTCTGGCTATGACACTTAAAAATCATATGGACATTTATTGGGCAGATAAGACTGGGGACTTTATGTGAACATCGAGAGTTCTTGTTGATGCACTTGGGCAATTTGAGGGTGCATGTGCTGTATTGATAAGGGACTTATGAGGCATCTGTGGCTGTGGCCCTTAAGGGGAATCTATATCTAGGACACTTATCAGCATACCAGTGGCTGGGGCACTTATGGGAGCATCTGTGGTTAGAGCACTTATGAGGGAACATCAGTGGATGATGCACTGAAAGGGGTTGCAAATATGGCTAGGCACGTATGGGGCAAATAGGAGGATGGGGCATTACATATATGGGTGGGGCAGGGATTTATGGGGCATCTATGTATAAGATCTTATCAAGGGATCAAGGCTTCTGTGGTGAGGGCACTTATGGTGGCATCTGAAGCTGGGGCACATCTGTTGATGATACACTTATGGGGGAATCTGTGGCTTGGGACACAGGTATTTATAAGTGACTTATGAGGCATCTTTGTAGACACTCGCCAAGGCAAAAGTGGCTGTAGCACTTTTGGAGCATCTTGGCTTATGCTGGCATCTGAAGCTAGGGCATCTATGGCAATTAAGAGGGTACATTGGGGATGATGCACTTATAATGGGTTAAACATATGACTGGGCACTTATGGAGGCATCTGTGGCTAAGACAGTTAACAAAGCATCAGTCACTTAAGTGGTTGGTGCACTTATGGGGGCATATTGATAAATGAGGCACATATATGGCTGGGGCCATTTATGGTGAAATCATCTCTAAATAAAAAACCTTGCCTTCATGGGTCCCAGTGAGATTTGGCACCATTTGGAAACGAGAAACAATTCCATTCTAAACTTTAT
Organism: Bufo bufo; assembly: GCF_905171765.1. Lineage (NCBI taxonomy): Eukaryota > Metazoa > Chordata > Amphibia > Anura > Bufonidae > Bufo > Bufo bufo. The sequence goes on from NC_053399.1 coordinate 91,991,442, forward strand.
TCATATATTCTCCACAGCAGCCATTAAACAAGTCCACGTCCTCCTGTTCAAGTTGAGTTTCAGCATACGATCACCTTATTATAAGTGATGTCCAATCAAATATTCATACATTAAACCCATGCTGGTTGTTTGCCGTGTCCTTGGCATCGCCTATATAGTATTTGCTCTTGAATCGTTTCCAGGTCTCAGGAGGGTTTATTAAGCACAATAGAGGGAAGTAATTATTTGTTATGCTCAAGTCGAGTCGTCCATCTCTGGAGACCTGATGGATAATGTTAATTTACCCAGTGATGCAAAAAGCAGGGACTGGGTTCAAATCAGATCAACTCATGCAAGGTAATGTCACTTCTATCATCTCACCCCATGTGCTCCCTGCTCCCAGGAGTGATGTAGGCTGAGATTTCTGCAGATTCTTAAGGTGTACAATCACAGGGTGGATATTAGAGGCAAAGGAACCCATAGATCCATGGCCATCAGGGTTCTACCAAAGTTGGGGGAGGCCCCTAGGTGATACTTACCAACACACCCAAAATTCCTGTTTTTGAGGTGAAAATTTTTCCACCCTGTTTGCAGAATTGTCTAGACAAAATTAGGACTGTTGGCAAGTAGTATGCCCTAGGTGGTGTAGTTGCCCCATTTGCCCTCTTTATAATTATTCATTAAGTTGAAGCTAAAGTTTCTAGGATGGAAAATGGGTTGCAACTTGTGTTGAGAGATTACAGAGACCCGCCACTGTGTAGTAATGAGGAGTAGGACACACATAGGTGATAATATCAGCCAATACCATTACAAACCACTAAGGTTTCCCCTCATAAAATCATTATGAGATGATCCCAGGGTCTGGAATTGATTTACAGGCTCCTCTCCACCCATTAGAGCAGACATGGACCAGAAATGTGACAATTATCAGACCATTTTCTATTAAAACGTCGAACATTTAATTGCATTCTCAATATTCTTTAAATAACCATAAATCTGCCACAGGGTTTCACGACTTCTATGATATTACCGTCTTCAGTGTCAAGGCAAAATGGGAGAAGATGGACATTTCACAAAGCCAAGCCAAAGCTTAGGGCAATATTCTTCTGAGAGCACGTCTATGATGTGTGTAGCAATGACACCTGATCTAATTAACCTGACAGATTAGCGTGAGGTCATACAGCCTATAAAATCCTGGGCCCAGATAGCAGCCTATAAAATAGCCCCAAAAACCATCACAAGGCTAGCCTTAGGGATATGCGATCTGAGTCCACAGGATATACCTGTATCTTCTGTTACTCTTGTAGGGGGTGCCACCTGTTTTGCTGGTCTGGGCATCTGGAACTTCCCTAGTCTAGCTGTAATACTGGAGCAAGACACCACAATGTTATTTGGGAACTGTATGATTCTATTATATGGGCACCACATCGTACACAATAAAAGGTATTGCACAGGGCACTAACCTACCTATGGTCTGAATGATCAGATAACATTTATACTAGCCATGCTGGAATTCAGTGTTGGTCCGCCTTATCTGACTACAACTTACATCCTCCCATTGACTATGCGAATATAGAATTTGATTCCTCAGCTTGTAGAGTCAAACCTAGGAAATAGTGGCTAAGGTGTATCTTCTCCAACTTGACCTCAGACCTTGAGGGCCCCATGGAGTCATACAGAACTTTGCATGCCTCAGTATTACCAAATGGACCATGGATGAGCTTCATTATTCTCATTACATGATCACAGTGCTCTACAAGAGGACCTGAGGATCTTCTACTGGGCACCAGGTTGTGACTTAGTAATGAGATTGACACAGGAGACAACCATAATTCCTGTTGGAGTCCTTTTTGGGGGGATATTCCACAGAGAACCTTCCAGTCTTAGAGGTTGTCCCCTCAGAATGTGTTTCTTTGGTGGGCCCATGGTAACCCCCAGGGGCGTAGCTAAAGGCTCATGGGCCCTGGTGCAAGAGCTCAGCTTGGGCCCCCTACTTTGTGGCAAGGGACAGGGAAACACATAGCCTTCGTGCCACCTGAGGCAAAAATTGAAACAGCACCCCCCCCTCAATCGAAATTCTTGACCTAACCCCTTCCCTTCAGCCAGAGGTGTAACTTGACCAGCATGTACTTTCTATAATACCAGTGTCCTCTTATACGGCACAAGGAACTTTGGGCCCCCTCAGGCTCCTGGGCCCGGTAGCGACTGCTACCTCTGCACCCCCTATAGCTACGCCCCTGGTAACCCCCTCCAACACTGAGGGCCTCATCTATCAAAACTGTCTAAAGGTACGTCCATGCAGGACGGAAATGGCAACAGAAGAAATCTATGAGGAATCCATAGCAAGATTTACATTTGTTATATACGGATTATTTGTGGATTTTGCTGCGGCTATGCATTGCACATAAGTTAAATTTCCATACTGATGCCACTTAGAGGTTTATACACAGCACGTGCACTTTGCTACTACTGTACATACTGTGTATTGTCCGCCCATAATGCAGCTGAAAATCCACAATTTATATACGTCCCATAGCAACCAATCAGAACTCAGCTTTAATTTTCACAGAGCAGTTTAATAAATGAAAGCTGTGCTCTGATTGGTTGCTATGGGCAATAAATACAGCCAGTTTTCAAACAGTCTTTGGTGCCCATAGCAACCAATCAGAGCTCAGCTTTTATTTTTCCAGGGCAGTTTACGAAATGAAAGCAATGCTCTAATTGGTTGCTATGAGCCTGGGCCTTAATACAGTGCATATAATATGCTTAACTTACAATGACCTGATAAATATTCATAACCTACTGAAGATACAATAATAATTCTTGTAATATCACTTGTATAAAAGAGCCTGATGTTGACGGCCAGGCTTTTGGTTGAGCGCTGCAGGCTCTTCCTGGGATAAAACCCTTTTAGGACTGAGCAGATTATCACTAATAGCCTCTAATGCAGCTGGGATTCGATTAGGAGCAATGATTAAACTTGGCCGTCCTTATTCGATGGCGCTCACAAGTCCCCGAGCTTCCTGGTGTAAATAGAATATTCCGCCGTATACCTTGTCCTACACATGTTCTGATCACATCTCCAGACTCCGTACATTCCCACAGTACGGGTGAAACATTAAGCTCCCTGGCCTCCTCGTAATTCACAGCGGACTCAAGTAATGTAAGATTTTATTACAAAATAAGTACATTATACATGCAGAGAGCTCCCAGAATATTATATGAGACCCCCCCCCCACCACCACCTCCTCCGATCCAGGAAATATATGATGTTATATCTCTGCTTCCTGCTCCCTCTGGTGATATACCATATAAATCATCATTGCCATGATATATGATCAAAATCACAGCCAAAATGCACACAGATCGTTGGGAATAACCTGTTCGGGCCGTGATTCTCAACTAAACTCCTAAAATGTATCTTTAATGGGTCAAAAATGATTCATTTCATAATATATCTTTTATAGGGTCAGAGCTCGGTTTCTAGGAGACAGAGCTGTAGGATTTATCAAGGGATGTATACAACTTTTCACATAACATTTTGCACATAAACTTTCCAATTTTACTCCGCTCTTGGGAAAAAGTTGGGTGGGGCTTAACGTGACCTCCCATGACCCAAAATATTTACAATAAGCCCTTCCAACTCTTCTCATATGGGTGAGACAATCACAATTTTGGGATCCTTAAGGGGTGTACAAATGCACCGGATAAGGGGATCATAAAATACAGGTCTGTTCAAAATGGTTGGACATGTGGACAAAGTAGGCACTGGCATTGGCCAATTATAGGTCAACGGAGGTAAAATAATGGATGAGGTGGTCAAAAAAAAAATTGGGATGGTCAAGAAGCAGAAGACTGAACAGTCTTTAACCAATTACAAGACCCAGAATAAGGAGAGGTGGGACAGGATGTAGGTTTTGGGATTAGATACTAGAGGCAGACCAGGACCTTTGGAGAGAGGGAGCCCAGCCCTGGTCAGTTCCACCCTCTTTTCTACTTGGACAGACAACCTGTGTAGGAATTCCTTCTCCATAGGAACTGGTTAGTAAAGAATTGGCCAAAGACCATAGACAAACACTAGGTTTTTCTATCCCATGAGGCATAACCTTGGTACCATAACAGATGCCCATTTTGATCTTTGCTATAAGCCCCCTTCTGTTTTGGGTCTTGGGTCAAACCTATAAGGAACCCCATGGTGAAAGTTCTTCTATAAGCCCAGCCACTTCCTTATCTCCTCTAGCAGACAGCGGCCTCAGTCAGATGTAATCAGCACTTACGACAGTGATGATAATGTACGGAATTAATTAGTCATTTTTATTTAGTCCTGCATTGTAGCTTCGGCTTGATATCATCAACCTTCCAGTCAATAAAGGTCTGGGAGATTAAAGAGGTTTTAAAACTCCATTACCCCCAACCTATAAATTAACTGAGATTATGATCTGTGACTGACTCTTTAATGATGCGTTATCTGCTCTGTAAAGCAGTAACTAATGGAAGCCATGCTGTTCTCCTGCAAATGTAATTGGTTAAAGACCTTGCCGTCTCTATCTTCTCAGACTCATGAAAGATCAAAGAGCCTGCGTCCTTCATGTAATTAATAAAGAAACGTGGTACCAGAGCTGTTAACAGGGAAATCTATTCATTTATAGACCACAGGGAGAACAGGTGACGGTATAACATGCTGTCACTGACTGGATGAACTGGGGACACAAATCAGAGGGTTAATGATAGAAGGAGATCTATTGTACTGCCTGAGCCAAGATAAGCAGTTTTCACCATTTACCACTAGTTGACACCACTACAAGCTACACTCCAGACTCTTCTAAAAGCCTTCAATGAAACTGAAACACCATATTATCACTAGCAGGCAGTAGGATAATGATAGAATGCTAGCTTTATTGTACTGCCTGAGCCAAGATAAGCCATTTTCACATTTGCCACTAGTTGACACCACAATCAGCTACATTTCAGACTTTTTAGACAGCCCACATTGAAACTGAATCATCATGTTATCACTAGCAGACAGAGGGTTAATTAAATGACAGCTCTATTGTACTGCCTTAGCCAAGATAAGCAGTTCTCACATTTACCACTAGTTGCCACCACTACAAGCTACACTCCAGACTTTTCTAAAAGCCTTCAATGAAACTGCAATACCATATTATCACTATGAGGCAGTGGGTTAATGATAGAATGACAGCTCTATTGTACTGCCTGAGCCAAGATAAACCGTTTTCACATTTGCCACTAGTTGACACCACTACAAGCAACACTAACTCTTCTAACACCCCACATTAAAAAATGAATCATCTTATATTACAAGCTGTCATAGGGGCAATGCTAGAATAGAATGACAGGTCATTTGTACTGCCTGAACCAAGATAAGCAGTTTTCGCATATGCCATCTATTGGCTACACTCCAGACTATTCTAACAGTCCATATTGAAAGTTTATCATCTTATTTGAATAGCAGGCTGAGAGTTAATGATAGAATGACAGATCTATTGTAACTGCCTGGGCCAAGATAAGCAGTTTTCACATCAGTTTTTAAGTTGACACCACAACAAACTTTGCTCCAGACTGTTCTAGAAGCCCAATGAAACGGAAACACTTTATTATCACTAGCAAGCACAAGGTTAATGATAGAATGACAGATCTATTATACTGCTTGAGCCAAGATAAGCAGTTTGCACGCTGGCAATTTTAAAGGGGATATTAAAGACATCTGACACAGAGTGATGTCTCTAACCATCTCCAGTGACAGATACCATCTGCAGACAGGAAGGGAAAGAGTTTTTTAAGGAACTAGTAACATCTGCAACTTACTAAGCCAAGGAAATAGTGTCTATAACACTAAAAGGTGTCTGCTTCCCTCTTGGGTATATAGGGGGGGCTAAATATTTGCTGTATCCCATTTCCTCCTAGGTGGGACTAGTAAGAAAACAGGGTAAGATATCACGGGTTGGCCTGTGGTGGGTCAGTGCCCTGTGCAGTAGTTTCTGTTGACACCCCTTTACCATATAGTGCCCAAATAATGCAGTTATATTGGGGCTCAAATCAATAAACTTAGGAATAAGGCTGAATCCTGTACGGTTGGATCTCCATCGGATGAGGCATTGGTGGCACCATCTGAGTGACTAGGCCATCTTGGACAGTCATGCCTCCTTCAGTAGAGAAAAAATTATATGTCCGGTGGAAACTCTCTCCGGGTCCGCACACCTAAGGTTGGTTCTGAGATGGTTGGGAATGTACCAGATGGTCACCAGGGAGTGGACATTTGGAGTCTCCAGTGAGTGGTCACTTATTGGCTACAAATGGTTTTGTTGACCTGATCTGGGCTTTTAAGGTGATATATGGTCCTGTCATGTTTGCTTCTTTTCAAGAAAAAAAATTGGGCGGATTGTATGTATTAAGGCCACATTACACGACAGGAAATCCTAAATTTCATTAGCATTGCTTGAGATGTAACTAGAGCACATTGCGGAGAATGCTCATTCCAGCTTAGAAAGCCTTTAATTGATCTGCTGAGCTCTAACCTTTTATCATTTGTGTCAATTTAGTCATAAATCTTCCACTAAACTTGCTCTGACAATAGAGGGCGCTATAGGGAACCCCCCAGTGAAGGATATGTTGTAGGTCTCTTCTACCTCTTGTCTCTGGGTTCTAACTATCAGTATTCACCAGGGCTGGCAGGAGACCCTGGTAAAACAGGAACCCCCTCTTCATTCCATCCATTATTCCGCTGGTCTGTTTATGATCCCAGGGCTAATCGACAAATATATTTTTATGTGTCATTATTTGGACACCCATGAAATGATATGTGACAGCTGCACGTCAAGAGCCTTAGGGGTAGGCGCTGCACCTCATTCCCTTCACTGCAGGGTCCATCTGATGAGCAGATAATGTGTGCAGAACAGGAGAGGGGAGGACTCCACGCTGGTCATTAATGAGCTTCACCCCCAGGGGACGTCCATTAAATAATATAATGTTGGAGAAATGTGGCTGTGTATAGAAAATCAATACGGAGCTCTCCCAAGGATGGGGCCTGCAAGGTGGAAAGTGGAGCTGTCGACACCAACAAAGGACTTCACAGAACTGGAGCATGGCATAGGTTGAAGGGAACACCATCCTGCTCTTCCCTTGTCAGGATATTTACATCTAGATAAATAGATGGATAGATATGAGATAGATAGATATGAGATAGATAGATAGATAGATAGATAGATAGATTAAAGTGGCCCTGGAACAAAAACTAAAAGTGGCTCCATGTTGTAGGGGAGTACAACACAAGTACGTGGGCCTACCAAGACCAGTGTTGCACAAAATGCAGCTCAAGCTGAATGAAATACCACAAAATACTGCCCAGAAGGTGCCCCTCTTATGTAGATGTTATCTTTCCTTCTCTTCTCCATTCAGTCCAGACCACCATGATGACCTCTGAGGACTCACAGTTGAATTCAGGAGGGGATCTGCAGGTGGCACCTGACCTTTTTTTTTAACACTGGAGGCATCAGATCTTTATAGACTTAGCTTAAGAGAAGGGCTCAGTCCAACAGGAATTTTCCCTGTAGGTCAATGGCCAGTCCACCCCTGGACTTGCCCCCTAGTGATCCTTATGGCACAGGACTCTGTGACTCCTCAGTGGAGGTCTTGCTTCATTTTCAAAGGTATATCAATTAAGGGCAATTTTCTTAAGATTCTATATCTCACCAGATATAGAGTCACCCTCAAACATTCACCATCATCACCATGACAGGTTGGATCGCCGCCGGTCTGGTGTAGGGTCCCCGGTCACAGATGAATCTCTCCACACTGAGGCCTTTCTATGTATAAACAACACACTCAACTTAAAAGCCCTGTAAAGTGATATGTCCCAATATGCAAGGCAGCAGTCGTGTGTCATCCCCCCAGCCCCCATATCACCACCATCATCCACCACCACTGCCTACACGCTCCATACACACATATATACTGTCCTTGGAAGAGACCACCAGCTCAGTACTGTGGGTGGGCAGTCTGATGGACGTTCCGGACCCAGACTTTTTTCTTCTCTGTGCCAATCACAGGCTCCCCTGGGGAGAGGTAACCAAACTCCTGAGCTTCGTGGTCCTGTTAAAAGCCTTCAATCATCTTCACACGGTGATCCTGCTATGTAATGGCCGGCCAGGCTCAGAATTTAACCTTTTGCCGCTCCCTGTGGGTACAGTCAACACCTGGGTTTAAAAAATTCAGCATCTTATGAATAACCGGCCTGTAAGTGGGCAATTCTCCAGGAAAATCACAGACTGGGAGGACTGGTCTTCCCAGCTCTTCCATGATGGGTGGGTGTAGTGCTCCATGGTTCTCCGAGACAGTATCACACAGGATAGGCTTAGATACACCCCAGGCCAGCCACCTTATGTTGGATAATCCCGAGATATGCTTAGGTACTTAAACTCTACAACACTGTATAATATATACATTGTTACAACAAGAGGCTTAGATACACCAGCTCAGCAGATGGTATCACACATGATAGGCTTAGATACACCAGCTCAGCAGATGATATCACACGATAGGCTCAGATAAAATGGCTCTGCAGATGGTATCCCATATGAGAGACTTAGATACGCAGCTCAGCAGACTGGATACACCAGCCCAGAACACAGAAATGCATATGATAAGCTTAGATACACCACTTGCAAACTGTACAACCCATAAACGCCAGCCTTATTTGTGATGGTGCCCAAGGCAGTACCTTCTATTGTCGTATATATACCGTCATACCATGTGCAACCAATCATACCAGAAGTGCCACACAGCATGGGGCCCAAATAACAGCGCCATACCTTGACCATATAATGCACCCATAAAGTAACTTAAATAATGCTGCTATACTATGTTGTCACCACTGTGCACTTCATAACCTACATGATGTAAAATACCTATCAAGACAGTCCATTAATAAGTCAGGCGCAGCAGGGGGGCATTGTCATTAGAGGGGGGGGGGGGGGGGGTGCCACTAAATGCACAGAACATTAGAATAAACTGCATCTGATGGGATCATTATAACAAGTATTTCAGTTCATTCATAACAATCCAAATCTATTGTCCCCAAACATACTTTGTATTTAAATACTTGAAACTGCATCTGTGATAAAAGATAGATAAAGATAGATAGCAGAGAGGGAGACTGACTTCAGGAGACTGTCTGATCTCTGCCCAGACTTCACCTCCATGGAGGAGGAAGAGAGACTCTCCATACTGCTGGGGGAAGAGGAGAACACAGCAGCACAATATATTACTGCCTGCATAGACTGAGAGGAGCCTGATATACCATGGACTCCTATACCCCCACCCTGTATATGTCCCCATCCCCCAACCCTACCCAATTATTTCCCACTTGCTTTGGCAACCTACATAATGTACAATACCTATCATGGTAAACACCATAATATAGTGACCAAATAACAGCGCCATACCTTGGCCATATAATGCTTCCATAGAGCAGCCTTAATAATGATGCTATACCAAGTGGTCACCTCTGTACACTACAGAAGTCACTCGATGTACCGTAGCTATGGTGGTAAACACCGTAATACAGTGCTCAAATAATACCAACATATAGTGACCAAATAGTGGCACCGTACATACCGTAATCTAATAAATAATACCGCTATGCAATTAATATTAAGATTCTCTCCTAGGTTGCCAGACGATCTGTGGCCCCCACGCAGGGGGAGCAGCTGCTGTGCCATTTGTGACGCCCGGTGGTACTGTCATCTGGTGGAGCTCCCCTTTACTGGCTGTCAGTGAGGTGTTAGCGGACCTCCTAGTACATTTATTTTCTATCCCTCCGGAGAGACGCCGCTATAGTCTGAAATGAATTACAGAAGCATTTATTAAGCTCACAGCTACGTTACAACACGTACAGACAGGGAACGGCCAGCACAACCATTTCCTTACTGGGCAGTCTAATGGGGGAGTTTGGTGAACTACCTTTAGTAAATACTTGAATTTCTTTTTTTTTTAACTCTGAATTGTTATGTCCCTCTGTTATTCCTCCTAGAAATACATGAATAATTGACCACTGTGTTCGCATTCACCCAAAAAAAAAATCTGAAAAAAAAAAAAAGAAGGCAAACTAGGCAACTGTACAGGGCCTCATCTTTTAGGTTCCAAGGAGTAATCTGAATTTACCACTGACCACTTCACTGCCCTAGACCACCAAGGAATAAAAAACCTCATTCAGGCCTTAGTCTGGGAATGCTGTGGCCTGAGTGCTTCAGAGTAACAGCGATGCCTCCTGACCCCGCCTGAGCTCCGCCAAGTGGACATGTCTTCTGAATGGGGCATAGAAGCCGCTGCCAGATACCTCTGGCGGTGACTTCTCTCCCTTGATGTCCATGGATCGGGCATGTTGAAATCCAATAGAACATCTGCCATGGGAAATGTCGGGCACTCCATGCATAACAGATGATTGTCTGGCGCCTCCAAAATCGTCAGATTTGGAAAACTTAAAAGGTGCATGGTCAGCATTAGACCGCAAGGGATTTTATAACTACCCTCTCACTGCCCTAGACCACCAGGAGTGTTAAAATGACAAGACAAAATGTATTATCCAAATCATAGATATCTCATGAAAAAGGTGGTTGGTGCATTAGCGGGCGTCATTGCCCCGTCATTGGAACAGATCTCAGCTCACAGACAACTATTATACTAAGATAGATAGATAGATAGATATGAGATAGATAGATATGAGATAGATAGATAGATAGATAGATAGATAGATAGATATGAGATAGATAGATAGATAGATAGATAGATATGAGATAGATAGATAGATAGATAGATATGAGATAGATAGATAGATAGATAGATAGATAGATAGATAGATAGATATGAGATAGATATATATGAGATAGATAGATAGATATGAGATAGATAGATGGATAGATAGATATGAGATAGATAGATAGATAGATATGAGATAGATAGATAGATAGATAGATAGATATGAGATAGATAGATAGATATGAGATAGATAGATAGATAGATAGATAGATAGATAGATAGATAGATAGATATGAGATAGATATGAGATAGATAGATAGATAGATAGATAGGAGATAGATAGATAGATAGATAGATAGATATGAGATAGATAGATAGATAGATAGATAGATAGATATGTGATAGATAGATAGATAGATAGATAGATATGTGATAGATAGATAGATAGATAGATAGATAGATATGAGATAGATAGATAGATAGATAAGAGATAGATAGATAGATAGATAGATAGATAGATAGATATGAGATAGATAGATAGATAGATAGATAGATAGATAGATATGATATAGATAGATAGATTTTACCTTTTGTGTCACCCCCACTTCCTCATAGATTGTAAGCTCTTGGGAGCAGGCCCTCGCCCCTAGCCTATCACTTGTATATTACCCTGTAACTTTGTGATGTCTATTGTTTTGTACATGAACCTTCTGGATTTGTACAGTGCAGCGGAATATGGTGGCGCTATATAAATGGATGTTATTATCATTATTGGATAGACGGGTATGAGATGAGAAGGACAGGGTCAGATATGACAGATATTTATGACTATATTTCCAGTCTGATACTCCTTACATATATACATCATTACAATAAATAAATAGTTATCTCAGCGGATATTTCCGGAGAACCCGGCTGGATCACTGCCGCTGTATGACGCCCAGTGCCTCTGCTTCTATTCAGCCCCAACTGTTGTGGAGCGACCCTCAAGTGCTCCTGTAGTACACAAACACTGCACCTTGGGGGGCAATCCATCAGAGCGGGCAAGTGCCGGAACTCCCTCTCAAGACAGTCCATTAATAAGTCAGGCGCAGCAGGGGGGCATTGTCATTAGAGGGGGGGGTGCCACTAAATGCACAGAACATTAGAATAAACTGCATCTGATGGGATCATTATAACAAGTATTTCAGTTCATTCATAACAATCCAAATCTATTGTCCCCAAACATACTTTGTATTTAAATACTTGAAACTGCATCTGTGATAAAAGATAGATAAAGATAGATAGCAGAGAGGGAGACTGACTTCAGGAGACTGTCTGATCTCTGCCCAGACTTCATCTCCATGGAGGAGGAAGAGAGACTCTCCATACTGCTGGGGGAAGAGGAGAACACAGCGGCCACAGCAGCACAATATATCACTGCCTGCCATAGACTGAGAGGAGCCTGATATACCATGGACTCCTATACCCCCACCCTGTATATGTCCCCATCCCCCAACCCTACCCTTGATTTGATATGAGATAGATAGATAGATATGAGATAGATAGATAGATAGATAGATATGAGATAGATAGATAGATAGATATGAGATAGATAGATAGATAGATAGATAGATAGATAGATAGATAGCAGTGAGGGAGACTGACTTCAGGAGACTGTCTGATCTCTGCCCAGACTTCACCTCCATGGAGGAGGAAGAGAGACTCTCCATACTGCTGGGGGAAGAGGAGAACACAGCTGCCACAGCAGCACAATATATTACTGCCTGCCATAGACTAAGAGGGGCCTGATATACCATGGACTCCTATACCCCCACCCTGTATATGTCCCCATCCCCCAACCCTACCCAATTATTTCCCACTTGCTTTGGCAATGGTAAAATGTATTTAGTCCTGCCAATAAAGCTGATTTGATTTGATTTAGATAGATAGATAGATAGATAGAGATTCCTCAGTAGTAAAGATCTGCGGAATATGTTGGCGCTGTATAAAGATTATTACTATTCATCTCCTCTCCAATCTATCTATACAGGTGTCTATGTTTCTATCTCTCACTGCTTTGGCTCAGTCTTAGGATCTTGTCTCTGTATCACCAGTCTTCCCCGTCTCACTTGTTTTCAGGCTCAAGAACAAAGTTTAGACAGAAAACTTCTACAGAACATCCTTCTTCCTCTAGAAGTTCAATAAGACAATACACTCACGCTTCCGTGATGTTCTCCACGTCTCTGAAGAGCGAGATGTTGCTGATAGTGTTGGGCTCCAAGCACTGCATCAGGGTCCCGTAACACCTGCAGAACTCCGGACAAGAGGTCACCACACCCGACAGAAGGAAGACCATGAGGCCCGCCAGGATCCAGGAGGTGGGACATTGCACGACCATCTCCACAACCGTCGTAGAATCCACATGGGATCTCAGGCGGTGGCTTCTGTACAAAGCCCCCATCTTCCAGGAGGTCCCCACCAGCACTTCACTGCTGGTCCTGGATGATCATAGCTGTGAGCTCATCTAGCACTACTAGTGAAGTGATGCTACTGCCCCTCCTTGTGAAGACTCCTCTCGTCAAAAGCATCAGCCTGGGATAGGGAGGGGCTGTGCAACTCTCATCATCCCCCTGGACACACAGCTCGCTGATGGCCACATTAATAAACACTTAGAGACACCAATAAAAATGTCCACACACCATATTTATCCCTCAGCCACCTACCAGGCGGACCCTCCTCAATTCAGCTCAGGATCGGGGGATGGGGGGACTTTTATTTTTGCAGGATTAGGCAGAAACTCATGGAAGAAAACTAAGACTTTAGAACCTGAGATTTACCTGAGGAAGGAGGGGAGGCTGAGAGAAGAGCACAGCAAGAGACATATGCCAGGACTTACCTGCAAGGGACAGTGCTGATGAGGTGGTGTATCTAAGCTTATCATGAGTGATACTGTCTGCTAAGCTGGTGTATCTAATCCTATCATGTGTGATACAGTCTGCTGAGCTGTGTATCTAATCCTATCCTGTGTGATACTGTCTGCTGAGCTGTGTATCTAATCCTATCCTGTGTGATACTGTCTGCTGAGCTGTGTATCTAATCCTATCCTGTGTGATACTGTCTGCTGACTGTGTATCTAATCCTGTCCTGTGTGATACTGTCTGCTGAGCTGTGTATCGAATCCTATCATGTGTGATACTGTCCGCTGAGCTGTGTATCTGAACCCATCATGTGTGATACTGTCTGCTGAGCTGTGTATCTAATCCTATCATGTATGATACTGTCTGCTGAGCTATGTATCTAATCCTATCATGTATGATACTGTCTGCTGAGCTGTGTATCTAATCCTATCCTGTGTGATACTGTCTGCTGAGCTATGTATCTAATCCTATCATGTATGATACTGTCTGCTGAGCTATGTATCTAATCCTATCATGTATGATACTGTCTGCTGAGCTATGTATCTAATCCTATCCTGTGTGATACTGTCTGCTGAGCTATGTATCGAATCCTATCATGTGTGATCCTGTCTGCTGAGCTGTGTATCTAAGCTTAGCGTGAGTGATACTGTCTGCTGAGCTGTGTATCTAATCCTATCCTGTGTGATCCTGTCTGCTGAGCTGTGTATCTAATCCTATCCTGTGTGATACTGTCTGCTGAGCTGTGTATCTAATCCTATCATGTATGATACTGTCTGCTGAGCTGTGTATCTAATCCTATCATGTATGATACTGTCTGGAGAGGGTTAAAGCTCTGCACTGCAATGTCCCATAGACTGCATTGCTTTGGGGAGAATTCTCACTGCTCCCACCTTTCCCGTTGCAGTTGGTAACTCATTCAAAGAAATCCATCTTTACTCCTAGAGCAGGAATGTGGAGACCCATGCCCACATAATACCGCCATACAGCGCCCATATCATACTGCCACACAGAATCCAAAGACCTGGAGGAGTCAGTCAAACTACCTACTATTGGAAATAGTGGAGTCTATATGGGGACTGCTTACAAGGTATCTTGTTAGATGGTTGGGATGACCATGCCATGAAAGATGAGGCATAAAGGACAGAAAAACATGGCTGCTTTCTTCTAGAAACAGCATACCCCTTGCCCTTGGGCAGGGCCGTCTTTAATATTGATTGGACCCTGGGCAAGAGGGAGGGCACAAGTGCCGTTGCTGCATTCATGGGTCCATACTTTATTAACTAAGTAGCAGGACATGTAGGGCATACATGGGGGATGTCCCTGCACTTACTATTATTTCTGTGTGCCGCTCCGTTGCGCTGCTGTGGCCCCCGTTACATTCTCCCACGCTGTATGCTAAGTAACAGCATCGGAACACCAGGGAGGAGACATCTGCTTTTCTCCCTGGGCGTTCCTTCTCCCTGGCTGTAGCGCTGTCCAATCGCAGCGCAGAACCTCACAGCCAGAGAGAAGGTGAGTTTTCTTTTCTCCCAGTCAGGGAGAAGGAACGCCCAGGGAGAAAAGCTGATGTCTCCTCCCTGGTGTTCCGATGCTGTTACTTAGCATACAGCGCGGGAGAATGTAACGGGGGCCACAGCGGTGCTACGGAGCGGCGCCCAGAAATAATAGTAAGTGCAAGGACATCCCACATGTATGCCCTACATGTCCTGCTACTTAGTTAATAAAGTATGGACCCATGAAAGGTCCTCCAGTGGCCAGCGGGGCTCAAGAGGCAGTTGCCTTGCGCCCCCCAGGAGCAACTGGGCCTGGGGCAGCTGCCCCTTTTGCCCTGCGATAGAGACGGCCCTGCCCTTGGGCAGTGTCTGGTATTACAGCTCAATCTGATTCAAGAGGAGGTCCAGAAACTAGCCAAAGCCATAATTTTGGAGACACCACACAGAGTTACCCAAGCTTAGGTGAAACTCCCATCAGAGGACTCCTACATTTTTCCCATAACTTCTTAATTTTTTTTTTGTGTTTTCTTAACATCCATCTTTCAGGCGAGGTATGCTAGATCCATAAAACATTCCTAGCTTTATCTTACTCCTCGGAAAAACAATGTAACTCGATATAACGGCCTCGTCCGTACCAGAGGCCTACCATGTTTAATGCAGCCCTGTCAGGTCTATAACTACAAAAACGTCAGTCATAACTCAAACGATGGCTCCTGGCCAATTCTTACATATCTGAGCCATCTTGAGATCCCTGGAGGTCCACATCTACAGAAAATACGCTCAGGTCTTTTGCCCTTTCTCTCTCTCTTCTTCTTAAAAGGTTTATAATGAAACAATTCTCTGATAAGCCACGTTATCAAGGCCGACTGCTGAGGCTCACCTTGACCTAGAGTAATAGAGGAAGACTGCTTGGCCCTCCTGGTCCCTCATAACAGCCATGAAATGATAAGACAGGACTATGCAGTGAAATAGTCCATCGTACAGGGGGCTCCACCCAGAAGCTTTTCAGCTGCTTTAATTTAATAGCACCAGAAGCTCCTTACACAGTAAGTTTCCTATCTCGAGTCCGACTCCTGACTAATGATTTATGGTCATGAGAAGAAAACTGATGGAAAACACATGGATGTTTATATGTCTTCTTTGTGCTTTCAGGGTGCAGTCTCTTGGTTTTTCTGAATATTTTGGGACAGGTTCTACCTGGTTTATAGGTTTGCATACACAGTGAACCCTCCTTAAGCCGAACACCCAAATTGGTACAGAAAATGGTCTTTATGTGGGTGGTCCTCTAAAAGAAATAAGGTTAAAGTTTCTAATGGAGTCAGCAAACATGTACAGCCCACCAAAACAAATGTCTATTAAAGAGGCCGGAATCATTCTTGGCAACAGTATGTAATACCCCGGAGTGGTATTACTGTTCTTTCTCCGTGCTACTGTCTTTTATTGCGAACACCAATGTCATTCTTATTTATTTCCAGATCTTTCGCAATTGTGCATTGATAATATTGTTATGCAACTGTTTTCTACATGTAATATGCCTGGTTCACCAGCAGGTGGCAGCATAAATGGCAGACAGATGCTTAGATAGAATGGAACTCACCATTCCATCCCCCCCACACACACACATTTGGCGACAAGTGGGCCAGTCCTGCTTCTTACCAGAAGGGAGGGGCAGCAGTTGTAGTTTAGACTCGATAGTGGAGCTGAGAAGGCATGAAAGATGTAGCAGAAAGGGGAAAAGGTTCAGTGGCTGCGGCAGGAGTCTCTCCAAAAGGAAGTAGCTCATAGAGCCCCCTGACTCCTTACTAGTTTATTTACTAAGTGTCAGGAGGGGAACAACAGCCAAAGGCACCCCAATCAAGAGATACCAGAACTGACCGAAAGTCCAGTAACCAGACCCAAGCCGAGTTTAGCACAGCAAAGAGAGAAAGCAGAGTACTCAAATTTGCCTGCTAATTTATGCTAAAACCTGCTGGAACCAAGAGAAAGCCTGAATATTGTCTGGATACAAGTTGATGCAAGTAAAGCTGTTGAACTTTATGAAGTTCTGGACTCGATATTTATTCTCCATCTCCTACCTCAACTATCCCCCGTTATTGCTTCAGCGCCTAACCCTGGGGACACTATCGGCCCTTTGGGGGCGGCACGTTGCAAGTATATCAGATAGAACTAGCCCTAGACTAGGACAGGTAAAACTGCCAAGGCACTGTACACAAGTCGCTCGATCCAACACATGTAACCGTTGGTGATCCCCTGTCTTTCTGAGTCTCCATTATGACTCCTCTCTTACCCATTTCAAGAAGGACCCGTAATTCTTGGTTCACAGCATGGTACTCTTACAAATTTTGGTCCCCTGCTCACTACTGGTCTCCAGTAAGACTCACCTCTGAATTCTCATCCCCAACTTCGTTCCGCTCTTGGTCTCCAGCATGGTTTCTTCTCTCATTCCTGGTCCCCAGCATGACTCCAGCTCTCATTCCTGGTCCCCAGTATGGCACACCACTAAATCTTCTTCCCCAGCTTGATTCCACTTTTGGTCCCCTTCATGACTCCACCTCTCATTCCTAGTCTCCAGCATAGCTCCACTTCTTATTCCTGATCTTCAGTATGGCTCCACCTTCCATTCATGGTCTTTAGCATGGCTCCTTCTCTCATCCCCAGTAAGGCTCCACCTTTGATCCCTGGTCCCCAGCATGGCTTCTCCACTCATTTGTGGTCACCAGCATGGCCTAACCTCTCATTCCTGGACTACAGCATGGCTCCCACACTACTTATTCGTGATCCCTACTATGTCTCCCCTCTCATTTCTGGTTCCCACCATGGCTTTCTTTCTCACTTCTGGTCACCAGCATGACTCAATCTCATTTCTGGTCTCCCGTTCTGGTACTTTCTCTCCCTTGATGTTCCTTGCAAGTCTTCTGCTCCTACTCACCCTGATCCTATGATGCGCCTCAGCATTGAATTGCCTCCAAACATATCTTAGCACGTCAAATTCCAATGTGCGTGTGTTTTTTTTAAAGAGGTTCCCATTTAAAAAATGTGATCAAAAATTGGTCTTTGGTTGGAATAGGGGGTGGCCTGCTTATCGGGGAACATCTTCCACAGAAGAAGGAAGTACGATTATACATACAGTATGTATGTTATACATGGGTACTGTGTCACATAATATTACATGTGTGTGGTGGCGGTACAGTATTGTATAGCGCTATTATTAGATTAGTTTACTTTTCTGTTATGTGGTCACTGTATGTTGGTACATTGTAAGCACTGCACAGTGCAGTATATTATTTTTACAGTGTATCACAGTGGTGCCACTATATAACATTGTTATTTGGGCACCTATATGGAAGTATTATTTGGCTGACATATTTGTCCACACTTTTTTGTGTACCGTACTGTATAGCGCTTAAAATTAGGCATTATTTGGTACGGTTATTCAGTCACTGTATGGTAGAACACCATATTGGGGCACCACAGCCTGCACCGCACACACAACACAGACTGCATGTTGATTAAGAATGATTTGATGATATGCTGTGGATGAGGGGCCTTATTGTCATTTTTGTCCCATCAACTAAGGCGTTTTATGCAAAAAGAAAAAACATATAATGTTACATAATCATACACATTGCGCAAACGTACCAAAATGATGACCAATGGAGAGTAAATCAATGAGATCGTCCTCCAGGTCAAAGCACTTAAAGAGCAAATTGATTTAACCTCTCATTAGCCATAGTAAAATAAAGTCTATAATGTGCTCAACATGGACCTGGTCATGGATCCCATAAGGCCTGTAAATCTGTCCCCTACTATGACAGCGTCCAACAATAACATTCACTGAAAAGCTAGTGGACCAGAAGACAAGCACCTGGAAGGTCACCTTTGGTGTATGGGTCCTGAATAGACTGCTGGAGATCCAGCTTCCATCTTAATTAGGTTACTTTCACACTAGAGTTTACGTTTTCCGGGATTGAGTTCCGTCAATACGGAAAAAAACACTTCAGTTTTGTACCCATTCATTGTCAATGGGGACAAAACTGAACTGAACAGAACGGAATGCTCCAAAATGCATTCCGTTCCGTTTGGTTGCGTTCCCAGACCGGAGAGCAAACCGCAACATGTCATGACCCCCAATGCAAGTCAATGGGGATGGATCCGTTTTCTCTGAAACAATCTGACACAATAGAAAACGGATCCGTCCCCTATTGACTTTCAATGGAGTTAATGACGGATCCGTCTTAGCGATGTTAAAGATAATACAACCGGATTCGTTCATAACGGATGCAGAAGGTTGCATTATCAGTAACGGAAGCGTTTTTGCTGAACCCTGCCGGATCCAGCAAGTGTGAAAGTAGCCTTAGTCTGTATTCTTCCACTTATCTCCATTCCTCTCCTTATATCCTAATACTGGCAGCATTGTAAGGGTAGACAGGTCACTGCCCACAGCATGAACAGTCCTGATGTACTCTGTGGTAATGAGATGTTCTTCAGAATCTTTTTACTTGACTTCAACACACAGAGACACTGCTGTGACATCTAACCCAAGCAGAGGGCACCAGATCTTTGGTCAGGGAAGGTGATTCAGTCTGCACAGGAAGTGGGCAGGGAATACTGTTCCAGTGTGTGCACATGTGTGCAGAGACCAGGTGTGTAGCTCAGTCATAGAGCCAGATTATCAGGGCAGACAGAGTGGAGAACTGATTTAAGGAGAGAAGAAGTTTCTGGTGCCTGGTGCAGACTATTGGCAGCAGAAAGTCAGAACCAACTAGATACTGGATCAGCTGGCAACAAGCTGAACTTAAAGGAGCTCAGAAATGCCAAAGCCACAGCAGTGCCAGAGAACACAGGCAAGTCGCAACCCAGTCTAAGTCTGTCGCCCTCTAGCAGCACCTTTCTTGCCCATCACCAGTGAAATCAAAAGGGTCGTCTGCTCCTTCAGAAATGTAAAGAAAATCAAGAGAGGAACACTGGTGAAAGCCTCCCCACCTTCTTTGACAGATCTTAAAGGGGTTCTCCAGAATTCAAAGTGATTTGTTTTCCACTGTAGTCCTTCAAATGTGTCTGTATGGGAGCTCAAACAATGGGGCTTAATTGTAATACCAGACAAAGCCTACAGACATGTGTGGTGCTGTTTCTGGGGAAAAAAGAGCATCCTATTTTTTTCTAATCCTAAACCAGTTTGCTCAACCAACCATCTGATGTGTATGGGGGTCTCCCAACTTTACCCCAATGACAGATGTAGAGGAAGAGAAGGATTAGGCAGTTGGTTTCAACATTGCCGATCCTTTTGGACTTCAAGGGAGATGTCAATAGTGGCTTATTCTCCTTTCCCTGCTGAGAACACAGGAACATTTGGTAGAGCCTGCCTATCTATGGGGAGTTCGAGAGGGAACTGACCGCTCTTCGGTTGTCTTCTTAACGATTTTATTTCTTCTCAGAGCATATCTCTGCTGTGCATGACGTGAGTCGGCACAGCCGGCAGTGAGTCAGACATTGGAGCTGGAATACCTTTTAGGAAGGTGAGTTAGACCAATCTCAAGGGTGCTTATAAGGGGAAATCAATGATCGTCAACCAGTATTTTACTACTGTATCTTCTGTTGTGATGTAGCTCCTCTCTTGCACAACTTATAAATGATCTGTCACCAGATAAGTTCTATCTACATTAGGGCAACTTTACTGGAGGTCTAACGGGCTGTATATTTTTTCTTTTACCACAGGAGCCTATAGATGACGTATGTAACTGTATGCCCACGGAGTGGTGTCCATCAGAGCCTGGTATACGGTAGGAAATCCTTCCATCTGATGGTAAAAATGCAGCATGAAAAGAGCTCTCCTAGAAGTCCTGGATGAAGATGTTCTGAGAAAGAAGGTGTCACAACCCAAGGCGAGCCATATAACTTCTCACCCTGCTTACAAATAGGTGCAACGCAAAGCCATTGCGACTCTTACAGGTTACAGGTACCACGACCCTTCAGGCTTCAGACATGGTCCATACCATCCTGACCAAAGTGCTCCGAAAAGTTTCTGCAAACTTCCTCCCCTCAGTTTATGTGATCAGCACTGAACCTGCAGACTGCTGGCGTTTCAGAAACGGATCTCCTTGTGTCTGCAGACTCTAAATACAGCTCATTGACAGAGCTCTATGGGGATAAATGGTTCCCATTATGTTCTTTAGGTCCCAAGTGACCACCACCGACAGAAGAGAACCAGGAGTCACTAGAGGAAGAGTAACGTAGCTCAGCTAAAACCGCAGCTGTGGCCTTCTTTCCTGCCCATAAATCATAGCGAAGGTCCCCTCCAATTCCCGTCCTTTGTGAGGGATTTCAATGGTACCCCAGAGGTCCATCCACCTCACTCTCCTCCAACCTTCAGCCCTGCCACAAATCTGTCAGGAGATGAATGGTGCTCACCTTAGTTTGCTGCCCCCCAAGTGCTTAGCTTCCCATCACCATTAATCCCTAATAAATGAGTCATAGATTTACACTCAATCAAGGCTGCTATGTCCCCTTAAAGCAGGTGCCTATGTCCCATTTATCCCCGCCGGGCGGGGGTTAGGTTTACAGAGCCTCCTAAAAGGACATCTCAGAAATCGAAATTGGATGGCGAGATCTGCTGCTGAGTGCATTACAGTTCCTCATCCTCATTAAGACGATTGGGTTTAATTAGGTAACGTGTTGTCTTCAGCTTTTTCTTCTAGACGGGAGGTCGGGGGTCCAAGCCAGTGATTTTGAATTTGGTAGATAACAACTCGACTATTAAATTTAGCTGTCATATTAAAGAACTCCTGGCAGGAAGAGTTGTGACTATAGTGCTTGCAGGGGAAACATGGAGGCCCATAAGACCACACTCTGCGATGTGATAATCGGGGGCCCTGTTATACATTTTTACATTGGACCCTGGAAGCCTCAAGTTACGCTGGTAGACATGACCCCCTATGATCAGTCCCCACCCCCTTTAAACATAAAACTATGAGTAAATAAGCCAGATTTCCTTTGCACCAGTTTTGGCCCAGCTGTCTTTATTGCCCCTAACAACCAATCACAGTGGAGCTTTCATTTTTCAACAGCACTCTATGAAATGTAATCTGCGCCGTGATAGGCTGCCATGGGCAACAAAGACAGTTTTGAGCTACTAGGCCTCAATGTAAAATCTATTACAGGCCTCAACCTGCCATGTGCCATTGTGTCTGTGGCAAATGGACCTTTGGGCCCTCTCAGGAGCGAGGGCCCATCTCAGACTGCAACCTCTGTCCAATGCCCCTTATTAGAGGGGTGCGTGAGGCGAGGCCAAATTTCCTCTATTCTCCAACCAATGGTGGTCATAGTTTATGGAGTCCTCTGGGTGACATTACCAAGGCCAAAATGGAACCCATTTCCCCACAGCTTTCATACAATGTCCTCTGTATGAACACATTTTCCATATTATCTCTCTAGTCAAGAAATAACTCTTGACAGTCAAGGGGTCTCCTCTATATACAGTACTATATACAACCTATACCAGCTATTACTAGTGCATCATACGTCCTGGCAGTGAAGGGGTCTCTTCTATATACAGTGCTATATACAACCTATACCAGCTATTACTGGTGCACCATACTTCCTGGCAGTGAAGGGGTCTCCTCTATATACAGTACTATATACATCCTATACCAGCTATTAGTGGTGCACCATACGTCCTGGCAGTGAAGGGGTCTCTTCTATATACAGTACTATATACATCCTATACCAGCTATTAGTGGTGCACCATACGTCCTGGCAGTGAAGGGGTCTCCTCTATGTACAGTACTATATACATCCTATACCAGCTATTACTGGTGCACCATACGTCCTGGCAGTGAAGGGGTCTCTTCTATATACAGTACTACACTGCTCAAAAAAATAAAGGGAACACTTAAACAACACAATGTAACTCCAAGTCAATCACACTTCTGTGAAATCAAACTGTCCACTTAGGAAGCAACACTGAGTGACAATCAATTTCACATCCTGTTGTGCAAATGGGACAGACAACAGGTGGAAATTATAGGCAATTAGCAAGACACCCCCAATAAAGGAGTGGTTCTGCAGGTGGTTACCACAGACCACTTCTCAGTTTCTATGCTTCCTGGCTGATGTTTTGGTCACTTTTGAATGCTGGCGGTGCTTTCACTCTAGTGGTAGCATGAGACGGAGTCTACAACCCACACAAGTGGCTCAGGTAGTGCAGCTTATCCAGGATGGCACATCAATGCGAGCTGTGGCAAGAAGGTTTGCTGTGTTTGTCAGCGTAGTGTCCAGAGCATGGAGGCGCTACCAGGAGACAGGCCAGTACATCAGGAGACGTGGAGGAGGCCGTAGGAGGGCAACAACCCAGCAGCAAGACCGCTACCTCCGCCTTTGTGCAAGGAGGAACTGGAGGAGCACTGCCAGAGCCCTGCAAAATGACCTCCAGCAGGCCACAAATGTGCATGTGTCTGCTCAAACAGTCAGAAACAGACTCCATGAGGGTGATATGAGGGCCCGACGTCCACAGGTGGGGGTTGTGCTTACAGCCCAACACCGTGCAGGACGTTTGGCATTTGTCAGAGAACACCAAGATTGGCAAATTCGCCACTGGCGCCCTGTGCTCTTCACAGATGAAAGCAGGTTCACACTGAGCACATGTGACAGATGTGACAGAGTCTGGAGACGCCGTGGAGAACGTTCTGCTACCTGCAACATCCTCCAGCATGGCCGGTTTGGCATTGGGTCAGTAATAGTGTGGGGTGGCATTTCTTTGGAGGGCCGCACAGCCATCCATGTGCTCGCCAGAGGTAGCCTGACTGCCATTAGGTACCGAGATGAGATCCTCAGACCCCTTGTGAGACCATATGCTGGTGCGGTTGACCCTGGGTTCCTCCTAATGCAAGACAATGCTAGACCTCATGTGGCTGGAGTGTGTCAGCAGTTCCTGCAAGACAAAGGCATTGATGCTATGGACTGGACCGCCCGTTCCCCAGACCTGAATCCAATTGAGCACATCTGGGACATCATGTCTCGCTCTATCCACCAACGTCACGTTGCACCACAGACTGTCCAGGAGTTGGCAGATGCTTTAGTCCAGGTCTGGGAGGAGATCCCTCAGGAGACCGTCCGCCACCTCATCAGGAGCATGCACAGGCGTTGTAGGGAGGTCATACAGGCACGTGGAGGCCACACACACTACTGAGCCTTATTTTGACTTGTTTTAAGGACATTACATCAAAGTTGGATCAGCCTGTAGTGTGTTTTTCCACTTTAATTTTGAGGGTGACTCCAAATCCAGACCTCCATAGGTTGAAAAATTTGTTGTTTTTTTTTTATTTTTGTGTGATTTTGTTGTCAGCACATTTAACTATGTAAAGAACAAAGTATTTCAGAAGAATATTTAATTAACTCAGATCTAGGATGTGTTATTTTTGTGTTCCCTTTATTTTTTTGAGCAGTGTATATAAAACCTATACCAGCTATTACTGGTGCACCATACGTCCTGGCAGTGAAGGGGTCTCCTCTATATACAGTACTATATACATCCTATACCAGCTATTAGTGGTGTACCATACGTCCTGGCAGTGAAGGGGTCTCCTCTATGTACAGTACTATATACATCCTATACCAGCTATTACTGGTGCACCATACGTCCTGGCAGTGAAGGGGTCTCTTCTATATACAGTAATATATACATCCTATACCAGCTATTACTGGTGCACCATACGTCCTGGCAGTGAAGGGGTCTCCTCTACGTACAGTAATATATACATCCTATACCAGCTATTACTGGTGCACCATACGTCTTGGCAGTGAAGGGGTCTCCTCTATATACAGTACTATATACATCCTATACCAGCTATTACTGGTGCACCATACGTCCTGGCAGTGAAGGGGTCTCTTCTATATACAGTACTATATACATCCTATACCAGCTATTACTGGTGCACCATACGTCCTGGCAGTGAAGGGGTCTCTTCTATATACAGTACTATATACATCCTATACCAGCTATTACTGGTGCACCATACGTCCTGGCAGTGAAGGGGTCTCCTCTATATACAGTACTATATACATCCTAAACCAGCTATTACTGGGGTCTCCTCTATATACAGTACTATATACATCCTATACCAGCTATTACTGGTGCACCATACGTCCTGGCAGTGAAGGGGTCTCCTCTATATACAGTACTATATACATCCTATACCAGCTATTACTGGTGCACCATACGTCCTGGCAGTGAAGGGGTCTCCTCTATATACAGTACTATATACATCCTATACCAGCTATTACTGGTGCACCATACGTCCTGGCAGTGAAGGGGTCTCCTCTATATACAGTACTATATACATCCTATACCAGCTATTACTGGGGCACCATACGTCCTGGCAGTGAAAGGGTCTCCTCTATATACAGTACTATATACATCCTATACCAGCTATTACTGGTGCACCATACGTCCTGGCAGTGAAGGGTTCTCTTCTATATACAGTACTATATACATCCTATACCAGCTATTACTGGTGCACCATACGTCCTGGCAGTGAAGGGGTCTCTTCTATATACAGTACTATATACATCCTATACCAGCTATTACTGGTGCACCATACGTCCTGGCAGTGAAGGGGTCTCTTCTATATACAGTACTATATACATCCTATACCAGCTATTACTGGTGCACCATACGTCCTGGCAGTGAAGGGGTCTCTTCTATATACAGTACTATATACATCCTATACCAGCTATTACAGGTGCACCATACGTCCTGGCAGTGAAGGGGTCTCTTCTATATACAGTACTATATACATCCTATACCAGCTATTACTGGTGCACCATACGTCCTGGCAGTGAAGGGGTCTCCTCTATATACAGTACTATATACATCCTATACCAGCTATTACTGGTGCACCATACGTCCTGGCAGTGAAGGGGTCTCCTCTATATACAGTACTATATACATCCTATACCAGCTATTACTGGTGCACCATACGTCCTGGCAGTGAAGGGGTCTCTTCTATATACAGTACTATATACATCCTATACCAGCTATTACTGGTGCACCATACGTCCTGGCAGTGAAGGTGTCTCTTCTATATACAGTACTATATACATCCTATACCAGCTATTACTGGTGCACCATACGTCCTGGCAGTGAAAGGGTCTCCTCTATATACAGTACTATATACATCCTATACCAGCTATTACTGGTGCACCATACGTCCTGGCAGTGAAGGGGTCTCCTCTATATACAGTACTATATACATCCTATACCAGCTATCACTGGTGCACCATACGTCCTGGCAGTGAAGGGGTCTCCTCTATATACAGTACTATATACATCCTATACCAGCTATTACTGGTGCACCATACGTCCTGGCAGTGAAGGGGTCTCTTCTATATACAGTACTATATACATCCTATACCAGCTATTACAGGTGCACCATACGTCCTGGCAGTGAAGGGGTCTCCTCTATATACAGTACTATATACATCCTATACCAGCTATTACTGGTGCACCATACGTCCTGGCAGTGAAGGGGTCTCCTCTATATACAGTACTATATACATCCTATACCAGCTATTACTGGTGCACCATACGTCCTGGCAGTGAAGGGGTCTCTTCTATATACAGTACTATATACATCCTATACCAGCTATTACTGGTGCACCGTACGTCCTGGCAGTGAAGGGGTCTCTTCTATATACAGTACTATATACATCCTATACCAGCTATTACTGGTGCACCATACGTCCTGGCAGTGAAGGGGTCTCTTCTATATACAGTACTATATACATCCTATACCAGCTATTACTGGTGCACCATACGTCCTGGCAGTGAAGGGGTCTCCTCTATATACAGTACTATATACATCCTATACCAGCTATTACTGGTGCACCATACGTCCTGGCAGTGAAGGGGTCTCCTCTATATACAGTACTATATACATCCTATACCAGCTATTACTGGTGCACCATACGTCCTGGCAGTGAAGGGGTCTCCTCTATATACAGTACTATATACATCCTATTCCAGCTATTACTGGCGCACCATACGTCCTGGCAGTGAAGGGGTCTCTTCTATATACAGTACTATATACATCCTATACCAGCTATTACTGGTGCACCATACGTCCTGGCAGTGAAGGGGTCTCCTCTATATACAGTACTATATACATCCTATACCAGCTATTACTGGTGCACCATACGTCCTGGCAGTGAAGGGGTCTCTTCTATATACAGTACTATATACATCCTATACCAGCTATTACAGGTGCACCATACGTCCTGGCAGGGAAGGGGTCTCCTCTATATACAGTACTATATACATCCTATACCAGCTATTACTGGTGCACCATACGTCCTGGCAGTGAAGGGGTCTCCTCTATATACAGTACTATATACATCCTATACCAGCTATTACTGGTACACCATACGTCCTGGCAGTGAAGGGGTCTCCTCTATATACAGTACTATATACATCCTATACCAGCTATTACTGGTGCACCATACGTCCTGGCAGTGAAGGGGTCTCTTCTATATACAGTACTATATACATCCTATACCAGCTATTACAGGTGCACCATACGTCCTGGCAGTGAAGGGGTCTCCTCTATATACAGTACTATATACATCCTATACCAGCTATTACTGGTGCACCATACGTCCTGGCAGTGAAGGGGTCTCCTCTATATACAGTACTATATACATCCTATACCAGCTATTACTGGCGCACCATACGTCCTGGCAGTGAAGGGGTCTCCTCTATATACAGTACTATATACATCCTATTCCAGCTATTACTGGCGCACCATACGTCCTGGCAGTGAAGGGGTCTCTTCTATATACAGTACTATATACATCCTATACCAGCTATTACTGGTGCACCATACGTCCTGGCAGTGAAGGGGTCTCTTCTATATACAGTACTATATACATCCTATACCAGCTATTACTGGCGCACCATACGTCCTGGCAGTGAAGGGGTCTCTTCTATATACAGTACTATATACATCCTATACCAGCTATTACTGGTGCACCATACGTCCTGGCAGTGAAGGGGTCTCTTCTATATACAGTAATATATACATCCTATACCAGCTATTACTGGTGCACCATACGTCCTGGCAGTGAAGGGGTCTCCTCTACGTACAGTAATATATACATCCTATACCAGCTATTACTGGTGCACCATACGTCTTGGCAGTGAAGGGGTCTCCTCTATATACAGTACTATATACATCCTATACCAGCTATTACTGGTGCACCATACGTCCTGGCAGTGAAGGGGTCTCTTCTATATACAGTACTATATACATCCTATACCAGCTATTACTGGTGCACCATACGTCCTGGCAGTGAAGGGGTCTCTTCTATATACAGTACTATATACATCCTATACCAGCTATTACTGGTGCACCATACGTCCTGGCAGTGAAGGGGTCTCCTCTATATACAGTGCTATATACATCCTATACCAGCTATTACTGGTGCACCATACGTCCTGGCAGTGAAGGGGTCTCTTCTATATACAGTACTATATACATCCTATACCAGCTATTACTGGTGCACCATACGTCCTGGCAGTGAAGGGGTCTCTTCTATATACAGTACTATATACATCCTATACCAGCTATTACAGGTGCACCGTACGTCCAGCAAGTGAAGGGGTCTCCTCTATATACAGTACTATATACATCCTATACCAGCTATTACTGGTGCACCATACGTCCTGGCAGTGAAGGGGTCTCCTCTATATACAGTACTATATACATCCTATACCAGCTATTACTGGTGCACCATACGTCCTGGCAGTGAAGGGGTCTCCTCTATATACAGTACTATATACATCCTATACCAGCTATTACTGGTGCACCATACGTCCTGGCAGTGAAGGGGTCTCCTCTATATACAGTACTATATACATCCTATACCAGCTATTACTGGTGCACCATACGTCCTGGCAGTGAAGGGGTCTCTTCTATATACAGTACTATATACATCCTATACCAGCTATTACTGGCGCACCATACGTCCTGGCAGTGAAGGGGTCTCCTCTATATACAGTACTATATACATCCTATTCCAGCTATTACTGGCGCACCATACGTCCTGGCAGTGAAGGGGTCTCTTCTATATACAGTACTATATACATCCTATACCAGCTATTACTGGCGCACCATACGTCCTGGCAGTGAAGGGGTCTCCTCTATATACAGTGCTATATACATCCTATACCAGCTATTACTGGTGCACCATACGTCCTGGCAGTGAAGGGGTCTCTTCTATATACAGTACTATATACATCCTATACCAGCTATTACTGGTGCACCATACGTCCTGGCAGTGAAGGGGTCTCCTCTATATACAGTACTATATACATCCTATACCAGCTATTACTGGTGCACCATACGTCCTGGCAGTGAAGGGGTCTCCTCTATATACAGTACTATATACATCCTATACCAGCTATTACTGGTGCACCATACGTCCTGGCAGTGAAGGGGTC
This sequence comes from Bufo bufo, assembly GCF_905171765.1. Lineage (NCBI taxonomy): Eukaryota > Metazoa > Chordata > Amphibia > Anura > Bufonidae > Bufo > Bufo bufo. The sequence goes on from NC_053399.1 coordinate 92,021,078, forward strand.
TCCTCTATATACAGTACTATATACATCCTATACCAGCTATTACTGGTGCACCATACGTCCTGGCAGTGAAGGGGTCTCTTCTATATACAGTACTATATACATCCTATACCAGCTATTACTGGTGCACCATACGTCCTGGCAGTGAAGGGGTCTCCTCTACATACAGTACTATATACATCCTATACCAGCTATTACTGGTGCACCATACGTCCTGGCAGTGAAGGGGTCTCCTCTATATACAGTACTATATACATCCTATACCAGCTATTACTGGTGCACCATACGTCCTGGCAGTGAAGGGGTCTCCTCTATATACAGTACTATATACATCCTATACCAGCTATTACTGGTGCACCATACGTCCTGGCAGTGAAGGGGTCTCCTCTATATACAGTACTATATACATCCTATACCAGCTATTACTGGTGCACCATACGTCCTGGCAGTGAAGGGGTCTCCTCTATATACAGTACTATATACATCCTATACCAGCTATTACTGGTGCACAATACGTACTGGCAGTGAAGGGGTCTCTTCTATATACAGTACTATATACATCCTATACTAGCTATTACTGGTGCACCGTACGTCCTGGCAGTGAAGGGGTCTCCTCTATATACAGTACTATATACATCCTATACCAGCTATTACTGGTGCACCATACGTCCTGGCAGTGAAGGGGTCTCCTCTATGTACAGTACTATATACATCCTATACCAGCTATTACTGGTGCACCATACGTCCTGGCAGTGAAGGGGTCTCCTCTATATACAGTACTATATACATCCTATACCAGCTATTACAGGTGCACCGTACGTCCTGGCAGTGAAAGGGTCTCTTCTATATACAGTACTATATACATCCTATACCAGCTATTACTGATGCACCATACGTCCTGGCAGTGAAGGGGTCTCCTCTATATACAGTACTATATACATCTTATACCAGCTATTACTGGTACACCATACGTCCTGGCAGTGAAGGGGTCTCTTCTATATACAGTACTATATACATCCTATACCAGCTATTACAGGTGCACCATACGTCCTGGCAGTGAAGGGGTCTCCTCTATATACAGTACTATATACATCCTATACCAGCTATTACTGGTGCACCATACGTAATGGCAGTGAAGGGGTCTCCTCTATATACAGTACTATATACATCCTATACCAGCTATTACTGGTGCACCATACGTCCTGGCAGTGAAGGGGTCTCCTCTATGTACAGTACTATATACATCCTATACCAGCTATTACTAGTGCACCATACGTCCTGGCAGTGAAGGGGTCTCCTCTATATACAGTACTGTATACATCCTATACCAGCTATTACTGGTGCACCATACGTCCTGGCAGTGAAGGGGTCTCCTCTATATACAGTAGTATATACATCCTATTCCAGCTATTACTGGCGCACCATACGTCCTGGCAGTGAAGGGGTCTCTTCTATATACAGTACTATATACATCCTATACCAGCTATTACTGGTGCACCATACGTCCTGGCAGTGAAGGGGTCTCCTCTATATACAGTACTATATACATCCTATACCAGCTATTACTGGTGCACCATACGTCCTGGCAGTGAAGGGGTCTCCTCTATATACAGTACTATATACATCCTATACCAGCTATTACTGGTGCACCATACGTCCTGGCAGTGAAGGGGTCTCCTCTATATACAGTACTATATACATCCTATACCAGCTATTACTGGTGCACCATACGTCCTGGCAGTGAAGGGGTCTCTTCTATATACAGTACTATATACATCCTATACCAGCTATTACTGGTGCACCATACGTCCTGGCAGTGAAGGGGTCTCTTCTATATACAGTACTATATACATCTTATACCAGCTATTACTGGTGCACCATACGTCCTGGCAGTGAAGGGGTCTCCTCTATATACAGTACTATATACATCCTATACTAGCTATTACTGGTGCACCATACGTCCTGGCAGTGAAGGGGTCTCCTCTATATACAGTACTATATACATCCTATACCAGCTATTACTGGTGCACCATACGTCCTGGCAGTGAAGGGGTCTCCTCTATATACAGTGCTATATACATCCTATACCAGCTATTACTGGTGCACCATACGTCCTGGCAGTGAAGGGGTCTCCTCTATATACAGTACTATATACATCCTATACCAGCTATTACAGGTGCACCATACGTCCTGGCAGTGAAGGGGTCTCCTCTATATACAGTACTATATACATCCTATACCAGCTATTACTGGTGCACCATACGTCCTGGCAGTGAAGGGGTCTCCTCTATATACAGTACTATATACATCCTATACCAGCTATTACTGGTGCACAATACGTACTGGCAGTGAAGGGGTCTCTTCTATATACAGTACTATATACATCCTATACTAGCTATTACTGGTGCACCGTACGTCCTGGCAGTGAAGGGGTCTCTTCTATATACAGTACTATATACATCCTATACTAGCTATTACTGGTGCACCATACGTCCTGGCAGTGAAGGGGTCTCCTCTATATACAGTACTATATACATCCTATACCAGCTATTACTGGTGCACCATACGTCCTGGCAGTGAAGGGGTCTCTTCTATATACAGTACTATATACATCCTATACCAGCTATTACTGGTGCACCGTACGTCCTGGCAGTGAAGGGGTCTCCTCTATATACAGTACTATATACATCCTATACCAGCTATTACAGGTGCACCGTACGTCCTGGCAGTAAAGGGGTCTCCTCTATATACAGTACTATATACATCCTATACCAGCTATTACTGGTGCACCATACGTCCTGGCAGTGAAGGGGTCTCCTCTATGTACAGTACTATATACATCCTATATCAGCTATTACTGGTGCACCATACGTCCTGGAAGTGAAGGGGTCTCTTCTATATACAGTACTATATACATCCTATACCAGCTATTACTGATGCACCATACGTCCTGGCAGTGAAGGGGTCTCCTCTATGTACAGTACTATATACATCCTATATCAGCTATTACTGGTGCACCATACGTCCTGGCAGTGAAGGGGTCTCTTCTATATACAGTACTATATACATCCTATACCAGCTATTACTGGTGCACCATACGTCCTGGCAGTGAAGGGGTCTCCTCTATGTACAGTACTATATACATCCTATACCAGCTATTACTGGTGCACCATACGTCCTGGCAGTGAAGGGGTCTCCTCTATGTACAGTACTATATACATCCTATATCAGCTATTACTGGTGCACCATACGTCCTGGCAGTGAAGGGGTCTCTTCTATATACAGTACTATATACATCCTATACCAGCTATTACTGATGTACCATACGTCCTGGCAGTGAAGGGGTCTCCTCTATATACAGTACTATATACATCTTATACCAGCTATTACTGGTACACCATACGTCCTGGCAGTGAAGGGGTCTCTTCTATATACAGTACTATATACACTGCTCAAAAAAATGAAGGGAACACTTAAACAACACAATGTAACTCCAAGTCAATCACACTTCTGTGAAATCAAACTGTCCACTTAGGAAGCAACACTGAGTGACAATCAATTTCACATGCTGTTGTGCAAATGGGACAGACAACAGGTGGAAATTATAGGCAATTAACAAGACACCCCCAATAAAGGAGTGGTTCTGCAGGTGGTGACAACAGAGCACTTCTCAGTTCCTATGCTTCCTGGCTGATGTTTTGGTCACTTTTGAATGCTGGCGGTGCTTTCACTCTAGTGGTAGCATGAGACGGAGTCTACAACCCACACAAGTGGGTCAGGTAGTGCAGCTTATCCAGGATGGCACATCAATGCGAGCTGTGGCAAGAAGGTTTGCTGTGTCTGTCAGCTTAGTGTCCAGAGCATGGAGGCGCTACCAGGAGACAGGCCAGTACATCAGGAGACGTGGAGGAGGCCGTAGGAGGGCAACAACCCAGCAGCAGGACCGCTACCTCCGCCTTTGTGCAAGGAGGAACAGGAGAAGCACTGCCAGAGCCCTGCAAAATGACCTCCAGCAGGCCACAAATGTGCATGTGTCTGCTCAAACGGTCAGAGACAGACTCCATGAGGGTGATATGAGGGCCCGACATCCACAGGTGGGGGTTGTGCTTACAGCCCAACACCGTGCAGGACGTTTGGCATTTGCCAGAGAACACCAAGATTGGCAAATTCGCCACTGGCGCCCTGTGCTCTTCACAGATGAAAGCAGGTTCACACTGAGCCCATGTGATAGACGTGACAGTCTGGAGACTCCGTGGAGAACGTTCTGCTGCCTGCAACATCCTCCAGCATGACCGGTTTGGCATTGGGTCAGTAATGGTGTGGGGTGGCATTTCTTTGGAGGGCCGCACAGCCCTCCATGTGCTCGCCAGAGGTAGCCTGACTGCCATTAGGTACCGAGATGAGATCCTCAGACCCCTTGTGAGACCATATGCTGGTGCGGTTGGCCCTGGGTTCCTCCTAATGCAAGACAATGCTAGACCTCATGTGGCTGGAGTGTGTCAGCAGTTCCTGCAAGACGAAGGCATTGATGCTATGGACTGGCCCGCCCGTTCCCCAGACCTGAATCCAATTGAGCACCTCTGGGACATCATGTCTCGCTCTATCCACCAACGTCACGTTGCACCACAGACTGTCCAGGAGTTGGCAGATGCTTTAGTCCAGGTCTGGGAGGAGATCCCTCAGGAGACCGTCCGCCACCTCATCAGGAGCATGCACAGGCGTTGTAGGGAGGTCATACAGGCACGTGGAGGCCACACACACTACTGAGCCTCATTTTGACTTGTTTTAAGGACATTACATCAAAGTTGGATCAGCCTGTAGTGTGTTTTTCCACTTTAATTTTGAGTGTGACTCCAAATCCAGACCTCCATGGGTTGAAAAATTTGATTTCCATTTTTTAATTTTTGTGTGATTTTGTTGTCAGCACATTCAACTATGTAAAGAACAAAGTATTTCAGAAGAATATTTAATTAACTCAGATCTAGGATGTGTTATTTTTGTGTTCCCTTTATTTTTTTGAGCAGTGTACATCCTATACCAGCTATTACAGGTGCACCATACGTCCTGGCAGTGAAGGGGTCTCCTCTATGTACAGTACTATATACATCCTATACCAGCTATTACTAGTGCACCATACGTCCTGGCAGTGAAGGGGTCTCCTCTATATACAGTACTGTATACATCCTATACCAGCTATTACTGGTGCACCATACGTCCTGGCAGTGAAGAGGTCTCCTCTATATACAGTAGTATATACATCCTATTCCAGCTATTACTGGCGCACCATACGTCCTGGCAGTGAAGGGGTCTCTTCTATATACAGTACTATATACATCCTATACCAGCTATTACTGGTGCACCATACGTCCTGGCAGTGAAGGGGTCTCCTCTATATACAGTACTATATACATCCTATACCAGCTATTACTGGTGCACCATACGTCCTGGCAGTGAAGGGGTCTCCTCTATATACAGTACTATATACATCCTATACCAGCTATTACTGGTGCACCATACGTCCTGGCAGTGAAGGGGTCTCTTCTATATACAGTACTATATACATCCTATACCAGCTATTACTGGTGCACCATACGTCCTGGCAGTGAAGGGGTCTCTTCTATATACAGTACTATATACATCCTATACCAGCTATTACTGGTGCACCATACGTCCTGGCAGTGAAGGGGTCTCTTCTATATACAGTACTATATACATCTTATACCAGCTATTACTGGTGCACCATACGTCCTGGCAGTGAAGGGGTCTCCTCTATATACAGTACTATATACATCCTATACTAGCTATTACTGGTGCACCATACGTCCTGGCAGTGAAGGGGTCTCCTCTATATACAGTACTATATACATCCTATACCAGCTATTACTGGTGCACCATACGTCCTGGCAGTGAAGGGGTCTCCTCTATATACAGTGCTATATACATCCTATACCAGCTATTACTGGTGCACCATACGTCCTGGCAGTGAAGGGGTCTCCTCTATATACAGTACTATATACATCCTATACCAGCTATTACTGGTGCACCATACGTCCTGGCAGTGAAGGGGTCTCTTCTATATACAGTACTATATACATCCTATACCAGCTATTACTGGTGCACCATACGTCCTGGCAGTGAAGGGGTCTCCTCTATATACAGTACTATATACATCCTATACCAGCTATTAGTGGTGTACCATACGTCCTGGCAGTGAAGGGGTCTCCTCTATGTACAGTACTATATACATCCTATACCAGCTATTACTGGTGCACCATACGTCCTGGCAGTGAAGGGGTCTCTTCTATATACAGTAATATATACATCTTATACCAGCTATTACTGGTGCACCATACGTCCTGGCAGTGAAGGGGTCTCCTCTATGTACAGTAATATATACATCCTATACCAGCTATTACTGGTGCACCATACGTCCTGGCAGTGAAGGGGTCTCCTCTATGTACAGTAATATATACATCCTATACCAGCTATTACTGGTGCACCATACGTCCTGGCAGTGAAGGGGTCTCTTCTATATACAGTACTATATACATCCTATACCAGCTATTACTGGTGCACCATACGTCCTGGCAGTGAAGGGGTCTCCTCTACGTACAGTAATATATACATCCTATACCAGCTATTACTGGTGCACCATACGTCTTGGCAGTGAAGGGGTCTCCTCTATATACAGTACTATATACATCCTATACCAGCTATTACTGGTGCACCATACGTCCTGGCAGTGAAGGGGTCTCTTCTATATACAGTACTATATACATCCTATACCAGCTATTACTGGTGCACCATACGTCCTGGCAGTGAAGGGGTCTCCTCTATATACAGTACTATATACATCCTATACCAGCTATTACTGGGGTCTCCTCTATATACAGTACTATATACATCCTATACCAGCTATTACTGGTGCACCATACGTCCTGGCAGTGAAGGGGTCTCCTCTATATACAGTACTATATACATCCTATACCAGCTATTACTGGTGCACCATACGTCCTGGCAGTGAAGGGGTCTCCTCTATATACAGTACTATATACATCCTATACCAGCTATTACTGGTGCACCATACGTCCTGGCAGTGAAGGGGTCTCCTCTATATACAGTACTATATACATCCTATACCAGCTATTACTGGTGCACCATACGTCCTGGCAGTGAAGGGGTCTCCTCTATATACAGTACTATATACATCCTATACCAGCTATTACTGGTGCACCATACGTCCTGGCAGTGAAGGGGTCTCTTCTATATACAGTACTATATACATCCTATACCAGCTATTACTGGTGCACCATACGTCCTGGCAGTGAAGGGGTCTCTTCTATATACAGTACTATATACATCCTATACCAGCTATTACTGGTGCACCATACGTCCTGGCAGTGAAGGGGTCTCTTCTATATACAGTACTATATACATCCTATACCAGCTATTACTGGTGCACCATACGTCCTGGCAGTGAAGGGGTCTCTTCTATATACAGTACTATATACATCCTATACCAGCTATTACTGGTGCACCATACGTCCTGGCAGTGAAGGGGTCTCTTCTATATACAGTACTATATACATCCTATACCAGCTATTACTGGTGCACCATACGTCCTGGCAGTGAAGGGGTCTCTTCTATATACAGTACTATATACATCCTATACCAGCTATTACTGGTGCACCATACGTCCTGGCAGTGAAGGGGTCTCCTCTATATACAGTACTATATACATCCTATACCAGCTATTACTGGTGCACCATACGTCCTGGCAGTGAAGGGGTCTCCTCTATATACAGTACTATATACATCCTATACCAGCTATTACTGGTGCACCATACGTCCTGGCAGTGAAGGGGTCTCCTCTATATACAGTACTATATACATCCTATACCAGCTATTACTGGTGCACCATACGTCCTGGCAGTGAAGGGGTCTCCTCTATATACAGTACTATATACATCCTATACCAGCTATTACTGGTGCACCATACGTCCTGGCAGTGAAGGGGTCTCTTCTATATACAGTACTATATACATCCTATACCAGCTATTACTGGTGCACCATACGTCCTGGCAGTGAAGGGGTCTCCTCTATATACAGTACTATATACATCCTATACCAGCTATTACTGGTGCACCATACGTCCTGGCAGTGAAGGGGTCTCCTCTATATACAGTACTATATACATCCTATACCAGCTATTACTGGTGCACCATACGTCCTGGCAGTGAAGGGGTCTCCTCTATATACAGTACTATATACATCCTATACCAGCTATTACTGGTGCACCATACGTCCTGGCAGTGAAGGGGTCTCCTCTATATACAGTACTATATACATCCTATACCAGCTATTACTGGTGCACCATACGTCCTGGCAGTGAAGGGGTCTCCTCTATATACAGTACTATATACATCCTATACCAGCTATTACTGGTGCACCATACGTCCTGGCAGTGAAGGGGTCTCCTCTATATACAGTACTATATACATCCTATACCAGCTATTACTGGTGCACCATACGTCCTGGCAGTGAAGGGGTCTCCTCTATATACAGTACTATATACATCCTATACCAGCTATTACTGGTGCACCATACGTCCTGGCAGTGAAGGGGTCTCTCTATATACAGTACTATATACATCCTATACCAGCTATTACTGGTGCACCATACGTCCTGGCAGTGAAGGGGTCTCCTCTATATACAGTACTATATACATCCTATACCAGCTATTACTGGTGCACCATACGTCCTGGCAGTGAAGGGGTCTCCTCTATATACAGTACTATATACATCCTATACCAGCTATTACTGGTGCACCATACGTCCTGGCAGTGAAGGGGTCTCCTCTATATACAGTACTATATACATCCTATACCAGCTATTACTGGTGCACCATACGTCCTGGCAGTGAAGGGGTCTCCTCTATGTACAGTACTATATACATCCTATACCAGCTATTACTGGTGCACCATACGTCCTGGCAGTGAAGGGGTCTCCTCTATATACAGTACTATATACATCCTATACCAGCTATTACAGGTGCACCATACGTCCTGGCAGTGAAGGGGTCTCCTCTATATACAGTACTATATACATCCTATACCAGCTATTACTGGTGCACCATACGTCCTGGCAGTGAAGGGGTCTCTTCTATATACAGTACTATATACATCCTATACCAGCTATTACTGGTGCACCATACGTCCTGGCAGTGAAGGGGTCTCTTCTATATACAGTACTATATACATCCTATACCAGCTATTACTGGTGCACCATACGTCCTGGCAGTGAAGGGGTCTCCTCTATATACAGTACTATATACATCCTATACCAGCTATTACTGGTGCACCATACGTCCTGGCAGTGAAGGGGTCTCCTCTATATACAGTACTGTATACATCCTATACCAGCTATTACTGGTGCACCATACGTCCTGGCAGTGAAGGGGTCTCCTCTATATACAGTACTATATACATCCTATACCAGCTATTACTGGTGCACCGTACGTCCTGGCAGTGAAGGGGTCTCTTCTATATACAGTACTATATACATCCTATACCAGCTATTACTGGTGCACCATACGTCCTGGCAGTGAAGGGGTCTCCTCTATATACAGTACTATATACATCCTATACCAGCTATTACTGGTGCACCATACGTCCTGGCAGTGAAGGGGTCTCCTCTATATACAGTACTATATACATCCTATACCAGCTATTACTGGTGCACCATACGTCCTGGCAGTGAAGGGGTCTCCTCTATATACAGTACTATATACATCCTATACCAGCTATTACTGGTGCACCATACGTCCTGGCAGTGAAGGGGTCTCCTCTATATACAGTACTATATACATCCTATACCAGCTATTACTGGTGCACCATACGTCCTGGCAGTGAAGGGGTCTCCTCTATATACAGTACTATATACATCCTATACCAGCTATTACTGGTGCACCATACGTCCTGGCAGTGAAGGGGTCTCCTCTATATACAGTACTATATACATCCTATACCAGCTATTACTGGTGCACCATACGTCCTGGCAGTGAAGGGGTCTCCTCTATATACAGTACTATATACATCCTATACCAGCTATTACTGGTGCACCATACGTCCTGGCAGTGAAGGGGTCTCCTCTATATACAGTACTATATACATCCTATACCAGCTATTACTGGTGCACCATACGTCCTGGCAGTGAAGGGGTCTCCTCTATATACAGTACTATATACATCCTATACCAGCTATTACTGGTGCACCATACGTCCTGGCAGTGAAGGGGTCTCCTCTATATACAGTACTATATACATCCTATACCAGCTATTACTGGTGCACCATACGTCCTGGCAGTGAAGGGGTCTCCTCTATGTACAGTACTATATACATCCTATACCAGCTATTACTAGTGCACCATACGTCCTGGCAGTGAAGGGGTCTCCTCTATATACAGTACTATATACATCCTATACCAGCTATTACTGGTGCACCATACGTCCTGGCAGTGAAGGGGTCTCCTCTATATACAGTACTATATACATCCTATACCAGCTATTACTAGTGCACCATACGTCCTGGCAGTGAAGGGGTCTCCTCTATATACAGTACTATATACATCCTATACCAGCTATTACTGGTGCACCATACGTCCTGGCAGTGAAGGGTCTCCTCTATATACAGTACTATATACATCCTATACCAGCTATTACTAGTGCACCATACGTCCTGGCAGTGAAGGGGTCTCCTCTATATACAGTACTATATACATCCTATACCAGCTATTACTGGTGCACCATACGTCCTGGCAGTGAAGGGGTCTCTTCTATATACAGTACTATATACATCCTATACCAGCTATTACTGGTGCACCATACGTCCTGGCAGTGAAGGGGTCTCCTCTATATACAGTACTATATACATCCTATACCAGCTATTACTGGTGCACCATACGTCCTGGCAGTGAAGGGGTCTCCTCTATATACAGTACTATATACATCCTATACCAGCTATTACTGGTGCACCATACGTCCTGGCAGTGACTGGTGCACCATACGTCCTGGCAGTGAAGGGGTCTCTTCTATATACAGTACTATATACATCCTATACCAGCTATTACTGGTGCACCATACGTCCTGGCAGTGAAGGGGTCTCCTCTATATACAGTACTATATACATCCTATACCAGGACGTATGGTGCACCATACGTCCTGGCAGTGAAGGGGTCTCCTCTATATACAGTACTATATACATCCTATACCAGCTATTACTGGTGCACCATACGTCCTGGCAGTGAAGGGGTCTCTTCTATATACAGTACTATATACATCCTATACCAGCTATTACTGGTGCACCATACGTCCTGGCAGTGAAGGGGTCTCCTCTATATACAGTACTATATACATCCTATACCAGCTATTACTGGTGCACCATACGTCCTGGCAGTGAAGGGGTCTCCTCTATATACAGTACTATATACATCCTATACCAGCTATTACTGGTGCACCATACGTCCTGGCAGTGAAGGGGTCTCTTCTATATACAGTACTATATACATCCTATACCAGCTATTACTGGTGCACCATACGTCCTGGCAGTGAAGGGGTCTCTTCTATATACAGTACTATATACATCCTATACCAGCTATTACTGGTGCACCATACGTCCTGGCAGTGAAGGGGTCTCTTCTATATACAGTACTATATACATCCTATACCAGCTATTACTGGTGCACCATACGTCCTGGCAGTGAAGGGGTCTCCTCTATATACAGTACTATATACATCCTATACTAGCTATTACTGGTGCACCATACGTCCTGGCAGTGAAGGGGTCTCCTCTATATACAGTACTATATACATCCTATACCAGCTATTACTGGTGCACCATACGTCCTGGCAGTGAAGGGGTCTCCTCTATATACAGTACTATATACATCCTATACCAGCTATTACTGGTGCACCATACGTCCTGGCAGTGAAGGGGTCTCCTCTATATACAGTACTATATACATCCTATACCAGCTATTACAGGTGCACCATACGTCCTGGCAGTGAAGGGGTCTCCTCTATATACAGTACTATATACATCCTATACCAGCTATTACTGGTGCACCATACGTCCTGGCAGTGAAGGGGTCTCCTCTATATACAGTACTATATACATCCTATACCAGCTATTACTGGTGCACCATACGTCCTGGCAGTGAAGGGGTCTCCTCTATATACAGTACTATATACATCCTATACCAGCTATTACTGGTGCACCATACGTCCTGGCAGTGAAGGGGTCTCCTCTATATACAGTACTATATACATCCTATACCAGCTATTACTGGCGCACCATACGTCCTGGCAGTGAAGGGGTCTACTCTATATACAGTACTATATACATCCTATACCAGCTATTACTGGTGCACCATACGTCCTGGCAGTGAAGGGGTCTCCTCTATATACAGTACTATATACATCCTATACCAGCTATTACTGGTGCACCATACGTCCTGGCAGTGAAGGGGTCTCTTCTATATACAGTACTATATACATCCTATACCAGCTATTACTGGTGCACCATACGTCCTGGCAGTGAAGGGGTCTCTTCTATATACAGTACTATATACATCCTATACCAGCTATTACTGGTGCACCATACGTCCTGGCAGTGAAGGGGTCTCCTCTATATACAGTACTATATACATCCTATACCAGCTATTACTGGTGCACCATACGTCCTGGCAGTGAAGGGGTCTCCTCTATATACAGTACTATATACATCCTATACCAGCTATTACTGGTGCACCATACGTCCTGGCAGTGAAGGGGTCTCCTCTATATACAGTACTATATACATCCTATACCAGCTATTACTGGTGCACCATACGTCCTGGCAGTGAAGGGGTCTCCTCTATATACAGTACTATATACATCCTATACCAGCTATTACTGGTGCACCATACGTCCTGGCAGTGAAGGGGTCTCTTCTATATACAGTACTATATACATCCTATACCAGCTATTACTGGTGCACCATACGTCCTGGCAGTGAAGGGGTCTCTTCTATATACAGTACTATATACATCCTATACCAGCTATTACTGGTGCACCATACGTCCTGGCAGTGAAGGGGTCTCCTCTATATACAGTACTATATACATCCTATACCAGCTATTACTGGTGCACCATACGTCCTGGCAGTGAAGGGGTCTCCTCTATATACAGTACTATATACATCCTATACCAGCTATTACTGGTGCACCGTACGTCCTGGCAGTGAAGGGGTCTCTTCTATATACAGTACTATATACATCCTATACTAGCTATTACTGGTGCACCATACGTCCTGGCAGTGAAGGGGTCTCCTCTATATACAGTACTATATACATCCTATACCAGCTATTACTGGTGCACCGTACGTCCTGGCAGTGAAGGGGTCTCCTCTATATACAGTACTATATACATCCTATACCAGCTATTACTGGTGCACCATACGTCCTGGCAGTGAAGGGGTCTCCTCTATATACAGTACTATATACATCCTATACCAGCTATTACAGGTGCACCGTACGTCCTGGCAGTGAAGGGGTCTCCTCTATATACAGTACTATATACATCCTATACCAGCTATTACTGGTGCACCATACGTCCTGGCAGTGAAGGGGTCTCCTCTATGTACAGTACTATATACATCCTATATCAGCTATTACTGGTGCACCATACGTCCTGGCAGTGAAGGGGTCTCCTCTATATACAGTACTATATACATCCTATACCAGCTATTACTGGTGCACCATACGTCCTGGCAGTGAAGGGGTCTCCTCTATATACAGTACTATATACATCCTATACCAGCTATTACTGGTGCACCATACGTCCTGGCAGTGAAGGGGTCTCCTCTATGTACAGTACTATATACATCCTATATCAGCTATTACTGGTGCACCATACGTCCTGGCAGTGAAGGGGTCTCTTCTATATACAGTACTATATACATCCTATACCAGCTATTACTGGTGCACCATACGTCCTGGCAGTGAAGGGGTCTCCTCTATATACAGTACTATATACATCCTATATCAGCTATTACTGGTGCACCATACGTCCTGGCAGTGAAGGGGTCTCTTCTATATACAGTACTATATACATCCTATACCAGCTATTACTGGTGCACCATACGTCCTGGCAGTGAAGGGGTCTCTTCTATATACAGTACTATATACATCCTATACCAGCTATTACAGGTGCACCATACGTCCTGGCAGTGAAGGGGTCTCCTCTATATACAGTACTATATACATCCTATACCAGCTATTACTGGTGCACCATACGTCCTGGCAGTGAAGCGGTCTCCTCTATATACAGTACTATATACATCCTATACCAGCTATTACTGGTGCACCATACGTCCTGGCAGTGAAGGGGTCTCCTCTATGTACAGTACTATATACATCCTATACCAGCTATTACTAGTGCACCATACGTCCTGGCAGTGAAGGGGTCTCCTCTATATACAGTACTATATACATCCTATACCAGCTATTACTGGTGCACCATACGTCCTGGCAGTGAAGGGGTCTCCTCTATGTACAGTACTATATACATCCTATACCAGCTATTACTAGTGCACCATACGTCCTGGCAGTGAAGGGGTCTCCTCTATATACAGTACTGTATACATCCTATACCAGCTATTACTGGTGCACCATACGTCCTGGCAGTGAAGAGGTCTCCTCTATATACAGTACTATATACATCCTATTCCAGCTATTACTAGTGCACCATACGTCCTGGCAGTGAAGGGGTCTCCTCTATATACAGTACTATATACATCCTATACCAGCTATTACTGGCGCACCATACGTCCTGGCAGTGAAGGGGTCTCTTCTATATACAGTACTATATACATCCTATACCAGCTATTACTGGTGCACCATACGTCCTGGCAGTGAAGGGGTCTCCTCTATATACAGTACTATATACATCCTATACCAGCTATTACTGGTGCACCATACGTCCTGGCAGTGAAGGGGTCTCCTCTATATACAGTACTATATACATCCTATACCAGCTATTACTGGTGCACCATACGTCCTGGCAGTGAAGGGGTCTCTTCTATATACAGTACTATATACATCCTATACCAGCTATTACTGGTGCACCATACGTCCTGGCAGTGAAGGGGTCTCTTCTATATACAGTACTATATACATCCTATACCAGCTATTACTGGTGCACCATACGTCCTGGCAGTGAAGGGGTCTCCTCTATATACAGTACTATATACATCCTATACTAGCTATTACTGGTGCACCATACGTCCTGGCAGTGAAGGGGTCTCCTCTATATACAGTACTATATACATCCTATACCAGCTATTACTGGTGCACCATACGTCCTGGCAGTGAAGGGGTCTCCTCTATGTACAGTACTATATACATCATATACCAGCTATTACTGGTGCACCGTACGTCCTGGCAGTGAAGGGGTCTCCTCTATATACAGTACTATATACATCCTATACCAGCTATTACTGGTGCACCATACGTCCTGGCAGTGAAGGGGTCTCCTCTATATACAGTACTATATACATCCTATACCAGCTATTACTGGTGCACCATACGTCCTGGCAGTGAAGGGGTCTCTTCTATATACAGTACTATATACATCCTATACCAGCTATTACAGGTGCACCATACGTCCTGGCAGTGAAGGGGTCTCTTCTATATACAGTACTATATACATCCTATACCAGCTATTACTGGTACACCATACGTCCTGGCAGTGAAGGGGTCTCTTCTATATACAGTACTATATACATCCTATACCAGCTATTACTGGTGCACCATACGTCCTGGCAGTGAAGCGGTCTCCTCTATATACAGTACTATATACATCCTATACCAGCTATTACAGGTGCACCATACGTCCTGGCAGTGAAGGGGTCTCTTCTATATACAGTAGTATATACATCCTATACCAGCTATTACTGGTGCACCATACGTCCTGGCAGGGAAGGGGTCTCCTCTATATACAGTACTATATACATCCTATACCAGCTATTACTGGTGCACCATACGTCCTGGCAGTGAAGGGGTCTCTTCTATATACAGTACTATATACATCCTATACCAGCTATTACAGGTGCACCATACGTCCTGGCAGTGAAGGGGTCTCTTCTATATACAGTACTATATACATCCTATACCAGCTATTACTGGTGCACCATACGTCCTGGCAGGGAAGGGGTCTCCTCTATATACAGTACTATATACATCCTATACCAGCTATTACTGGTGCACCATACGTCCTGGCAGTGAAGGGGTCTCTTCTATATACAGTACTATATACATCCTATACCAGCTATTACAGGTGCACCATACGTCCTGGCAGTGAAGGGGTCTCCTCTATATACAGTACTATATACATCCTATACCAGCTATTACTGGTGCACCATATGTCCTGGCAGTGAAGGGGTCTCTTCTATATACAGTACTATATACATCCTATACCAGCTATTACTGGTGCACCATACGTCCTGGCAGTGAAGGGGTCTCTTCTATGTACAGTACTGTATACATCCTATACCAGCTATTACTGGTGCACCATACGTCCTGGCAGTGAAGGGGTCTCTTCTATGTACAGTACTATATACATCCTATACCAGCTATTACTGGTGCACCATACGTCCTGGCAGTGAAGGGGTCTCCTCTATATACAGTACTATATACATCCTATACCAGCTATTACTGGTGCACCATATGTCCTGGCAGTGAAGGGGTCTCTTCTATATACAGTACTATATACATCCTATACCAGCTATTACTGGTGCACCATACGTCCTGGCAGTGAAGGGGTCTCTTCTATGTACAGTACTGTATACATCCTATACCAGCTATTACTGGTGCACCATACGTCCTGGCAGTGAAGGGGTCTCCTCTATATACAGTACTATATACATCCTATACCAGCTATTACTGGTGCACCATACGTCCTGGCAGTGAAGGGGTCTCCTCTATATACAGTACTATATACATCCTATACCAGCTATTACTGGTGCACCATACGTCCTGGCAGTGAAGGGGTCTCCTCTATATACAGTACTATATACATCCTATACCAGCTATTACTGGTGCACCATACGTCCTGGCAGTGAAGGGGTCTCCTCTATATACAGTACTATATACATCCTATACCAGCTATTACTGGTGCACCATACGTCCTGGCAGTGAAGGGGTCTCCTCTATATACAGTACTATATACATCCTATACCAGCTATTACTGGTGCACCATACGTCCTGGCAGTGAAGGGGTCTCCTCTATATACAGTACTATATACATCCTATACCAGCTATTACTGGTGCACCATACGTCCTGGCAGTGAAGGGGTCTCCTCTATATACAGTACTATATACATCCTATACCAGCTATTACTGGTGCACCATACGTCCTGGCAGTGAAGGGGTCTCTTCTATGTACAGTACTATATACATCCTATACCAGCTATTACAGGTGCACCATACGTCCTGGCAGTGAAGGGGTCTCCTCTATATACAGTACTATATACATCCTATACCAGCTATTACTGGTGCACCATACGTCCTGGCAGTGAAGGGGTCTCTTCTATATACAGTACTATATACATCCTATACCAGCTATTACTGGTGCACCATACGTCCTGGCAGTGAAGGGGTCTCCTCTATATACAGTACTATATACATCCTATACCAGCTATTACTGGTGCACCATACGTCCTGGCAGTGAAGGGGTCTCCTCTATATACAGTACTATATACATCCTATACCAGCTATTACTGGTGCACCATACGTCCTGGCAGTGAAGGGGTCTCTTCTATATACAGTACTATATACATCCTATACCAGCTATTACTGGTGCACCATACGTCCTGGCAGTGAAGGGGTCTCTTCTATATACAGTACTATATACATCCTATACCAGCTATTACTGGTGCACCATACGTCCTGGCAGTGAAGGGGTCTCTTCTATATACAGTACTATATACATCCTATACCAGCTATTACTGGTGCACCATACGTCCTGGCAGTGAAGGGGTCTCTTCTATATACAGTACTATATACATCCTATACCAGCTATTACTGGTGCACCATACGTCCTGGCAGTGAAGGGGTCTCTCTATATACAGTACTGTATACATCCTATACCAGCTATTACTGGTGCACCATACGTCCTGGCAGTGAAGGGGTCTCCTCTATATACAGTACTATATACATCCTATACCAGCTATTACTGGTGCACCATACGTCCTGGCAGTGAAGGGGTCTCCTCTATATACAGTACTATATACATCCTATACCAGCTATTACTGGTGCACCATACGTCCTGGCAGTGAAGGGGTCTCCTCTATATACAGTACTATATACATCCTATACCAGCTATTACTGGTGCACCATACGTCCTGGCAGTGAAGGGGTCTCCTCTATATACAGTACTATATACATCCTATACCAGCTATTACTGGTGCACCATACGTCCTGGCAGTGAAGGGGTCTCCTCTATATACAGTACTATATACATCCTATACCAGCTATTACTGGTGCACCATACGTCCTGGCAGTGAAGGGGTCTCTTCTATATACAGTACTATATACATCCTATACCAGCTATTACTGGTGCACCATACGTCCTGGCAGTGAAGGGGTCTCTTCTATATACAGTACTATATACATCCTATACCAGCTATTACTGGTGCACCATACGTCCTGGCAGTGAAGGGGTCTCTTCTATATACAGTACTATATACATCCTATACCAGCTATTACTGGTGCACCATACGTCCTGGCAGTGAAGGGGTCCCTCTATATACAGTACTATATACATCCTATACCAGCTATTACTGGTGCACCATACGTCCTGGCAGTGAAGGGGTCTCCTCTATATACAGTACTATATACATCCTATACCAGCTATTACTGGTGCACCATACGTCCTGGCAGTGAAGGGGTCTCCTCTATATACAGTACTATATACATCCTATACCAGCTATTACTGGTGCACCATACGTCCTGGCAGTGAAGGGGTCTCCTCTATATACAGTACTATATACATCCTATACCAGCTATTACTGGTGCACCATACGTCCTGGCAGTGAAGGGGTCTCCTCTATATACAGTACTATATACATCCTATACCAGCTATTACTGGTGCACCATACGTCCTGGCAGTGAAGGGGTCTCTTCTATATACAGTACTATATACATCCTATACCAGCTATTACTGGTGCACCATACGTCCTGGCAGTGAAGGGGTCTCCTCTATATACAGTACTATATACATCCTATACCAGCTATTACTGGTGCACCATACGTCCTGGCAGTGAAGGGTTCTCTTCTATATACAGTACTATATACATCCTATACCAGCTATTACTGGTGCACCATACGTCCTGGCAGTGAAGGGGTCTCTTCTATATACAGTACTATATACATCCTATACCAGCTATTACTGGTGCACCATACGTCCTGGCAGTGAAGGGGTCTCCTCTATATACAGTACTATATACATCCTATACCAGCTATTACTGGTGCACCATACGTCCTGGCAGTGAAGGGGTCTCTCTATATACAGTACTATATACATCCTATACCAGCTATTACTGGTGCACCATACGTCCTGGCAGTGAAGGGGTCTCTCTATATACAGTACTATATACATCCTATACCAGCTATTACTGGTGCACCATACGTCCTGGCAGTGAAGGGGTCTCTTCTATATACAGTACTATATACATCCTATACCAGCTATTACTGGTGCACCATACGTCCTGGCAGTGAAGGGGTCTCTTCTATGTACAGTACTATATACATCCTATACCAGCTATTACTGGTGCACCATACGTCCTGGCAGTGAAGGGGTCTCCTCTATATACAGTACTATATACATCCTATACCAGCTATTACTGGTGCACCATACGTCCTGGCAGTGAAGGGGTCTCTCTATATACAGTACTATATACATCCTATACCAGCTATTACTGGTGCACCATACGTCCTGGCAGTGAAGGGGTCTCTTCTATATACAGTACTATATACATCCTATACCAGCTATTACTGGTGCACCATACGTCCTGGCAGTGAAGGGGTCTCCTCTATATACAGTACTATATACATCCTATACCAGCTATTACTGGTGCACCATACGTCCTGGCAGTGAAGGGGTCTCCTCTATATACAGTACTATATACATCCTATACCAGCTATTACTGGTGCACCATACGTCGTGGCAGTGAAGGGGTCTCTCTATATACAGTACTATATACATCCTATACCAGCTATTACTGGTGCACCATACGTCCTGGCAGTGAAGGGGTCTCCTCTATATACAGTACTATATACATCCTATACCAGCTATTACTGGTGCACCATACGTCCTGGCAGTGAAGGGGTCTCCTCTATATACAGTACTATACACATCCTATACCAGCTATTACTGGTGCACCATACGTCCTGGCAGTGAAGGGGTCTCCTCTATATACAGTACTATATACATCCTATACCAGCTATTACTGGTGCACCATACGTCCTGGCAGTGAAGGGGTCTCCTCTATATACAGTACTATATACATCCTATACCAGCTATTACTGGTGCACCATACGTCCTGGCAGTGAAGGGGTCTCCTCTATATACAGTACTATATACATCCTATACCAGCTATTACTGGTGCACCATACGTCCTGGCAGTGAAGGGGTCTCCTCTATATACAGTACTATATACATCCTATACCAGCTATTACTGGTGCACCATACGTCCTGGCAGTGAAGGGGTCTCCTCTATATACAGTACTATATACATCCTATACCAGCTATTACTGGTGCACCATACGTCCTGGCAGTGAAGGGGTCTCCTCTATATACAGTACTATATACATCCTATACCAGCTATTACTGGTGCACCATATATCCTGGCAGTTTAGGGGTTTCTTCTATATACAGTACTATATACATCCTATACCAGCTATTACTAGTGCACCATACGTCCTGGCAGTGAAGGGGTTTCTTCTATATACAGTACTATATACATCCTATACCAGCTATTACAGGTGCACCATACGTCCTGGCAGTGAAGGGGTGCCTTTCGGACCTGAGTGATTTATCAAATCCAATTTGCCGGTATCTCGAGTGGATGGGTCGGCCATCAGTGCCCGCTTTGTCAGGTTGCATCCATCACTCATTATTATTAAACCATCCTGACTGCGTTAAGTTACAAGATATTGATCGGACGCTCAAAATTTTCAGCAGGGCAGTCGGAGGGTGCCAGGGTCTCGTCATATTAACCCCGCCGAGCTCATCTGACCCATCTGAGAAGAGCATGCTATAGTCAATGCATTACGTTATTATGGGGATTACTAATAGGGCACTAAAGCCATAGAGCGCCCTAACCATAACTATAGATCACAGCTATAGATCACCATAACCATAGATCACCATAGCCACACAGCACCACAGCCATATTTAACACCCCAGAGTGGTGTTACCACTTCTGCACCCTGCCACTATCTCTAATGGGCTAATGTCATCTTATGTATGTCTTTCCAGGTCCTCCACAATGTGCATTCATAATCTTGTTATGTAACTGTCTATTACATGTAATGTGCCTGGTTCACCAGCAGGTGGCAGAGTAAATGGCAGAGCTATCCTTAGAGAGAATGGAATTTACCATTCCATTCTCCCCCCTTTGGGCAGAAGTGGGCTAGTCCTGCTTGGTACCAGAAGGAGGTGGGGCAGTTCTGGTTTGTTCTGGTTGAGACTCCACATTGGAGCTGCCAGGATTCTAACCTACTTTTTGGCTGAACATAAGTCCGACTACAAGAGTGAAGTGCAGCATAAAGAGGAAAAAAAAACACTTAGTTAGCTTGTGAGAGAAAGATATAGCAGAGTTGAGTTCGCCTGCCAGTTTAATGCTGAAGCCTGCTGGAACCAAAACAAAGCATGAAACTGTTTGGAGAAACATTTATTTAAGTAAAACTGCCATTGAACTTCACCTCAAGGTCTTATTGCAAGTTATTTCTTCAAATCCCTCAATTATTCCCCCTATTTATTGCTTCAGAGCCAAAGCCGGGGGTCCAGCCGTATCCAGGTAAGAGCACCGTGACACACATAAAGGGACATTTTAGGCCGCAACATACCACTCGGCATTTCCTACACCTGGGATGCAACATAGAGGGCCCTGGGGCGCGGCCACCCGTTGCACATAAAAAATCTATCCATAGATCACCATAACCATAGAGCCCCATAACCATAGAGCCCCATAACCATAGAGCACCATAACCATAGAGCCCCATAACCATAGAGCACCATAACCATAGAGCACCACAGCCATAAATCGCCATAGCCAGAGCTCACTATAACTATAAATCACCATAGCCATAGATCACCATAACCATAGCGCACCACAGCCATAGAACATTTAGCAATAGAGTGCCATAATCCTAGATAGCCATAGCCATAGAGAACCACAGCCATACAGGGCCATAGCCATAGAGCACCACAGCCATACAGCACCACAGCCATACAGCACCATAGCCATACAGCACCATAGCCATACAGCGCCATAGCCATAGAGCACCACAGCCATACAGCACCATAGCCATACAGCACCATAGCCATAGAGCACCACAGCCATACAGCGCCATAGCCATAGAGCACCACAGCCATACAGCGCCATAGCCATAGAGCACCACAGCCATACAGCGCCATAGCCATAGAGCACCACAGCCATACAGCACCACAGCCATACAGCACCATAGCCATAGAGCACCACAGCCATACAGCGCCATAGCCATAGAGCACCACAGCCATACAGCGCCACAGCCATAGAGCACCACAGCCATACAGCGCCACAGCCATAGAGCACCATAGTCATGGGTCCCCCATTCTGCATGATGAATCCTAGGTTGGCGCCAATAATAACGGTCCCTCCCCATTTCTGATAAGATCCTGTCTGCACTAGCTGTGAATATATGGAATCAGGTTTACGTCCTAGACGTTTGTGGACAAGACCAAGGTTTCAAGTCTTCATCCCTTACAATTATTTTTGTATTAGCGATCAGCCCTATTGACGTTAATGGAGCCGAACTGCAATACCAAACACGGCCCATGGACAGGTGTGGCGCTGTTTCTGGAAGAGACCAGACATGTTTGTCAAAACCTGTCAAACAGAGTTTTAACTTAGTAGTTTTGGAAGTGGGCACGTGGCAGGTATGTAGCTGGCACTTATGGATATCCTACGGCACGGTGTATGTGCACCCCCTAACTGGTCACTCTGGGATCAATAGCACCTAGAAAAGCAGAGCACAATAGTTGTGAAGTATGTCCACATTTGCAGCCTCAGGATATAAACAAAAATGCTCCCATTCACTGACAGCAAGCAGAGTGATGAGGATTTGTATATTAGATAATTACAGGACTATTTCAGGTAGGTTGGAAAATCAAAGAACCAACCTTCTAGGTTGCGATGGGCAAACTTACCGCATTTTAGAGCCGCACCATTTCCAGGTAAATCTTCTTTATAAATCCACAACCTGCTGATCGATCGCTCTGGGTGCTCCCTCTTCTTACAGTCACACTGCCCTCTGGTGATCTGTGCAGGTATTGCATCCTGGAAGACATTGCAAATGCATAGTGACATGAAGGGACACTGGGGACACAGCATCACAAAGGAGTCGTCATAAAATCAGTGTCTCTTTAAGAGGAAAAACGGAAAAA
Source organism: Bufo bufo (assembly GCF_905171765.1). Taxonomy (NCBI): domain Eukaryota; kingdom Metazoa; phylum Chordata; class Amphibia; order Anura; family Bufonidae; genus Bufo; species Bufo bufo. The sequence continues at coordinate 92,044,818 of NC_053399.1, forward strand.
TGTTTGCATGGATGATACTGTGGAGCGGTGGGTGCTGTACTGCAGGCCATGGTTGATGTAATGCTGCCACCTTGTGGACAACCTAAACTTTTTTGTAAAAGTAAACTTTAGAAAGTGTCTTCGCGTCCATGGAAACCAATCAGTTCAGTTTTTTCCGCGCTAGTGCAATGCGTTTTGATACGTTTTTCACACGCGTGATAAAAAACGGAAGGTTTACAAACAACATCTCCTAGCAACCATCAGTGAAAAATGCATCCGCATCTGCACTTACTTCCGGATGCGATGCGTTTTTTTACTGAAGCCCCATTCACTTCTATGGGGCCGGGGCTGCGTGAAAAACACAGAATATAGAACATGCTGCGATTTTCACGCAACGCAGAACTGATGCGTGAAAGAACAACGCTCACGTGCACAGACCCATTTGAAATGAATGGGTCGGGATTCAGTGCGGGTGCTATGCGTTCACGTCACGCGTTGCACCCGCGCGGAAAACTCGCTCGTGTGAAAGGGGCCTAAGGAAGTGGTTAAGAAAAGTATACCTGTTCCAAATGTGTGTTTACATTAAAATAGGCTATTTACAAAAATTTGGCCACCTACCCCCTCCCATACCGCACAGGATCACTGGTCTCGTAGAGGGTCACGCTGGAACTTCCTGCCTCCTTCATGTGTGGACAGGACTCCTGCATAAGTGGTGCCCCCTTCATGCAGGAGGATGAATAGCCCCCCACACCCAAAACTCAAATGTTCCTGCAAAGTTGAGGGGTTTTCTGGGTGTTTAATATTGATGACCTGTGCTCAGGATACCTGGCACCACCGCTGATCAGTTGTTTAAGGAGGCCACTGTACCCCGGCCTTTTCCCAGCTTACCAAGCACAGCACCATCACTTGCATAGTGGCAATGCTTGGAATTGCAGCTCAGCCCCATTCACTTAAAAGGGACTGAGCTACGTCTGGGCCATGTAAACGTGACACCATAAATATCATGTCACTGGCCAAGGAGGAGGCCACAGGGCTCACTGAAGTGCTGTGGACTTTCAAACAGCTGATTGGCAAGGGTGCAAGAGTTAGAACTAATGTTCGGCGTCTAAAGTCCGGGTTCGGGTTATCGAAGAATCCCGTTATGGATTCCGCTACCACGGACCATAACGGAATTTAGAAGTTGAGCTTATCTGATATTGATCTCCTATGAGGATAGGTCATCAATATCAACATATCGGACTACACCTTTAAATCAACCCTACAATGTACTGTATAAACGCAGACACTGAAACACTCTGCTCCGCCATAGATTTCATTTGGTGCATCCACGGTGATTTAGTGCTTCAGATCTTCTGGGGGCCAGCCCCGTCTCCACTCAGAGAACAAGTAGGATGTCGTCAGTCTAGTAATGTGGGAGCACCTGTGATGTCATCAGTGTAATCACAACTGCATAACCCTCACCTCTTCATCCTTGTCAGGGAACAGCCACGTGTTCAGATTTTATGGTGCATCTTTTGAAGCCAAGACCAAGAATGGAGTCAAAGAAGAAGAGAAGTAGTGCCTGTCCTTAAAGGGGTTGACCCAAATGAGACATTGATGGCATATTGCTAAGATATGCCATCAAAGTTAATTTGGTGAGGGCTCCATCTATCTCCAGAACAGATCCCCCTTGCACCCCCCCTCACCCCTGAAGAAAAGCTCACTGCGCATGCGCGGTCACCTTCCATTCACAGATAGGGGAGTTCTGAAAATAGCCGGTGGTGTGCTCTCCTTCATTTTAGGGTCCCCATTCTGGAGATTGAAATGGGTCTCAGAGGTGGATATGCCATCAAAATCTGAGATGAGCCAACCCCTTGAGTACTTTTCTTTTATGATGCACTCCTGATAGTGGCTTCAGCTCTGGGTTTGGAATGTTGACACTCCTACACCCTGCTACTGTCCTTCATGGTCTAACATAAAGTCATCTTCTGTATTTATTCCAGGTCCTCCACACTGTGCATTTCTAACGTTTGCAACTGTTTATAACATGTAATATGCCTGGTTCACCAGCAGGTGGAAGCAAACCCGGCAGAGCTGTAATTATGTAGAATAGAGCTCACCATTCCTTTCTAACCCCCCTCTGGAGAGAAGTGGGCGAGTCCTACTTCCTGCAGGGTTGGGCAGAAGTTCTTATTAGTCTAGCTTACCCCCAGCTAGAGGAAGGTGTTAAGGGGCACGTCTCTGCTGGACATGCCCATGCCAGCTAGAGCACCCTAAGCTCTGCTAGCCATGGAGGCCAAAGCTTGAAGCCTCAGGAGCCAGGAGTAAAGTTCCCTGGCATAACCTAGAGTCAGACTACAAAGTGAAGTGCAGCATACAGAATAAGCTGAGTTATACGGCCAGCCTGTCAATACAGCAGAGTCAGAGAGAAACAGATATAGCAGAGTGGAGTTTACCTGCCAGTTTCATGCTAAAGCCTGCTGGAAACAAGACAAAGCCTGTAAACCGTTCTGGAGAAACATTTATTCAAGTAAAGCTGCCATTGAACTTCATCTCAAGGTCTGGACTCAAGTTATTTTTTTATTCCTCAATTATTCCCCCTATTTATTGCTTCGGAGTCAAAGCCTGGGGTCCAGCGGTGTCCAGGTAGGAGCACCGTGACACACATAATGAGACATTTTAGGCCGCACTACACCACTCTGCATCCCTACACCTGGATCGCTTTATAGATGGCCCTAGGGGGAGGTGCCCATTGCATATGTTATAATCATTCCTGTGCAGATCTGTATGGCGGAGGTTTTGGTTCCTCTTGGTCACCTCTGATGTTCTGCAGTCATCAGCATTTTCTCTAAGGGGTTAAAATTGTGCTTTTGTATGTGTGTAGTGCCCTGGAGCAGGGGCACTTTGAACTCTGGACATCTGTGAACATTTGCCCTGTTCCTCCTACGTAAAGACATCAACTTTTTACTTTATTTCACTTTAAAGGGTTAACTTGCAGCGACATACTGTTTAATACTGTGTAACTGCATTTTATATGTATGTTGTGATATATATGCTGTTCATTTTCAATGTATTTGTGAGGCTCTGTGGAAAGGGTTAATGAATACTGAGAGACTTTTGGGACTTTAAATGAGAAGCTGGTAATTTTCCACAGTTCTGGAGGGGAAAAGCCAAAGTTGTTTACCAGCGAAACCAGACAGACTGACCTTTTGAATGTCTGGTTTAGCTCTGTTATGTCTGAAAACCTGTCTGTGTCTGGAAAAACCACTGTGTCAATGCCATATCATTGAAGCTCTAATGGAATTCTGAGAGACAGGAGTTGTAACATTGTATCTGTGTAGGCAGAGTTTCTCCACTTCATCCCTCCCACTAGAAGGATCTAGTTTAGCTAGAAATGGTATATAAGTAAAGCAGTCAGAGTCCCTAGTCTTCTGCAGTTAGATTGCAGTGCTTAGAAGAGGAGATTCTTCCAGTCTGCATGAATGACCAGAAGATGATGGGGACATTGAGCCACAGACCATGGGTCACCATCCATGTGACTAAGGAGCCACCCGGACTACCAAGATACAGACCGTGGGCCTCCAGCCTTTGGACAGGATACCAGCCTTCTGAGAGCAAGAGGGACAGCTAGCTCAGGCCTTTCCTCAGCATCAAACCCTTCTTCTGCCAGGGAGGAGATTGGAGAAGCCAGCCCTATGCCTTGCCAGTATTGTTTAGCACTTGAGTTCCTCCAGTAAAAAAGCACACTAGTTTACTGCAGACCCTGACTCACTGGACTTATTTTCCATTGGGGTAGACAATGCCTTACCACCCCATCCGGAGAGTTGCAACACGTGTTGACACTTAGATGGTGTCCAGGATGGCCACCCCAAACCCAGCCACCGCATGGGATTTATACATTTCATGTGAAGCAGCTTCTGAGGGAGGGATAAGAGACATTTTGTGGAGCATTCCAGTGTTACATAGTTACATAGTTAATACGGTTGAAAAAAGACATACGTCCATCAAGTTCAACCAAGGGATAGGTGGGGATGCGAATCCCAGAAGGAAGTGAGACTCAGATTTCTACACGTTTTTATAAGTATTAATGTTTTTTACTTTTAAGAATTCGTCTAAACCAGTGGTGCCCAACCATTTTTCGTCTGAGGGCCGCACTAGACTTGGTATAAATTTCGCGGGCCGGAACCAGGTAGCTTTGCCAGAAAGAAATGCAAACGCTGTGAAGGGGCACGTGTGAGCATTACTACTGTGAAGAGGGCACATATCTGGGCATAACTACTGTGAGGGGGCACATATCAGGGCATAACTACTGTGAAGAGGGCACATATCTGGGCATAACTACTGTGAGGGAGCACATATCTGGGCATAACTAATGTGAGGGGGCACATATCAGGGTATAACTACTGTGAGGGAGCACATATCAGGGTATAACTACTGTGAGGGGGCACATATCAGGGTATAACTCCTGTGAGGGGGCACATATCAGGGTATAACTACTGTGAAGAGGGCACATATCAGGGCATAACTACTGTGAGGGGGCACGAGTGAGCATTACTACTGTGAAGAGGGCACATATCTTGGCATTATTACTGTGAGGGGGCACATATCTGGGCATAACTACTATGAGGGGGCATGTGTGAGCATTACTACTGTGAAGAGGGCACATATCTTGGCATTATTACTGTGAGGGGGCATGTGATGATCACACACTGCACTACATACATTACACACATGTATACATCACATACTGCGCTGTCACCTTCTTCTGCAGTTCTACCTTGATGTCTGGTCTTTAGGCTTCAGTCAGATCCTCCACCGCCATGCTTGTGCCGTGTGCCCGACACCACCAGGAGCTGGCCCCTCCTCCTTTCATCTCCCGCCGGCTTCTCCTACAGCAGGGCGCTCTATCGCTCCAGTGCCCGCCCAATCTTACCAATCAGGGGCATAGCTAGAAATGACTGGGCCCCATAGAAATATTTTTTTATGGGCCCCCCCCCTCCTGGATCTCCCACCCCCACATACCTATCGGACCTCCCACCCCTTCCAGAGCTCCCACCCCAACATCCCCACACCCCTCCCTAGATCCCCCTCAGTGTCATCCACAGATACACCCCCCCACCCAGAGCCGCTTCCTAGCTAATTTATTCACTGCACTTACCTTGCCTCTGTGAAAATGAAGAGAAGCTCTGTAATCTCGCACAGGCGCACTGGCAGAGGCCAGGAAGACGGTGCATGCACACTTCGATGCCTCTGCCAGTGCGCCTGTGCGCGATTACGGCGCTTCTCTTCAATTTCACAGAGGCAAGGTAAGTGCAGTGAATAAATTAGCTAGGAGGCGGCGCTGGGCGGGGAGATTGCAGGCACGGGCAGCATCGCTTTGCTGCCTGTGCCGTTCGCAGCGCGCCCTGCGCTGATAAAGTCCGGTCACTGCGCCGGCCGTAGGTTGGGCATCACTGGTCTAAACCTATTTTGAAACTGTCCACTGTTCCTGCTGTGACCACGTCCTGAGAAAGTCTATTCCACAGATTCACAGGCCCGTTTATATACTTGTATAGGTTAATATTGTCCCCCCTTAGACATCTCTTCTCAAGACTACATAAATTAAATTATTTTAATCTTTCTTCATACATAAGACCCTCCATGCCCCTTATCAGTTTAGTCGCTCTCCTCTGTACTTTTTCCGCTCCAGGGCATCCTTTCTATGTACTGGTTCCCAGAACTGAACTGTATACCAGATGAGGCCGCACCAACGTTTTGTAAAGTGGTAATATTACATCCCTGCCCGAGTCAATGCCACGTTTAATGCATGACAATATCCTGGTGGCTTTAGAAGCAGCTGATTGACATTGTGTGCGGTTATTTAATATACCATCCACAAGGACACCCAAGTCCTTCTCTATAAGTGACTCTCCCAGCGCTACATCACCTAGGACATATGAAGCACAGAGATTATTACTACCAAGATGCAGAACTTTACATTTGTCCACATTGAACCTCATTTGCCAAGTTGATGCCCAATCAGTGTTCAAGTCAGCCTGTAGTTTATGGACATCTTCCATAGACTGTACAGTTCTACATAGCTTAGTGCCATCTACAAAAATAGATATGGTGCTATTAATCCTGTCCTCAATATCATTAATAAATTAAATAATAAAAGGGCCCAGCACTGCTGAACCTTGGAGTACACTACTTATAACCTGGGACCATTCTGGACCACAACTTCAGCCAGTTTTCAATCCAATTACAAACTATACTTTCCAGGCCAATAGACCTTACTTTACTTCTTAAGCGTCTATGAGGGACAGTATCAAAAGCCTTTGCAAAATCCAGAAACACTACATCCACAGCCGCCCCTCTGTCCAGGCTTCCACTCACCTCCTCATAAAAACAAATAAGGTTAGGCTGACAACTTCTGTCCTTGGTAAACCCATGCTGGTTATCACTTATTGCTAAGAGGAGGTCCATGCAACAAAGACTGTGGAAGTAACTTGCATGAATGACTTATGGATCCACCGCTAACTTGTAAGGCTTCAGGAACATGGGCATACTTTGGAGACAGACCAGATCTGTTAAGCACTACTTCCCGCTGTGGAATAACAAACTGTAAGAACTATGAAGTTACAAAACTTTGAAAGATCAGCCAGTTCATTCAGAGTCTGAACTGTGACAGCTTCTGTGAGTACTGTATGGGAACTCTGTTTACCAGTAAAGAACTGTTCTACTGTTAAACTATCCTCATCCCACACCTGCATTGCCCGTCTCCTTCATCTGGGACACTGCCTTGCACCTACCACCAGGCATGAGACCCCCCCCCCCCCCCAAATCCAGGGGGTGCCCTCCCATCACTTAACGGCCCCAGCGAGCATCAGAGTGAGGACTACGACAATCATTGTTACCACCGCTCTACTCCTGGGCCCACTGAACTAAGAAGGTCCAGAACCATCCAGGTCATGCATGTTTATGGCATCGAGATTATGCTTCTGTGGAAAAGATTATTGCCTTCGATACCTACCACAGGGAGTACTTCTACTACCATCATTGTTGCTGCCTATACCCAGCTATTAGAAGGGCCTGTTTTCTCTCAACCTGTCGCAAGCTCTGCCAACTGCCGCCAGGCAGGATCTCCAATACCAGGGTGTGCCAGAGGTAAAAAAGGGTGCACACTCCAGTCACTGCCTGGCCCTAGGGAGCTCCAAAGGGGAGATTGCCACCATGAACTGTAAGTACAACTACAACCCTCAGGGCCATAACCACATTCCCATCCTCTCTGCTGCATTATTTATTTTATTTCATCTGAATGTCCTGAAATGGTAATTGGACCAACAGATGCACTCCAGTGAACAGAGCAAAGAAAGGGCACACAATAATTCTGCTTACCAAGAGGGTCTTGGGCAAACAAGGCCAGCTCCCTATAGGAAAAGCCATATATACTGTAGGGTGGGATGGAACACCTGACAGTGCCCAACCAATAACTAGGATCCCCTTTCCATTAAACCCTACAACACAGGTCATCAGCTCTGGTCCATCTGAGGGAGCATGTTTCAGACTTTCCTACAGTGCTCTACATGGGGAAGTCTTGAGGTGGCAGTGACCATCTTGAAGAGCGATTCAACAGGGGGGGATCAGAACGAAGGCAGCATTTAGGCTTGGACTGGAGGGTCTTTTTAAGGAATCCTCACCCAGGAGGAGGCAACAGGGCCTTCATAAGACACCAAACCCTTAACACTATTAATAGAGTCTCATGGATCTACCATAGGATAGTAGAAGACTCCACCTTGAGTTGCTGCAGCGATAATTGACAGAGCAAACACAAGGCGAGAACATAAGGTCTTAATAGATGGTACCAGGAAGGAAGTGAACTCATAGCCTAGGTGCCACATGATGGCAGTGCTAATCCCTACAGCGCCATCTAATTACAATCTGAAATCTTGACGACTACTTGATCAATTGACATGATCATTTATTTTGGTGATAGGTAAGGTTATAAATAGCCGCTATTGATCTGAAGGGTCAGGAAATATTGTCCACAGAGGACAGTGCGTTTCTTCAGACAGGTTGCTAGGGGCTGGTTAATGACTCCTGCACTGTATGGCAGGATGAGGCCTAATGAGCGCTGAGTGCTGGGTAAACATGGCGCCCTTTTATGTAGGAATGATCCTTTCTTCTCCTCTTCCTATGGAGAGGAGGGAGATAAATTAGCACATATGTACTGGTTTATAGGATGAATACTGCTACGTCAGTGGAAAAACTCAACTATGGACACCGGCAAAGTGAGCATTTGGGTCTCCAAGCTGTTCCTTCAGACTAATTATTAGACCGCACATAGGACATGTTGGAAATGAGAAAACAATGAGGTAATGTGAGGGGATGAGGATGGGTCTTGTGGCCCTGGAGCAGACACAAACAGTCGAGATCCACCTCATGACTCCATGTCAGATGGATCTTTGCAATGAGAGAGATTCCTGATCTCAAACATATTAGTGATCATATGAGGAGATTTATTTTAGTTATGAGGCTCTGGGCAATCCCTGTGGACAGCATTTTAAGGCATGTTAACATTACATATTTTGATAGCCATCTTTATCAGACAGCTGAGGGTTTGTTAGGCAATCCTCAACAAGCTAAACACAACACGTCAGAAGCTAGTGGCATAACTAGTAACCATGGGACCCCATAATATAAAATCATGCCTCCCTGTCTTCCTTACGCAGAGGAAGAACATGAAAGGCTTAGGATCATTTTTTTAGAGGGGCATAGCGGATGATGGAGACAAAGTGGGGTGACGCATCAAGAAACCTAAATGTGTGGCTGCACCCTTTAGGGAAATACAATGCTGTTAGTTGGAGACCAGAAGTTAGGAGGGGGGATCTGGCAGCGGCTTATCTCCATAGACAACAAAAATTATTGGGCATGTTAAAATACCATAAGCCTGCTCTTTCTTTCATCTGCCACTACAGGAGAGCGAGAGAGAGAGGACATCACCATATACATAAGGTGGTCAACCAGTATGACATTCCCTTATCGGGTATCGCGACCTTAAAAAGTAGTCTTTGAACAGTTTTCTTGATGCAAAACTACTGACAGACATAAGTGGCGGTAGGGGACAGTAATTAAATTTGTCTCAATTTGTTCAGCGCTTTCTGCAAACCCTACTATTTCACACCTACAGTATTGGAGAAAATTTGGAATATACTTACCATTCCAAAGTTGTGTGGATCAGCCTCTCGGGAATCCAGTAATAGGATGCTTTTCAGATGAAAATCCTGCTTGTGCCAGCATCACATCCTATGCCAGGTTTCAGGTCTGGGATATGGACATGATGCTAATCCTGTTGTGGATGGGGCCAAAACTGCTACTTTCTGTGACGCATGCGCAGATGAGGTGGAATTAGGAGTGGATGCACCAGCGAGAGAAATACTTCTGGCCCTGTCCACAGTGGAAGTGTTGTCCCGTCCATATTCCAGGCCAGAACCCCAGTAAAGGACGTGACGTCAGTGGAAGCAGGGTTTTCAGAAGAGAAGATTGACATGACTGGGTTCCTGAGAGGCCGACCTACACAACTTCAGAATGGTAAGTATATTACAAACTTTCTGTCTATAGGTGTGTTAAGAGTAATTAAACTTTGAGCTGGACACGAAGGAGACAATCATGGGTTATAAAATGGTCCATAAATCATTTTAATGAAACAAAACTAAAAAACAGTGCTGGAGAGGAAATATCCTGGAATCATACATGACACAAAAGTGATCCACTTAATGCTTCCAGAATGAGCTTCACTTATGAGTGGTGGAATCCAAGACAAAGTTGAAGCGGGCGGGACGTTCACAAATTGTGGCTAGGCTTGCATAATGTCACATGGTTGTCTTGGGTCGCTCTTCAGTTGCTTTGTGCATTGAAAAGAATGATTAAAAAAAAAATAAAAAAAAAGGAGAACCTAGTGGATATAATCCCCTACAACTGGAACAAAATTTATAGCTAGGGATGAACGAACCTCTGTTTTCAAGTTCAGCTTCAGTTTATCTAAGAATTTCGTTATAAATTCCACTACCACTGACCATAAGTTATGATCTGTGGTAGCGGAATCCATAACGGAATTCTTAGATAACCAGAACCTTGTACGCTGGACTTGAAAACTGAAGTTCGCTCAACACTAATTATAGCCTAAGGATCCTCGCCGTGACCAAAGGTGGTATTGACTCAATAACACCTTTGGTCACGGCAACGTTTGGGAGACTAGCTCTCTTCCTTTTCTCAATACTAATGAGAAAAGGAAGAGAGCTGGTCTCCCAAATTTTGCCGTTTTCAAGTATAATGTAATTAAAGGAAAATTCAAGGTAATACTGGCAGTGGAGCATAAAAGAAATTCCCTTTGGTGGTCATTGAATTATTGTGTCTTGTTCCACCCCGTCAGGCAGAACATCATGTACATGTTTTTACCAGAGTCTTCCTTTAAAACATTACCCTTGAGCAGAAAGGGGGGCATTCAGTGCAAAGGATGGGTCCATCCTTAAATAGTCCAGAGCTAGCTTGCCCTGTTCTCTATTCTTCTTTTCTCTTGTAGGAGAGAAGGACAACATGACCCTAAACCTAGGTTTCTGCTCATGTGTACACTACTGGTTGTGGGCTCCTACCCTTGAAGCTTCCTTTATGGTATGAGAACAATGACAATTTTCAACATTTTTTTTTTTTAAAAAGCACCAATTAAGATAAACAGTAACACATCATTGCTAGAACGATCAACAACATCTTGGAAATGGTCTACATGGCTCTTCCTTGGACATATCATTGCTATGTTCCTGGCCTGTAGTGTCATTAAAGTGCAATAAAAAGTTAACCAAAAGGTGAGTTTGACACCGCAGAGTAATATGTAAGAGGGTAGAAGATTTCCCAACTACTGGCATTTACACTGGTTGACTAGAAGCCAATTTTCGGGAAGGAAGTGCTCCTTCCCAACAGTCGGCTGCTCGTTAGGTGGAGGTGATGTGCTGCACTTACATGCAGAGATTACCTACACCGTATGAGAACGAGCGGTCGCTATTGCCACTGCTTGACAGCACAATCACTTACCTGCAAGCACTAACAATTGTGATCTTCTGAACCTTCCCCATCTAAATCCACTTTAATTACCAATAGTGAAAATATTTTAAAAATACATTCCAAGGGGTCACATGATAGCGTTTAAAACTCGTCTTTTACCTAGGATTACAGAGGCAAATTTGACCCACCATCATTACTAACGTACTATGAATGTGGGAGTCTGGTCATTATTACCAAGTGGCAATTTTTTAGATGTTTAGACCCAAGCCCTTCAAATGGTTTCCTAGCAAGTTAGACATCATGGACATGCTGAAGCCACATGCATGGAACCGGTATGGAGGCTCAGAGTATCCATGGCATCTTAGGTCTTTCTGTCCTCCTCATATCATAGATACTTCCCCAGAAGCTATACTACTAGGAGAAAACACTTTCGTAATATGGCATCAGATCAGCCCTTACTATAATCTGAATAACGTACCTTAAACTTATGGTAAGTGCTGAAAACTGAAAGATTCATTATATTCATTTAGTGAGGCTTACATTAAATTAGAATCAAATTTTTATAAAATAATCCAGCAAACCTTAACTTCCTTAATACAGCTTGGTAAGACACCGTGCTGCCTGAAGTGCCATCTAATGAGGGTGGCCATCTTCTACATCTTTCACATACTTTCCGAAACAATTGTTTGTATTGGTAAAAAATAGGTCATAAATAAGAAAATGTGGGACATCCCTGAGATAACAAAGAACTTAAACTGGGCTAAAACATTAAAGGGTGGAGATAGGACTTGGCAGCCAAACTCAGGTGCCTTCTACACCAACCTTCTGATGATAGGCAAAAGTCCTAGAAAGAGCTTAGCTCCAGTTCAGCATCTGACATCCTTCCTTACTCATCTATAAACACCATAACGTTACAATTAAAAATAAATCTCACGCTCATAATGTCCAATTTACAGTACGTTAAAAAAAAAACTAAAACGTTAAAAATCAGAACATCTTCATATCAACTCAAGTCCATGGAGCCATTTCTGTCCAGTTTGCTGCTACAAGCTGTCCGTCAAGCACCTAGTGAAGACTCCGCTTGGCAGTCAGGACCACAAGGATTAAATCAAATTTGAGTAGTGAATTTTTTGAGAAGATGATTGACAGTAAGACAACTGTCAAAATGATTGTATGCCAGTCCATGCAATGTCAGTACATGAGTAGAGTCTCACATGGACCCACAAGAAGCCATGACTTTTCAGTGCTTTGCATTCCCATTCATGTGATAAATGTTCTTCTTGGCACCAAGACTCTCCTTGGCATTTATGGCATGTAATGCCTGGTCCTTCTCAACTTTGCACAAAGATGAAAAGTTGGAGAATGAAGATGAAGATGCTGGTGGAGAGATTTCCAGGAGGTTCTTTGTTGTCTGATCTAGGTCAAGGTCAGACAATTCAGGCGATTCTCTACGTTTTTGGTAGGTAGTATAGAAGGCGATCTGGTGGAAGCTGGGCTTTAGCTCAGCTTTAATGCTCTCTAGAATCTGTATGAACGATGGACGATTTTTGGGATTTTTCTGCCAGCACCAACGCATCAGTTCATGTCTGGAAACAAAATGGAGACTAGAGGAAATGAAATATTTTACAAGAAAGAAAAAGAAAAAAAACACCCACACCTTTACAAATAAAATAGGCAAAAAAAAAAAAGTTAAAGTTGGTTTTAGGATGTACCACAAAGATATTGTGTGCATAGGCTTTTCCAAAACTGACAAACCAGATGATAAAAGTGATGATTGATGATCAAGGGCAATGCACTTTGAACAAATGGAGTCTACCCATGAAAAGAGAAAATCTAAAGAATACTTACAGTCTATCAGGACAATTCTCAGGTTTCTCCAAGATTCCATTGTCTATGACATAGTGTAGAACTTGTTCATTAGACATGCCTTGATAAGGCTGCTCTGCTAAGGTGGCAATTTCCCACAGGACCACACCAAAAGACCTGTGAAAAGAAAATAACACCATTCAGGTCTACTACTATGTAATGTGAGCAGCACCACCGCAATTATTCAACTCTGTGGACTAGTACGTATGCAGGTTACTATATTCTCACTGATTATTAACACTGAAAAATATTTAACAGTTGGACAACCTTAGCCTCAACAATAAACCAAAGTGACATACCAGACATCCGAGTGTGGGGTAAAGATTCCATCTTTAAGAGATTCTGGAGACATCCATCGGACAGGAAGTAGAGACTTTCCACCTTTACGGTAGTAGTCAGTTTCATAAATATCTCTAGTCATGCCAAAATCTAGAGAAAAAAACCCCACCATAAATACAATTTCTACTGGTAACCTACAGTCATCACCAAGTGTCCTATATGTCTTACTAGTGATGGCACGGTGGCAAATTAGATCCTGGACCTTAAATATCAGAGTTCATATATGAGCCTACATTATCCAAATGTGTTTTTTTCATAAAACTCACCTCCAATCTTTACGGTAAGGTCCTCAGATACCATGCAGTTACGAGCTGCCAAATCTCGATGTACGAATTTTTTGGCATTCAAATAAGCCATCCCGTCAGCTATTTCACCTGCCATCTGAATCATTTCCTTTAAGGATGGAGGAGTGTGGTTATCTTTATTCTGTAGAACAGAAAAATGTCAAAATTATTTTCAGCATACAAGATATTCTGAAGATGAAATTTGGCTTTGGCTAAAGGAAACAATTACAGCAGAGGTGGTAGCCAAGATAGATAGCCAGCCAAGATAAATAACCGGGATAGACAGATTAAAGGCATGTACCTCATCATCTGCTCTGAAGGAACGTAGATAACTCTTTAGATCTCCTCTGGTCATGAGTTCCATAATAACCAAAGCTGGTTGTCCCTGAGACACAACCCCCAGTAGACAAACCTGCCAATCATAAGATACAGTTACATATTAAGGAACATTGCTATACTTGTATTTGCCTCCCATTGTTTATATTGAATATTTCAATTATTAGTTTACATGTTCTTAAAATAAGTGAGCAGAAGAAAATGTGTATTTAATTCTTGTAAAAAATTGAAAACAATAACAACGTAAGAACTATAGATATTTCTACTGTGAATGCACCCGCTACAAAAAGTCACTTACCACATGAGGACAGATAAACGCCTTCATCACAGATGCTTCATTCAAGAACTCTATCCTTTCTCTCATGGTGGCTAACTCATTGACGGTCTTCAGAGCGACTCTGGTTATAGGATCTCCTTTCACAATCTCCTTGGCTTCACCTTCATATACCATGCCAAAGGAACCTTGGCCAAGCTCCTTGATGATGGTAATTCTGTCTCTTGGAAACTCCCACTCATCAGGAACGTACACTGTAATATTGTATAGTTATGACAGCTCCAATATCTACTTCATATTACATTGCTACAACTGTAGAACTGTACATGTCCCTAATTTCATTGCATACCAGTCTTCATAAAGATTCTAGTGCAGTTATGAGCCACCAGACATTCTCCTAAATGGCCCTATGATGGCCTTGGTCTACCAGGCTCTGAATATCGGCTCAACTGTGGTCCACCAAGGCATAATTCTCGCCCTTGACACCAAGTGCCAAATAATCTTCACTGGGTCCTAGCTACTCCTCCAATTAAGTTATGAATTCTTCTGAAGACTTCGCTCTTCAGGAACCTGGACACACGATCTTAAATGAGTATAAAGAACTTCACAGTGTTTGAAGTTCAATGATTAGGATTCTCAAGGTTTATAAAGAAGTCATCTGCAGAATCGGGCGGTCTAATAAAGCATTTAGAAAGCATTATGAAAATTGCTTTATGGCAGCCCCATGGGCCATAGACCCAATGGTCAGGAGGGGACCCTATTGACTTCTATGGGAGAGTCTTTAAGGCATGCTCTGTGACCTGTGCATAGGTACAAGGAAAGAATAGATAAGCTTTGACAATCACCTTTTGTAAATAGTGGATCCTGTTTTATCTACTCACAGAGGTGTTCTCATTACAGGCAGGATTAGAATGACAGGTTGGCAGGTAACTGCAGTATAGTGATCTGTACAGATCAAGAAGTGGTGGCTATTAGGCTTAGTGGCCAGTGTGAGAACTGCAGGATTTTATGAGTTTTGTTTAAATACAGGTATTAAACATGGAAAATTAAAGACATCATAAATTCTTTAACCTCTTAAGGACACATGACGTACCGGTACGTCATGATGTCCTGGTACTTAAGGACACATGACGTACCGGTACGTCATGTGTTGTTCCGATCACTGCCGCCCGGCCGGCAGTGATCGGAACCCGGTGCCTGCTCAAATCATTGAGCAGGCACCTAGGCTAAATGCGCGGGGGGGTCCCGTGACCCCCCCATGTCGGCGATCGCGGCAAACCGCAGGTCAATTCAGACCTGCGGTTTGCTGCGATTTCTGCAGTTTCTGGTCCCCGCGGTCCCTGACCGCGGAGATCAGAAACTTTAGTATTCCTAAAATAGATCTGTATCCCTCCCCCTGCACCCCCGAGCGATTTTAGCCCGGTGGGAGGTGCAGGGGGAGGGTTGCGGGCGGTGCGGGAGGCGGGCGGTGCGGCAGGCGGGATCGCGATCCCCCGCCCGCCTCCCCTTGAAAATTCATTGGTGTTCAGTGGGTATACCAGGGTGCCAGCACATTGCTGGCACCCTGGTATAAACGGCTGACATCTGCGATGCGATGTCAGCCGTTTAACCCTTTCCATACAGCGGTCCGTACGGACCGCTGTATGGAAAAGGTTAACAGCGCAGGGAGCTCCCTCCCTCTCCCATCGGGGGGCTGCTGTGCCTTTGCAGCCCCCCGATGGAGAGGGAGAGAGCCCCCAGACAGCCCCCCGAGAGATCCCCTCCTTACCCTTCCCCGTCTGCGAAGTTCTGAGCAGACGGGGAAGGTTCCCATGGCAACAGGACGCCTCTCAGGCGTCCTGCTGTCCATGGTGCTGAACAGATCTGTGCTGAAAGGCATAGATCTGTTCAGTGTAAGTAAAATACAGTGCAGTACAATATATATTGTTCTGTACTGTATTATAAAGACATCAGACCCACTGGATCTTCAAGAACCAAGTGGGTCTGGGTCAAAAAAAAGTGAATTAAAGTGAAAAAAAAGTAAAAATCAAAAAACACATTTATCACTGATAAAAAAATGAAAAAAATAAAATTCCCTACACATGTTTGGTATCGCCGCGTCCGTAACGACCTGATCTATAAAACGGTCATGTTACTTTACCCGAACGGTGAACACCATAAAAATAAAAAATAAAAAACTATGATGAAATTGAAATTTTGCCCACCTTACTTCCCAAAAAAGGTAATAAAAGTGATCAAAAAAGTCGCATGTACGCCAAAATTGTAACAATCAAACCGTCATCTCATCCCGCAAAAATCATACCCTACCCAAGATAATCGCCCAAAAACTGAAAAAACTATGGCTCTTAGACTATGGAGACACT